>NW_027396498.1:1200000-1531669 GCF_048999995.1 Berkeleyomyces rouxiae | reverse complement strand
AGGAACTGAAGTCCTTCCTCCGAAAGGAGCACGCCGGTCCGGGACAGAGGAAGAAGGAGACAGTTGCAAATCTGTTAAGCCTGAAACCTGTGGAAAACGAGGATCCATTGGAATTCATGAATGAATACCAGAAACTCCTGTTCCGGATCGAGGAGAGACGGAGACCGGGTGAATGCTTCGAGGCGACCCGAATAGTCAACCTTTTCCCGAACTGGCTGCAAAGAGAGTACATGCGGCAGGACGTCGTGGAATTCGAGAAAGTCGAAGACGTCTGCTACAAGATGAGCAAGTTCTGGAGGGCGGGCTACAAGGAACCCAAGAAGAGCGAGCCCACAAAAGAAAGGCGTGAGACCAAGAAGGCGGGGAAGAAGGCTGTGGAACCAGCAACAGGCCCCAAGTGCTATGCTTGCGGCAAGATGGGCCATATTTCACGTGGATGTCCTTCTTCCAAATCGCTGGTCAAACGAAAGGGTCCTGAAGGAGGCAAGGCTCACGAGTACGAGAGCAGGAAGCCCAAGGTCCAGAAAACAGGGCAGTTTAAGCCGGCCGAGTATTCCTCTAGCGTGGAAGGCTCGGGAAAAGAGTAGAGGTAGTTTCTATGTCCCTTGAGGATCTGCCTGTAATTAAAGCTGCACCAGCTCTCAGAAAACAATTCGCAAAAATGGCCAAATCGACAGAAAAACTCACCAAAACGACTCTGAGCAACAGCTCAATTGATTCCAAGACTAGTTCGAGCAGTGCATCGAACAAAATAGACAAGAAACCGACCGCGCGCGATGAAACGCGCAGCACGACGCGCCTGGGGCTGAGTTTCGCCCAGATGGCGAGCCAGGAACCGCGTTCCGACGACGACGAGCTGCTGCGTTCACCGTCGCAGCATGCGCCCGTCACCTTATCGATGAAAGTCGATGTAGATGTTGAAGATGCGCCGGTTGTTGAGATTCCCTCGACACCCGACACGTGCGACTCAGACGCGACAACGCCGACGCCCAAGGCACTGGATGGGAAGCCGTTCGTGTTCAGCCAGGCTCAGCGCGATGACAACGACACCAACGACACCCAGACGATTCCGGCGAAGCGCGCCCGAGAGATTGCTCTCATGATGGAGCGCAAGCGCCGCCGCGACGAGCAGAACGCCGCCATCATGAACGAGGTCTTCCTTGTCCTGGAACGCCTCAAGGAGTCAGCTTCCGAGGCCCAGCTTGTAAGGCTTTACGGTCTAAAGGAGAACGCTTTTAGAACAGCAGAAATAAATTAAGAAACAGATAAAGAGAAAAGACTAATGTACAAGAAAACGGGCGGAAACAACACTATCTATATACGCGCGGTAGAGGTATGACGCGTACCCTTGACAACGACGGTGTGCACACGGGTTTGGCAGGCGGTGAGTAACGGCGGTGTGCAAGGCGGTGTGGACGGCGGTGTAAACGGCGGTGAGGGCGGAGCCTGAGCCTACCTCGATCCATAGATCGTTACAATCGCCTCCTCCTCCCTCTCCTCCGGGGGACTGCTGGCAACTTCCAGGGGCACTCGTGGGTCTGCTCGTATCTCTCGAGCGCTGCTGTGTCTAGGACGTGTGACAAGGGTTCCCATGTTGGCTCTGCCCATCCAGTCCACTGGACGAGCACTTTGTGACGTTTGTCGACGACCTTGTGTTGTAGGATCTCGTCGACAAGGTACTCGCCAGCCACTAAATCGCCGGAGGCTTCTTCGGGCGCGATTGCAGGTGGTTCCGGGTTGGCTAAGACTTGGGAAGGCAGAGGGTCATCACGGGCGCGGCGGACAAGACTCACGTGGAAGACGGGGTGGATACCGGTGGGCGTGTCTAGTTTGACAGCGTGCGTACCTGTCATGAATAGCTATCCTGACACTGCTCATGCTAAGGGTTATGCATGAGACCTACCCCACTCTTCTTTTCCACAACGCCGAAGGTCGGCGACCTATGAAGATGCGCTTATGGCACAGGTTGGTCTGTGTAGATCGTGAGTTGATCAACGGATATGAGGTTGTCGTGGGATGTGCTGAGCACGGGTGCTCTGATAGACGTTGTTCTGCTGCTGCGGAGTTTTCTTGTTGCAATTGCCATTGCGTGCTTAGGTGGGGGTTGTTATCTGGTTCGATTGTTACGAACCTGTTACGTCTTGTTTACACGAGACTTATCTTTTGTTCGTAGTTAGATGTTGATTGTTTCTAGCTTGGGAAGACAGAGTTTTGTCAGGAGCGCCGACAACATAAATATCGTCGTCTCCTGCCCTGAGTTGATCAGGTTTACTCTTGTTCTCCAAGCTTAACAATCACATGCACTTGCTTACCTTCTTCTTCTTCTTTATACCATTCTGTTCTTGCTTTCTTTGCAGTTCAACCTTTCTTCTTCTTTGAAGTGTGTGATTGTTCCTCCTCCTTCCTCTTTGTGCCGCTCTATTCTCAGAATAGCCATCTAAGTTGTGTGTTGCCTCTTCATCTCAACCGACCATACGTCTTAGCACTCTGTCTAACTGACGTCTTCCTCCACAGGCCCGACTGTCCACCTCAGGAACCTATCATTGTCCCGAGTCGTTGGCTGTACCCGGAACCCTAATCCTTTCTTCGGGCCCTATCCGTAATATTTTGTTAAGCTTCATTTGAAGACCCGACGCTATTACAACTTTGGCTCTCTTTGGCACTTTTTTCTCTCCTCATTTATTTTTCCCTCTCTATTACGTTTCAACTCGCAATGGCCCTCACTCGCGAAATGATCGAGCATCTCAATACGTTCCTCCTGTCGATTCCTGACCGAACTCCTGAGAACTGGCATCTCGGTGCCCTTCCTAGGGAGTTCAGTGCTGAGATCAAAATGGCTATTGTGGCGGCTTACATGTCTGGTCTGCGCACCGACGATGGTGCCCCGCCCATCCCCGTTGGCTCTGTTCCTGATGCGGCTCAGGTTTACTGGGCTGCGTTCCAGGCTGGCGCTGAAGCCCGCTTCAACTCCCTTGAGTCTCTTCCCCGAGTCAAACGGGAAGAGGATGCCGATCCGTTGAAAGAGGCCGACAAGCATCTTGATGTCGTGCCCTATGATGGCAATCAGCAAGGCTTCCAGGCGTTCCAGAGGCAACTTGCGGTCAAATTTGCTGCTGCACCCAAGCACCACCGCACGGAGCAGCGCAAGCTGATGACTGCCTTCTCCTACCTTAGAGATGGCGCTCTGGATTGGGCCATGCCTCGGATGGACCCGGCCACTGGACACATGAACTTTGAAACGTACGACGATTTTATGAAATCGTTAGCTGAGGCTTTCGATGACCCTGACTGGCGCATGACTGCGACCCAGCAGATCTTCGACTTAAAGCAGACAGGTACTTGTACTGCCTATCACTCTGCTTTTACAACGCTGTTGAAGAAACTCGGTTGGGCCGACGCTGATTTCACCATTGCACTATTTCAGCGAGGCCTCAAGCCCCACATACAGGACGCTCTGGCTTGGAACACCTATCCTGCCCCTAAGGGAACGCTTGATCAGTTCGCTAATTTCTGCAACACGCTGGACAATACGATCAACAACCGAACCCGGGGAAACAACGGGAAAATCCAACCGCCTCCTGGTGTGGTCCCCTTTCAGCAAGATTCTCGTTCGAGAAATGCTGGCGCCCAAAAAGCTGTCCCCAACACCAAGCCAGCTAAGGGTACCTCTGCAGGTCCCGATGCCAACGGTCTACCCTTCCGTAAGACTGCTGACGGCAAAATGGCAAAGGGTGTTTGTTGGAAGTGTGGCGCAAAGGACCACATGCTAAAGGCTTGCCCCAAAAACAACCTTGCTCTTCGCGCAGCTACTGTCCCTTCTCCCTCCACTTCTACCCGGGCTCCCTCGACGGCCCCTGCGCCTGATGCGTCAAAAAACTAGAAGGGCTACCGACCCATTCCCCTCTGGTCCTGGCTAGCCCTGACGCTGCTGATGAGGGTCTCTTGAGAATCAGCACTTGTTCTCTTGATAATGCTATCGATTATGGTAACTCTCCCCCTCTGGTTATTCCTGTGACAGTGAATAATTCCATTGAGGCCTACGCTATGGTGGATTCGGGATCAACAACTTGTTTTGTGGATTCTGAATTTATAGCAAGGCATCAGATTCCTACTGTTCTCAAGGCCAGAGCCGAGTCGCTCCATGTTGTTGATGGTAGTGAAACTGCTGCGGGTAAAGTGACCCACCAAGTTCCTTTGTCCCTCTCTTTTCCTAATTATTCAGAAACTTTGGTTTTTCAAATCACGAAGCTTGGGGGCTACCACATCATCCTGGGGAAATGCTGGCTCGACGCCCATAACCCGGAAATTTCTTGGCCTTCCAATACGCTCAAGATATCGGTTACTTCTACCGCCGATGGCAATGCTGTGGCAGCTTCTGATTCTTCTTCTTCTTCTTCTTCTGTTTCGACTGCTTCTACTGATTCTGGCGCTTCGTTTGATTTTTCTTATACAAAAAACGACAAAAATATTGCTTCTACCGCTGGCAGTCAGATTGAGGGATCTGCTCCTGCTTCAGCCACTTCACCCCTTCCTTCTTTTATTGCACAATCGTCAGCTGTGTCTTGTTCCTGTGTGACGGTGTCGTCTCAGGCTTTGCATCGCTTTGCCAAAGCTGAGAAACTACAGATTTATCGTGTCACCGCTCAGGAAGTCCTGGATTATCTCAATCAGGAGGACCTAACTCCGGAACAAGAGCATGCACGGCTCCTTGAACGCATCCCGAAGAAATACCATGACCTACTTCCTCTGTTCTCTCGAGAAGGTGCTGATCAACTACCACCTCACCGGGACATTGATCATGCGATTAACTTCGTTCCCGATGCGAAATACCCCAAGGCCCCGCTGTACGATATGACTCCACTCGAGTTGCAGGCTGTCAAAAAATATCTAGATGGCATGCTTGCTAAAGGCTTTATTTCCTCTTCCTCTTCGCCGCTGGCTTCCCCGATTCTTTTTGCTAGGAAGCCAGGCAGTTTACGATTCTGTGTTGATTTCCGAGCCGTCAATGATATCACCATCAAAGACGTAACTCCTCTGCCTCGGATCAATGAATCACTGCGCACGGCGGCTACGGGAAACATTTTTACAAAGCTGGATCTGAGAGCTGCGTACCACTTGATTCGCATCAAGAAAGGTGATGAATACAAGACAGCTTTCAGAACTCGATATGGCATTTTTGAGTACAATGTGATGCCGTTTGGGCTCACCAATGCTCCTGCCACGTGTCAGAAATATGTCAGCGAGGTCTTGTCGGAGTATTTGGACATATTCTGTGTCTGTTACTTGGATGATATCCTGGTGTTCTCTCTGAACCAAGAGGAACATGATGTTCATGTGCGCAAAGTCCTGCTAAAATTAGCGCAGGCCAGTCTGTTTGTCAAGGGTGAAAAATGCGAATTCGACAAGACTGAAACTACCTTTGTTGGCTTTGTTATTTCAGCCGATGCTCTGAAGATGGACCCCGCTAAAGTTGCGGCTGTCCGTGAGTGGGAGGCTCCCCGAACTGTTAAGGGAGTCCAGTCCTTTTTGGGTTTTGCCAATTTCTATAGGAGGTTCATCCGTGACTTCTCTAGAATCTGCACACCTCTCTTCGAGTTGACTAAAAAGACGCAATCTTTTGTCTGGTCCTCTGAATGTGAGGCAGCATTTCACACCCTGAAGGACCTTTTCTGCTCTGAACCTATCCTCAAGCACTTTGATTACCTGTTGGACACTGTTATTGAAACAGACGCGTCTGACCGTGTAATATCTGCCGTCATGTCTCAATACCACCCGACTGACAAGGGGCTTCTACTACACCCCGTGGCCTATTTCTCTCAAAAAATGAATCCTGCCCAGTGTAACTACGGCGTAGGTGACAAGGAGTTGTTAGCCATTGTGGAGTCTCTAAAGTCGTGGCGATTCATGGTTGAAAGTCTGGAAAAACCTGTTCTGGTATTGACGGACCATCGGAATTTAGCCGTTCTTAAGCAAATTCCGGCCATGAACAGACGGCAAGCGAGGTGGGCTATGGAACTGAGCGAGTACCGTTATGTCATCACTTATAGGCCTGGCTCCTTGAATTCTAGAGCTGATGCCCTGACCAGACGCTACGAAGACCTCGTTTCTTCTTCTTCTGAGGAGGATAAAGAGCTGTGTGCTCCTATTATTCCCCCTGAAAATTTTATTGGTACCATGTCTTTGGTAGACGAGGTAAAAATCGCGCTATCCACGGACAAGTGGGCTCTTGATGTTATTTCTGCTCTTCGAGGCCAGTCGACCAAACCTCCAGATGTGGACCTCAGTGTCTGCAGGCTTGACAATGACGGTCTTTTGTTTGTCAACGACCTTCTATATTTGCCGAACGAGGATCTACGAGTTCGTGCATTGAAGAATTGTCATGATATTATGCCTAGCGGACACCCTGGACAAAAGAACACTTTTGAACTTCTTGTTCGGGAATACTGGTGGCCCGGGATGCGTCGTGATGTCATCCGGTACATCCGAAATTGTGAGGTCTGCCAACGGATCAAGTCCGCGCGACATAGTCCCTACGGTCTACTGAAACCTCTGACCATTCCGCAAGCTCGGTGGACATCTGTGTCCCTTGATTTTATCACCGGCTTGCCGGTCTCCAATTCTTTTGACATGATTCTCGTTGTCGTCGATAGGCTTAGCAAAATGGCTCACTTTATACCTTGCGATTCCTCGCTGGATGCTGCAGGTTTTGCTAAGCTCTATTTGTCAGCAGTGTATAGGCTCCACGGTCTGCCATTGGACATTGTGTCCGACAGGGGTAGTCTGTTTACGTCGGCTTTTTCCAAGGCTTTAGCCAAACTGTTGGGCATAAAGCAAAATCTGAGTACTGCGTTCCACCCTCAGACCGATGGTCAGACTGAGCGTGTGAACTCTATTTTGGAGCAATACCTGCGGGGTTACACCAACTATAGACAGGACAATTGGGCTGATCTTTTGCCCTTGGCGGAGTTCTCTTACAATGACTCCGAGTCCAGTTCTACTATGCTGACGCCCTTCTTTGCGAACCACGGGTTTCACCCCAGAAGTGGGCGTGAGTCGCTCCCAGTCTCTGTGGAAAAAGGCCCGTTGCGGAACTTTGTTAAAGAGCTTGACAACATTTGTCAGTTTTTAAAGACTGAAATTACGTGGAGCCGTGAGCGGATGACCGAGTACGCGAATCGACACAAATCTTCCGCCCCTCTCCTTCGAGAAGGGGACTTAGTGTGGCTTTTGAGTAGAAATATTCGAACTACTCGTCCTTCAAAGAAGTTGGACTTCAAGAAGCTTGGCCCATTTAAGATTCTACGGAAGGTGTCTTCGCATGCCTACGAGTTGGCACTCCCTGCCACTATGAAGGTTCATCCCGTCTTCCACGTTTGTCTGCTGGAACCATGTGCGTCGGATCCTCTTCCTGGCCAGAAAAACCCTCCTCCTCCTCCCGTCATAGTAGATGGCGAGGAAGAATTTGTGGTCAAGGAAATTATAGGCGTGTCTTCGCGTGGCCCTCTGCAATATCAAGTAGTTTGGGAGGGCTATGAACATGATGGACCCTCCTGGGAACCTCTGGACCATTTAGCCAATGCACCTGAGAAGGTTGCAGAATTCTACAAGAGGATGCCTAACGCCAGACGATCTTAGTACTGCTGTGGAAATCAGTCATAAAAAGGGGGGCTACTGTCATGAATAGCTATCCTGACACTGCTCATGCTAAGGGTTATGCATGAGACCTACCCCACTCTTCTTTTCCACAACGCCGAAGGTCGGCGACCTATGAAGATGCGCTTATGGCACAGGTTGGTCTGTGTAGATCGTGAGTTGATCAACGGATATGAGGTTGTCGTGGGATGTGCTGAGCACGGGTGCTCTGATAGACGTTGTTCTGCTGCTGCGGAGTTTTCTTGTTGCAATTGCCATTGCGTGCTTAGGTGGGGGTTGTTATCTGGTTCGATTGTTACGAACCTGTTACGTCTTGTTTACACGAGACTTATCTTTTGTTCGTAGTTAGATGTTGATTGTTTCTAGCTTGGGAAGACAGAGTTTTGTCAGGAGCGCCGACAACATAAATATCGTCGTCTCCTGCCCTGAGTTGATCAGGTTTACTCTTGTTCTCCAAGCTTAACAATCACATGCACTTGCTTACCTTCTTCTTCTTCTTTATACCATTCTGTTCTTGCTTTCTTTGCAGTTCAACCTTTCTTCTTCTTTGAAGTGTGTGATTGTTCCTCCTCCTTCCTCTTTGTGCCGCTCTATTCTCAGAATAGCCATCTAAGTTGTGTGTTGCCTCTTCATCTCAACCGACCATACGTCTTAGCACTCTGTCTAACTGACGTCTTCCTCCACAGGCCCGACTGTCCACCTCAGGAACCTATCATTGTCCCGAGTCGTTGGCTGTACCCGGAACCCTAATCCTTTCTTCGGGCCCTATCCGTAATACTTTGCTTCTCGGCGACTTCAATCTCCATCACCATTGGTGGAATTCCCAGCGAGAGCATCCCCACGAACCACGAGCTGACTCTTTTGCTAACTGGCTGATGTCGCAGAATGCCACCCTGATTGTCGACGACGACTACGTTGAACGCAACGGCGGCACATACGTCAACAGCAGCACGACCTCGGTGATCGACCTCGCATTTTCCCTGCGGTCTCGACCGGGCCTGTTTACGAACTGGAGGTATCTTCAGGAGACGGGCTCCGATCACCGGGCCATCAGTTTTGATTACGTCAGCACCACCACACCCAAAACCCTAACACGTAACCCGGCGTTCAACACCAAGACGGCCGACTGGTCGCTGTTTCGCAAGGAATGGCTGGCTGGCCAGGCTGACCTTGAGCTTCAGCTGTCCCTGGCAGAGATTTCTGCAGACGGTGACGCAATGGCGCGACTGCTTTCCGAGGCCCTGCAATCTGCTTGTCAGAGGTGCATGTCAGTGAAGAGGCACAGTGCCCGCGCAAAGCCATGGTGGACGCCCGAGCTACAATCACAACGTCAGGCCGCATCGCGCGCAGAGAGAAGATACAGACGAGGCAGGCTGTCGCTGGTTGAGTTTCATTCGATTCGCAACAAGTACACCCATGCTGTCGAAGATGCTAAGTCTACTCACTGGACTACCTTTCTTTCTGACGCTGACAACGAAAAGGTCTACACAGCCTGGAAATACACCAAGCCAGCTACGGCGAGTTACTTCCCCCCCATCCAGGGGCCAGACGGGTTAGCCAATACCCCCGAGGAGAAGGAAAAGGCTTTCCTGACGCTACTGGGTGCTACGTCTAGCGCAGGTGTCGACCCCCGACCTGACGTTGCCGATACACACGACCCCCATCACGACCCCCATCACGACACCCCCCCGAACGACACCGACCGAAGCATATACCCCTGGCCTGACCTTACAGACCACGAGATCAAGGAGGCAATCATGTCCGCCAACGCCAAGAAGGCCCCCGGGCCCGACGGCATGAACGCCAAGATCATCCAGATCGCCTTTGAGGCCCATCCCGCGCCCTTTCTCTCCGTCTACAAAGCCCTGTCTCGCCTCGGAATACACCCCACACTCTGGAAGCAAGCTACTGGGATTGTGCTCGCGAAAGACGGAAAGGCTGATTATTCAGTCGTAAAGTCCTACCGCATCATCTCACTGCTCAACTGTCTAGGCAAAGTGCTCGAGAAAGTCTTTGCGACCCGCTTAGGGTACCTCGCTAATTGCCATGACAGCTCGCTTCTAGACGACACTCAACTGGGAGGCCGCAAACAGCGTTCAGCCATGGACGCCGCTCTCGTATACGTCAGCCACCTGCAGAAGGTCAAGGAGATGAAGCTCGTTCCAAGCACTCTCTTCCTTGACGTCAAGGGCGCTTTCGACCACGTGTCAAAGCCCTGCTTGATGCGCAGCTTACGTGAGCTCGGTCTTCCCCTGGTGTTCCGAAAATGGGTTGCTTCGTTCCTCCAGGACCGTACTGTCGGCCTGCACATCGAGGGTCAGCCGTTTCCGATGACCCCGGTTAACATCGGCATCCCCCAAGGTTCCCCCATCAGTCCTCTACTCTTCCTGTTGTATGCTCGGCATATAGTGGCTCGGGTGGCCGGCGACACACCACAACTTCAGCTGTCGTATATAGACGACTTCAGCGTAACCGTGGCGTCCAAAAGCCCGAGGCGTTCAGCGGCGCTTCTCGAAGAACTCGTGACGGAGCTGCGGGCCAAGGCTCGCGACTACGGCATTGAGTTTGAAGAGAGCAAAACTGAGTGTAAGGGGCCAAGTCGTAAAAGGACGTAGAAGGGCAGAAACAGATATATTGCGATGGAGAGAAGAAGAAAGAACTAACTAAAACTAGGAGAGAGCAGCAGCTCTTTATACTGCCTGGGTAGAACAACTGAGGCCTACCTGATTGACCCAAACGTGGTGAGTCATCGGGCGTTCGGATCAAGGCCGGTTGGGCCACTTGTATTCGGACCGTCAGTAGTCGGGCCTTTGCGGACTCGGACCACCGACACTCGAACCACCGTTGCTCAAGCCACACCGGCTTCAACTCGGGCAATCAGGCAAAGCCTTGACCCGGGTCTCCCAGACCCTAACATCAGCCTCCTTCTCTTTCTTCCCATCCTCCCATGGCCGTGTAACACAAAAAAAGAAAACAACAGGAAGGTGGACACCAACTGAAAACAACAAAGGGAATAGCAAACAACAAGCAACTAATCATCGGTAAACGACAACAGAACGAACAAGGAGTGGAACAGACAGTGGAGAAACAAAAAAAATGTCAAAGGAAAGGGAAATAGACCCTGTGCAACAACCGTGGAACTCGCAGCTCCTTCAATCAAACTTCGGACTCAAGCAGTCCTCTCGCCACGGCACTCACACCTCAACGTCGGCAGTCTTCTGCGCTCGCAAGAATTCTTCTAAAGCAGCCGTTTCTTCCAGCGCCTCTGTAGGTTCCCAAGTGGGATCTCGCCAACCAACCCATTTCACCAAGTACTGGGCTGGTTCGTCTCTCGTGGCTGGCCGGTGTTCCAGGATCTTCTCGACTTCGTATTCCTCAAAGCCATCGATCTCGACTGGTCCGGGGCTCGATACGTGCGGGTCTTGTGAGGGCCAAGGGTCGTTCGGGTGGTATTTCAATCTGTCGGCATGAAACACGTCGTGTCCTCTGGCACCCTTCAGGTCAAGACGGTAGCTGTGGGAGCCTACAGCCTCTAAGACCTGGAGCTTCTGGTATCTTGGCCGGAGTCGCTTGCCTGGGCCTTCTTGCTGCACAGTATGGGAGCTTTTTGCCAACCAAACCCAGTCGCCGGGCTGGAAACGTCGATGTGGTTGTCTGTGTCTGTTCGACTGTTCCTCCATAGCAGACTTGGCGGCGCTGAGAGAGGCTTTGGCCCAATCCGTGTGGTCTGCCAAGCTCTTCAGGATTCTTGTTGCTTGAGCTATGGGACTCGTGTTGGCTGCAACGGGGGCTGCTAGGGGGGCAATGGCGTCGGGCTGCAGCTCAACCAAGTCAGGACTATAGCCGTGGGACAACGTGAACGGGGACGTCTCTGTTGAAGCCGCTGGGGCTGCGTTCAGGGCAAACTCCACAATTGGCAGGCAGTCTAGCCAGTCTGAGCGGTCGTGTAGGAGTTTGGCCATCTTTGTCTTCACCTCAGCATTTGTCCTCTCAGTGGCCCCGTTGGTCTGTGGGTGGTAAGCGGTGGACAGACGACGATCGATCTTCAGGGTGGTACAGAGTCGTTTCCAGAACATGTTGGCAAATTGGCGGTCAGAAGCAATGCTGTTAGGAAGACCATGGCGAGGGTAGTAGACTTCCAAGAAACGGCTGGCAAGATACTCGATATCCAGGCTGCGGCAGGCTATAAGGATGACACCCTTGGACAGATGGTCCACCACCGTCATGACGTGCTTGTAGACTTTTCCTTCCTTCTTGCACGGCGGGAGAGGGCCAATCAGATCTATGCCAATGTCACGCCAGATGCGGTCAGGTACCGGAAGGGGCTTCAGGAGACCTTGCTTGAGCTGGCGCATGACGTTCGTGCTACCGCAGATTTCGCAGTTGCGGCAGAACCGTTTGACATCCGCTGTGTAGTGCGGCCAGAAGTAAGTCTTGGAAACTTCCTGACACATGATTCTTTGGCCGGGGTGGACTAGTGTCACGGAATCGTGAATCTCTTGTAGCAAGGCTGTCCTCAGAGGTTCCCACTGGGGTACCCACAATCTTGATCTGTATCGCAGTCGACCTTCGGAGTCCAATGAGCATTCGGACAGTGACACTCGCCAATTAGTCTTCAAGCTGTCTGGCCATTTGGGCGCCTGAGAGGCAACCACTGCGCATGCTGCCGCATAGTCAGAGTCGGCTGACAATGCTTGTTCCCACAGTGTACTGAGGGCTTCCTTACGGAACGGGGATGGCAGTGTAACGCGAGCAGATCTGACTTTCAGGGCACCGTCGGGCAAACACTGGAGGAGCTGTTGGTTGCGAGCTTGTAGGCGGGGATCATCGGGACCTGAAGGCATGTGAAGACGGGAGAGAGCATCGGGCAGTGGGGACAGTTTCCCGGGACGGTGTTCCAGTGTTAGGTCAAACTCGCTTAGCAGGTTAGCCCAACGAGCTTGCCTCTCTGTTAACTGTTGCGCAGAGGTAAAATGCAACAAGTTCTTGTGGTCTGTTAACACTCGGATGGGTCCCTGGGCGCCACGTAACTCTCCTCTCCACTCTTTCAGGGCTCGGACAATTGCCAACATTTCTTTGTCATGGATCTCATAGTTGGACTCGGCAGGAGACAGCTTCTGGCTGATGTAGGCACATGGAAACAGGCCATCTGGATGCTGCTGCAATAGGACAGCTCCAGTGCTGTAGCCTGAAGAGTCAGCTTCGACAGTTGTTGGCAGAGAGTGGTCGAAGAGGCGCAAGACGGGCGAAGCACAGAAGAGATCTTTGAGTGACGAGAAGGCAGCTTGGCATTCTGGAGACCAGACGAAGGGAACTAGGTGACCAGTCAGTGAAGTGAGAGGGACGGCTACTTCGGCAAAGTTCTTGATGAACGGGCGGTAAAAATTGGCAAATCCTAGGAAGCCACGGAGCTCTTTCTTGGAACTGGGTACGGGCCAGTCTTTCACTGCTTGCACCTTGGCAGGATCCATTGTTGCTTTTCCAGGCTTGATGATGTAGCCCAGGTACTTGACTTCTTGTACACCGAACTCGCACTTGTCGATGTCAACCGTCAGTCCGGCCTTCACGAGCTTGGCTAGGACGTGGTTAACTTGTTCCTTGTGCTCGTCGAGGGAGCCATCGGTGTACACTAGGATGTCATCAACGTAAGCAGAACAAAACAGGTCGAGGTACTCTTGCAATACGGAATTCAGGAAGCGTTGGAATTGGGCAGGAGCATTGGACAAACCAAACGGCATCACGTTCCATTCAAAGGAGCCCAGGCGCGTACGGAAAGCGGTCTTCCATTCGTGGCCTGGCTCGATACGGATATTATGGAACGCTGCAACGACGTCAAGCTTAGTGAACCACTTTGAACGGCTGATTTTTTTTTTTTTTTTTATTCATTACTCGCATGGAACCTGACAGGGTTATGGCGAGGTGTATATTAATACTATATACGAATCAAGGTTTAACGGAATCTCAAACAAGCTAGCTACTATACATAATATACTCCAATCCCCTGGCAGGGAGGCAGTTACATCTAAGATCCCACAAATATAATCCCCAAGTTATGACAGAAAGGAAATACATGAATAGCTTTTGGTATGAATTTCCAACGAGCAGCACTAACCCCAAGTGCCCCAGTTAAGGTTGACTGCTCGTAGAAAATTGGCGTCACTGGTAGGAATCGAACCTACGACTTCTCGGTAGCCAACCGAAAAGCCTTGCCAGGTGCTATACCACTGCACCACAGCGACAACGGCTGATTTGGCGTAGTGTTTCCTTGAAGTTGGGTAACGGGTATCTATCCTTCTTCATCAGCTTGTTCAACAGACGGTAGTCCACGCAGAATCTAAGTCCACCGCCAGGTTTCTTGACGAACAGGATGGGGGCAGCAGCAGTGGAACTACTCATTCGAATGAACTTCTTGTTCAGTAGGTTCAGTAACGTTTGGCGCAGTACTATCAACTCATCGTGGGACCCACGGTTACAACATTGACCCCCACAGATATACACCTGCATCAAAAATGGCCAAATCGACAGAAAAACTCACCAAAACGACTCTGAGCAACAGCTCAATTGATTCTAAGACTAGTTCGAGCAGTGCATCGAACAAAATAGACAAGAAACCGACCGCGCGCGATGAAACGCGCCGCACGACGCGCCTGGGGCTGAGTTTTGCCCAGATGGCGAGCCAGGAACCGCGTTCCGACGACGACGAGCTGCTGCGTTCACCGTCGCAGCCTGCGCCCGTCACCTCATCGATGAAAGTCGATGCAGGTGTTGAAGATGCGCCGGTGGTTGAGATTCCCTCGACACCCGACTCGCGCGACTCGGACGCGACAACGCCGACGCCTAATGCACTGGATGGGAACCTGTTCGTGTTCAGCCAGGCTCAGCGCGATGAGAACGACACCAACAACACCAACAACAACAACAACGACCAGACGATTCCGGCGAAGCGCGCCCGAGAGATTGCTCTCATGTTGGAGCGCAAGCGCCGGCGCGACGAGCAGAACGCCTATTACGGATAGGGCCCAAGGAAACCATTAGGGTTCTAGAAAGCCAACGACTCAGGACAATGATAGGTTCCAGAGGTGGACAGTCAGGCCTGCGCGGATATACGGCCGGGAGGAGAGGATAGAACTCTCTAGGTCGTATGGTCGGTTTGAGGTAAAGAGGCACACTCAACTAATTGATCTTATAACACACGGAAGGGAATAAACAATCACAGGAACACTGAGGTAACGAAGACGACAGAAGGTACTGATGCAATGAAGGCTATCAAGAAACAAGTGATAATTAAAGATATAGTACTAAAGAAGAAGGTACTATCGAAGAAGTGATACTATAAACTAGTATACAAAGAAGAATGGCAAAAGGGGTGTATGTGATTGTTAAGCTTGGGGAGCAAGAGTTAACCTGATCACACAGGGCAGAAGGCAACGCTATTTAAGGCGTTGCAGATTCTGACAACAGAGATCTTCCCAAGCTAGAACCAAATCACAGATAACCGAAAGTGGGGACATACGTAACTCAACGTTACCAGACGCTACTATCAAACCGGATGTTAGTTCACGAGATAAACCAACACGGCAGCAGCAGAACTGAAAATCCCTCAAGACACCCAGGCAACGATATGTCGCGTTACAGCGATATCGGCCTAACAGGTGTGGGCCCCACGCTCAAACGCTGTTGACACAAAAGGAACGAGAATAGCAGTCAACTCAGAATAAGCTGCATCAACTGCAGAGTACCGAGTTACCTAATAGCGATGATCTATAGTGTGCAAGCCGGCCACACCCGAGTAGATAAACCGGAGTGACACCTCAAGGTTACACAGACCACCAAGTGGTATAACCGTATCATCATACGTCCTTGGAACATTAGCGTGACACAACGGAAGCGGGGTAAGGTGCCAGGCATAACCCTATGCAATGGCAATGGCAAGAATGGCTATTCATGACAGTATGCTCCTTTTAAATGACTGATTTCCACAGCAGTACTAAGATCGCCACATCCTAGACTAGAATCAAGTCGGAGAATTCGCAAAAGGAAGCCGGGCATCTAGGGACACGGAAGTCCACCGGGCTTTGCAGAATCGGAACAGAAGGAATAAGCCAACCATACGGGTCTAGACACAGCATGACTCCGCAGGCAAGAATTGTAGATCTCGATGCACCAACAACATCGTGACGTATAGGGGATCAACGGAATCCCTAGCATGAAAGCTTGTACATCTGATCAACATAAAACAAGGCCTTGAAGTGCAACGACAACTTCGTAAGGGCCTCGTGTCCACAGACAAGAGGAAGGTAAAAAAGAATGGGAATAACGAAAGGCAACCTCATCAACCGAGGGGCAGCACCAAGGATCTTAAGTGGGAATAAGTTGAGAACGCAGCTCAGTACCCGCAAAGGCAAAGGTTTTTCAACCTTGTTGTCCTCCCTAGTTATGGCATTGGTCATAGAAGTAAGAGCCAGGCCTGTAGGTTATAACAAACAACAATCGCTCAGTTCCATAGCCCATAAATCTGTTGCCTGCAAGATGCAGAAGGTCCCCTGAGAACTACCAAGTTCTGGTAACAAGTGTACACCAGAGTGGCTACTCAGTTGGCACAATCATCAATCGCCGCGACATAATCGCCTCCACAATAGCTAAGAACCCCCTGGGACATGGTTCGATGGATGTAAACGAACACGATTCCGGTTGTGGGAGAATAGACTAACATGTGTAATGGGGACTCATCATCGATCGGGTAATTGGTATATGACAACAGACAGCATGGAAACAAAGACGTGCAGGATCCGTAAAGAGTATTGGTGAAAGGGGAAAACAAGAAATTGGTAAAGTCAGCTTGTCAAACTTGGCAGTATTTCAGCACAAGATACAAGACTGGCCTGCACCACCATAGGCAGGACTTCGAAGAGGGACATCGTGTTTCTTTTAACGAGAAGAAAAACAACAAGATATTGTCCAAAAGAGAGAGGCAGAGAGTAGGCCCAAGTGAAGACACAAAGAGGTCGAAGAAAGGAGACATAGAGTAGTCGCAAGTAGACGTAACAGAGTCGAAGAAAGTAACAGGCAAGAGAGCTGTCCAAAGTAGAGGACACAGAACATGTCACAAGAAGTAGACGTATAGTGGTCGTAAGTAGACACAACAACAGCCGAAAGAAAATAGTCCGAACAGTGGCCTAACGCATTAGACACAACTGTGGCACGAAGACTAGACATAACTGTCAAGAAGTGGGACAGAAGCGAGCTGTTAACAAAGCGAGTAGACAGCAACTGTCAATACCCAGACAGACACGGGCTGTCAGCAAAGCGAGTAGATATAAACTATCAATACCCGGACAGACACGAGCTGTCGGCAATTATAACCCAGCAGGGGTCAAACGCAAGCACCATAGTGGTCAAAGAAGAGACACAAAAAAAGCAGTCGCCGATGGACACACGGTGTCACAAGGAAGAGGCATTAAGAGGTGTCAACCCAAAGAACAGACACGAGCTGTTCGTAGAACCAACGAGCTCAGCAAAGAACAGACACTAGCTGCTGATATCATATAAATAGACCCAACAGGAGTCAAAACAATTAGGCAAGACAAAGGCCAAGAAATACAGACACAGAGGTCTAAAAACAGACATAAACTGTCCAAGAAATCCCACAAGAACTCAATAACATGCTTTGGCACAATGGCAGGTGTGTGAGTAAACTCAACAACAACACTTTATACACTCAGGTACCATGTTGTAACTCAAAGTAATCTGGGAGTTGGCAACATCATTGCTGCAAGCCAAAAGGTGCATAGCTGGTAGACATGGCTTTCTGGAAACCCCCGTTCAGATGTGGCAAGTTGTAACGACTGGTTGATGCGGGACCAAATGAACAGCTTATAAAATAAGGTAGTTGACCGCCCGTAAATCAACAGAAGATCGTACACTGCCTGGTTCCCGAGGACAAAGAATCGGAGAAGCCAACACTGAAGAAGTAGGGGCAATGAAGCCACGTGTGAGCATGCCATCCAGGTTTTGCTTGACAAGTTGCAAATTTAGATGTGCATCATCAGACGGAAGAGTATTGATATGTTCGGCAGTCGAGACAAGATTAACAGCATGACCTGCGTCTTGACAAGAGGTGGTTGAAGGTACACCATCCCGCAAGAACACCGGACGCAAATCATAATAACTGTCCGAACTGCATTCGGGATATCGCTTGTGCACTTGTTCTAGCCGTAGGTCATCCTGATCAACAGGATCGAGAACCTGCTCAGCGGTAGTGCGGTGAGCCCGCCGGTTCTCATTGCTTGCAGTGGAACGCAAAGCTTGAGACGACATTAGCCTAGAGGAACAAAGTGCTTCAACGAAATTAAAGGAGCTGGGACAGAGACAGTGCCATCAACTGACTGTCCACAGAAGAAGAGAAGTAGATTGAGAAATGGAATCAACTAAGAACCAGAAAGAGCCGAGTTATGACTAGCGGACGAAGAAGGTTGTGTAACAACAGCAGCGCTAGTATGATCATAGGAAGACGGGATATCGGCCGTAGTCGAGAGCCGGAACGAAAAGAAGAATAAGGTGTGCTAAAGAATAACAAAGAGTTGGAAGAATGTGTGAGTCTTTAAATGAAGCTTAACAAAATATTACGGATAGGGCCCAAGGAAACCATTAGGGTTCTAGAAAGCCAACGACTCAGGACAATGATAGGTTCCAGAGGTGGACAGTCAGGCCTGCGCGGATATACGGCCGGGAGGAGAGGATAGAACTCTCTAGGTCGTATGGTCGGTTTGAGGTAAAGAGGCACACTCAACTAATTGATCTTATAACACACGGAAGGGAATAAACAATCACAGGAACACTGAGGTAACGAAGACGACAGAAGGTACTGATGCAATGAAGGCTATCAAGAAACAAGTGATAATTAAAGATATAGTACTAAAGAAGAAGGTACTATCGAAGAAGTGATACTATAAACTAGTATACAAAGAAGAATGGCAAAAGGGGTGTATGTGATTGTTAAGCTTGGGGAGCAAGAGTTAACCTGATCACACAGGGCAGAAGGCAACGCTATTTAAGGCGTTGCAGATTCTGACAACAGAGATCTTCCCAAGCTAGAACCAAATCACAGATAACCGAAAGTGGGGACATACGTAACTCAACGTTACCAGACGCTACTATCAAACCGGATGTTAGTTCACGAGATAAACCAACACGGCAGCAGCAGAACTGAAAATCCCTCAAGACACCCAGGCAACGATATGTCGCGTTACAGCGATATCGGCCTAACAGGTGTGGGCCCCACGCTCAAACGCTGTTGACACAAAAGGAACGAGAATAGCAGTCAACTCAGAATAAGCTGCATCAACTGCAGAGTACCGAGTTACCTAATAGCGATGATCTATAGTGTGCAAGCCGGCCACACCCGAGTAGATAAACCGGAGTGACACCTCAAGGTTACACAGACCACCAAGTGGTATAACCGTATCATCATACGTCCTTGGAACATTAGCGTGACACAACGGAAGCGGGGTAAGGTGCCAGGCATAACCCTATGCAATGGCAATGGCAAGAATGGCTATTCATGACAACGCCGCCATCATGAACGAGGTCTTCCTTGTTCTAGAACGACTCAAGGAGTCAGCCTCCGAGGCCCAGCTGATGCGCATCCTGCGCCAGTTTGGCAACGAGTGCGGGCTCGTCGTAATGTCGCGCCACGACCACAAAACGCTGGTTGAGATGGAAGTCTCAAAGGCTGCCCGCCCCAAGCCAGCACACGAGGCTGCAGCCGTGGCTGCGTACAGCGAGGCTGCGACACAGACACCTGAGGTGCCAGCCGCGCCTTCTGTCCTGGGCAGTGAGCCCTGTGCCAGCAAAAAAAACGCCACCCCTGCGCCTAAGGCCAATAAGCGCAGACGCCGCGGCAAAAAGGCCAAAAAAAATGCTGCGACCGCCGCAACCGCCGCAACCGCCGCCACTGACCAGGCTGATGCTATGGTCATCGACACCGCTGGCGACCAGTCCAGCACACCCGACACCACTACCTCGACCACCACCTCGACCGCCACTACTACTACCGATGACGCCGCCTCGCCTCCCGCCCCGGACACGGCTATGGCTGATGCCGACGCGCCCACTGAGTCCCCCGACACGTGGACCGTAGTCGCCAAGCGCGCCCAGAAGAAGGCTGCCGACAAAACCACGACCCCCGCCCCCAACACGACCACCACCACGACCACCACGACTGCCCCTCGCGAGAAAACGGCCGTCGTTATTGTCACCACACCCGAGTCGAGAGCCAGCGCGCTGCCCCAGCGACGCGTGCGCGACGCGGTGAACCGCCTTCTTGGCAAGACTGCAGTGTCTGCGGTCCAGCGCACCAAGGCGGGCAACATCTTGCTGCACGCTGTGGACAGTGAGGCCGTCAGATTGATGACCTCCAATCTGCAGCGCGTGGTCAAGGAGCTGTCCTGCTTTGGCGCCTGCGAGTTCACGCGCGCCACATCTCCCGGCTCCAGAACACACAAGTCGTCAAAGCTCTGCTTTGTCATCCACGGTGTGCCGATTGAAGACGGTTTCGACAGTCTCAAGGAGCTGCCCAAGGACATGGCGGACTTCAACGGCGTCAAGATCTCCGACTCGCTGCGCTGGCTTGTGGTCCCTGCCAAGGGTAAGCAGGCTGGCTCGGTGGTCGTTGAGGCCCTGACCCAGGCTGACTACGACAAGTGTGTCGGCAAAAACGTCAACGTTGGCGGCGCTATTGTCCCAGCAGTGCCCTACGTTGACCGCAAATCTACGACAGACGGCCCCCCTCGCCTATGAAAGAGGGCCCTACGGCCGGACAACGTCTACGCATCCTTCAGCACAACGTGCACAAAATGAAGGCTGTTCATGAGACAATACTTGAGGCTGCTGCAACCGGAAAGGCGGACATTGTCTGCATCCAGGAGCCTTATACCATAAAACTCAAAGCTGGGTATAGAACATTGACGCAGCCGGGCTTCACCCTGGTTGTGCCGTTTAATGTTAGGAATCTCGAGGCCATGCCTTTGCGCCCGCGGGTCCTGACCTACGTCCGCCAAGGCCTGCCGTTTTCTGTGCTGTTCGAGTTTGGCGATGCTGAGAGTGATATTCAGACCCTGCGCATCCTTGCGTCGGAGCCGTTTTCGCTTCTCAATGTCTACAACGAACGCCAGCTGACTGTGCAGCCTGTCCCCGAGACCCAACCCCGGCCCTATACCATTGAGCGCACCAATCTTTTATCGCGCAATATTGACACCAGTACTTTGCTTCTCGGCGACTTCAATCTCCATCACCATTGGTGGAATTCCCAGCGAGAGCATCCCCACGAACCACGAGCTGACTCTTTTGCTAACTGGCTGATGTCGCAGAATGCCACCCTGATTGTCGACGACGACTACGTTGAACGCAACGGCGGCACATACGTCAACAGCAGCACGACCTCGGTGATCGACCTCGCATTTTCCCTGCGGTCTCGACCGGGCCTGTTTACGAACTGGAGGTATCTTCAGGAGACGGGCTCCGATCACCGGGCCATCAGTTTTGATTACGTCAGCACCACCACACCCAAAACCCTAACACGTAACCCGGCGTTCAACACCAAGACGGCCGACTGGTCGCTGTTTCGCAAGGAATGGCTGGCTGGCCAGGCCGACCTTGAGCTTCAGCTGTCCCTGGCAGAGATTTCTGCAGACGGTGACGCAATGGCGCGACTGCTTTCCGAGGCCCTGCAATCTGCTTGTCAGAGGTGCATGTCAGTGAAGAGGCACAGTGCCCGCGCAAAGCCATGGTGGACGCCCGAGCTACAATCACAACGTCAGGCCGCATCGCGCGCAGAGAGAAGATACAGACGAGGCAGGCTGTCGCTGGTTGAGTTTCATTCGATTCGCAACAAGTACACCCATGCTGTCGAAGATGCTAAGTCTACTCACTGGACTACCTTTCTTTCTGACGCTGACAACGAAAAGGTCTACACAGCCTGGAAATACACCAAGCCAGCCACGGCGAGTTACTTCCTGTTAAGGTGTGATTACGCTAAGCTGGATCTTCACAGAAAGGGACACAGAGGGACAAAGATCTCGAATTGAAGAACAAAACTAAACTCTCTAAATGGTGTAGAAACAATGCGACTATTTATCCTGTTGGAAAGGGAGGCAACCGACGATCGGCGGCGACGACAACTAGTTCCTCTAGGAAGTGCCGTTAGTCTTGGTTCTGGTCTGGCATTAGTTTTGCCGTACCAGCGCCGGACTAGTCCTTCGAGGATACGCCGTTAGTGTTGGTGTCGGGCTTCCGTCGGTCCTTAAGGGTGCAACCCCAACATCAGCCTCTCTTCCTCCTTTTGCGCGTCGTTTTGGTTCCTTTTTGGCTGAGCCATAGTTTGTAGGCGTCGGTATCGACCAGAAGGTCGACTGGTTCCCAGCCAGGTCTGACGTAGCCTTTCCATTTGACTTTGACTTGCTTGACACCGTTAGAAGTGCGTTCGCCTAGGATCTTTTCGACCTCCCAGTATTCTTCACCATTGATGACTTCCATAGGTGCTGGTCGATCGTCGTGAGTCTTTTGGGAAGGGAAAGCGTCGTTGGCAGCTGAGCGAAGGCGATCGGCATGGTAGACGTCGTGAGCAGTTGTACCCGGTACTTCAAGACGATAAGTGTGAGGGGTAACTTGTTCCAACACTTTGCAGTATTGGTATTTTGCTCTAAGTTTCCTGCCGAGGCCTGAGCCTTGTTGTTCAGGGCGTAGGGTGAGCCAAACGTATGAGCCTGTAGGAAAATCTGGTGCAGGACGTCGGTGTTCATTCTCGCGTTGCTCCATCTCCGCTCGTGACAGAGAAAGGTTGGCGTGGGCCCATTTCTGGGCGTCTCTCAGGCGTTGGATGACCCTCTCAGCCTGTCCGAGTGGACCGTTATTGTCGGGTTCGACAGGCAATGGTGGTGCGGCGAAGACTCGTGGGTGGTAGCCGTGAGACAAGAAGAAAGGTGAAACATTAGTGGCAGAAGATGGGGTGGCATTGATGCTGAACTCGACCATGGGCAGTAGATTGAGCCAGGCGGGGCCTTCAGCGCTGAGTTTGGCAAGTTTGACTTTGATCTCAGCGTTCATCCTCTCTGCAGCTCCATTGGTAGCCGGATGGTAAGCTGTTGTGGTTAGCCTTTCGATCTCTAGGCGTTTGCAGAGGTGTCGCCAAGCTGCGTTGACAAATTCGCGGTCAGACAAAATAGATTTTGGCATGCCGTGGTGTCGGTAAAAGTGGTGGAAGAACATATCTGCAACAGATTCCATGTCGAGGGCGTCGGCGGGAATAAGGATGACGCCCTTGGATAGACGGTCTATAACAGTTAGGACGTGGGTGTAGGTGATGCCGCCTTTCTGTGCTGGTTCCAAAGGTCCGATAAAGTCGATGGCAATCTCGGCCCAAGGCTGGTCGGGAATTGGCAAGGCTTTGAGGGTGGTGTCCTTGTTGTCGCGACGAATGTTAGAACTACCACAAATTTGACAGTTGCGGCAGAAACGGCGGATATCTTCGACGTAGCGGGGCCAGAAAAACTCTCTAGACAGCTCGACTTGCATGACGTTCTTTCCGGGGTGCAGCATCATGGGCGAGTCATGAATGTTCTGTAGGATGGCGGTTCTCAATGGCTCGTTAGTAGGTACCCATAGTTTATTCCGAAATCGAATAGCGGATTTGGCGTCCAAAGAGCAGTCGGAAATGTTGACTCTCAACTTGTGTCTGATTGTTTCGGGCCACTGTGACAGTCCATCTGTCAACGCTTTATGGATAATGGCGTATTCATCATCGGCAGCACAGGCATCAGACCAGAGTTCCCGTAAGGCAGGCGGAAGTTCGGGGGTAGAAGGGGCTTCTGGCGTGTTGGTGGTTTGTGTCGAGAAAACTTTCAGGCCGTTACCGTCGTGGTGCAAGATAGTGGCTAGTCGGTCGTTGTAGCGCGCGTCATTCGTGTTGTCTGGGGTGTCGCGGCGAGAGAGAGCATCTGGGAGAGGGGAGAGTTTACCAGGACGGTGGACGATGGTGCAGTTGTATTCGCTCAAGGTCAGGTACCATCTAGCTTGGCGTTCGGACAAGTGCTGCAACTTGGTAAAATGCAGCAAGTTTTTATGATCTGAGACGATGGTAAACGTCTCCTTCAGGCCCTTGAGTTCGCCACGCCATTCCTTCAGGGCACAGACAACAGCCAACAGCTCTTTGTCGTGGATCGGGTAGTTGCATTCGGCGGCAGTCATTTTGCGGCTGAAATAAGCACAAGGCCTAGTTGATCTATCGGGCTGCGTCTGTAGAAGCGCTGCACCGAGACAGTAGCCAGACGCGTCTGTCTCAACAACAGTTGGCAGATCTGGATTGTGCGTGCAGAGGACAGGGGTCGAGGTGAATGCTTCTTTTAGAGCCTGGAAGGACTCTTCTTCCTTTTCGCCCCACTGGAAGGCCTGGTCTTTCTTTGTCAACTGTAGCAAGGGAGTCGCTAGAGTAGTGAAATTTCTGACAAAGGTGCGGTAGAAATTGCATAGACCGAGGAAGGCTCGAACGTCCCTGACCTTCTTGGGCGTTGGCCAGTCCGACACTGCAGAGACTTTGGTTGGGTCGGTTGAAATCTTGCCGGGCTCAAGGATGTATCCCAGGTACTTCACTTTCGATACCGCGAACTCACATTTATCAATGTCGATTGTCAGTTGGCCCTCCAGAACCTTTGCTAAAGCCAAGTTGACCTTCTCGTAGTGGTCCTCTAACGTGCCGTCGGTATAAATCAAGATGTCATCGACGTAGGCAGAGCACCACACATCCAAGTATGGGCGTAGCAGACTGTTCACAAAACTTTGGAACTCTGCAGGCGCGTTGGCCAGACCAAAAGGCATGACGTTCCACTCAAAAAGGCCTTGTCGCGTTCGAAAAGCGGTCTTCCACTCATCTCCCTCGGCGATTCTGATGTTATGAAACGCGGAAACAACGTCGAGTTTCGTAAACCACTTAGCTTTGGAAGCATTAGCTAGGGTCTCGCTGATGTTTGGGAGTGGGTACCGATTCTTTTTCATAGTCGCGTTTAGTGCACGATAATCTACACAGAAGCGGAGGCCGCCACCAGGCTTTTTCACGAATAGGATGGGAGCAGCAGCAGTGGACTGGCTGTGGCGAATGTAGCCTTTTTCCAGCAATGAAAGAAGCGTCTGGCGAAGAACCACGAGTTCTTCTCTGGTCATGCTATAAAGGGGGCCCCATGGAGCTTCTTCGTCGGGCACGGTCAACTCGATCCTATGATCCTGGCCAGGCCGGCGGGGAGGCATCTTTTTAGCAAATTGTGCGTCTGGATCAAACACCTTGACCTTGTCGTGCTCGATCCAAGCTGGGATCTTCTTTTTCCACTCTCTGGGGTTGGCTGGTACTCTATCTTTCTCCAAACGGGCCAAGGCTTTATTGATATCTTCGATTGAAGCTGCAAAAACCCGCAGCTTATCTCTCTTGGCGGCGCGGAAGAAGGTGCTCGCTCTGTTTATTCGTACCATGGTAGAGCGGAAGGTATGGTTTGTCGTCGCCTTTCCTCGAGCGACAATGCCGGATTTAAATCTAACTGTGTCGGCTTCACAGTCTATCCTTGCCCCTTGTTTCTTGAGCCATGGGTATCCGATCAGGATGTCTTCGGCTAATTTTGGTACTACCCACGCCACATGTTTTTCTATGTGGCCCGATATGTCAATTTTAAACACGGCTAATCGGTCAACCGTGACGGTACTCTTTGAATTAAATGGTACCAGCGTTCTGGGACGCGAACTGAAATGCGTATCAAGTTTCCATTTCTTTACAAGGTCACTGCTGATCATAGAGGGGGAAGCGCTACCGGTGTCAATCAATGCAATCACGGGACAAGTGTTGTTGATCACTGCATCTAATTGAATTGATGTGTTGGTAATAGATCTATTCAACTCTTCCCATTCCTTCACAGCAGCCTTGTCGTCTTTGAAAACCTGCTTGGGCCTCTGACCACGACTTGGGGCAGAGGCGATCAGTTTCCCGAGTCCTCCTCGGCGGTCTCGTAATATTCTTCGCCCTCTTCTTCGAGTACAGGAGGAGGGAGGTTCGTGGCTGCGCGAACACTCTGTTGTACCGGGGGGCGGGCACGCTCGAATGGGCAGTTAGGGGACATGTGGCCACCAGCGCCACAACGGAGGCACAGTCCTCTGGCTCTTCGTGACTGGAGTTCTTCCTTGGAGACCCACTTGGCACGACGGGGGGCACTGTTATGGGTGGGCGCCCAGTCCATGGCATCAGGGGAGTGTTGTGCCGGGACATTGCGGAACTGGGACGTCCGGGCAGGGTTCCTCGGAGGGTGGGCATGCCGACACTCGTCGAGTTTTTGCCAGGCATTAAGCACCTGTTGTGCGTATTGTTCGTAGGTTGGGGGGTCTGGGAAACCAGCCAGGGCAGACATCACTTGCCCGGGGAGGGTGCGCCTCAGATTCATTATGCGCTCTTCGTGGCTCAGTCTATAGCAGCCAGCGATCTGCATCAACCGACTGACCCGAGCCAAATGTTCCGGAGCAGAGGCACCTCGGCATTTGAGGGTGTGCAGCTCCAAGAGTGCACGACGGGAAGCTGAGGTGTCCTCGAAGCAGCTGTCCAAGAATTCCAGGAACTTATCCACGTTCTCCAACGATGGATCGCGGCTCATGCGGGCAATGTAGGTCTGTGCCTGGAGCAAGGCATTGTCGGCTAACAGACCGTAACAGTGCAGAATGAACCCTCCTGCGCCGTTGAAGTGACTGTGGTCGTAGCGGTACTTCATCTCCACGTATGACCGGTACGTTGGGTAGAGATCAGGCCGCGTATGGTCATAACGGACCGGGCGGAGGTCGGAGGAGGTGTTTCGCACAACCACTGGGGTCGCGGGGGCGGAGTTGGGGAGTCCCTGCATTTCGTTATTGTGAGCCATTGTTGCTTCGTGGAAAACCTCTGGCTCACCGGGGACTTCTGGTAGTATGCTGTCTTCTCGGAAGCTGTGGTGGAAGGAAGAATCGTCGTCAGAGGGTGCAAAATAGTTTGGGGCCATAGGGTTTGGCCGCTGTGGATATTCAAATGGCAAAGTAAAAGAAAAGTAAAAATATATCTCGATCCCTCGTCGGGTCGGCGGTAAAGTAAAAAAAAAAGGAAAGATAAGAGTGACTTAAGGAAAAATAAAAAAAAAAGGAAAAGGGAAAGGGGGGTTTGAGAATTCGAGATGATGTTAAGGTGTGATTACGCTAAGCTGGATCTTCACAGAAAGGGACACAGAGGGACAAAGATCTCGAATTGAAGAACAAAACTAAACTCTCTAAATGGTGTAGAAACAATGCGACTATTTATCCTGTTGGAAAGGGAGGCAACCGACGATCGGCGGCGACGACAACTAGTTCCTCTAGGAAGTGCCGTTAGTCTTGGTTCTGGTCTGGCATTAGTTTTGCCGTACCAGCGCCGGACTAGTCCTTCGAGGATACGCCGTTAGTGTTGGTGTCGGGCTTCCGTCGGTCCTTAAGGGTGCAACCCCAACACTTCCCCCCCATCCAGGGGCCAGACGGGTTAGCCAATACCCCCGAGGAGAAGGAAAAGGCTTTCCTGACGCTACTGGGTGCTACGTCTAGCGCAGGTGTCGACCCCCGACCTGACGTTGCCGATACACACGACCCCCATCACGACCCCCATCACGACACCCCCCCAAACGACACCGACCGAAGCATATACCCCTGGCCTGACCTTACAGACCACGAGATCAAGGAGGCAATCATGTCCGCCAACGCCAAGAAGGCCCCCGGGCCCGACTATTACGGATAGGGCCCGAAGAAAGGATTAGGGTTCCGGGTTATTACGGATAGGGCCCAAGGAAACCATTAGGGTTCTAGAAAGCCAACGACTCAGGACAATGATAGGTTCCAGAGGTGGACAGTCAGGCCTGCGCGGATATACGGCCGGGAGGAGAGGATAGAACTCTCTAGGTCGTATGGTCGGTTTGAGGTAAAGAGGCACACTCAACTAATTGATCTTATAACACACGGAAGGGAATAAACAATCACAGGAACACTGAGGTAACGAAGACGACAGAAGGTACTGATGCAATGAAGGCTATCAAGAAACAAGTGATAATTAAAGATATAGTACTAAGGAAGAAGGTACTATCGAAGAAGTGATACTATAAACTAGTATACAAAGAAGAATGGCAAAAGGGGTGTATGTGATTGTTAAGCTTGGGGAGCAAGAGTTAACCTGATCACACAGGGCAGAAGGCAACGCTATTTAAGGCGTTGCAGATTCTGACAACAGAGATCTTCCCAAGCTAGAACCAAATCACAGATAACCGAAAGTGGGGACATACGTAACTCAACGTTACCAGACGCTACTATCAAACCGGATGTTAGTTCACGAGATAAACCAACACGGCAGCAGCAGAACTGAAAATCCCTCAAGACACCCAGGCAACGATATGTCGCGTTACAGCGATATCGGCCTAACAGGTGTGGGCCCCACGCTCAAACGCTGTTGACACAAAAGGAACGAGAATAGCAGTCAACTCAGAATAAGCTGTATCAACTGCAGAGTACCGAGTTACCTAATAGCGATGATCTATAGTGTGCAAGCCGGCCACACCCGAGTAGATAAACCGGAGTGACACCTCAAGGTTACACAGACCACCAAGTGGTATAACCGTATCATCATACGTCCTTGGAACATTAGCGTGACACAACGGAAGCGGGGTAAGGTGCCAGGCATAACCCTATGCAATGGCAATGGCAAGAATGGCTATTCATGACAGTATGCTCCTTTTAAATGACTGATTTCCACAGCAGTACTAAGATCGCCACATCCTAGACTAGAATCAAGTCGGAGAATTCGCAAAAGGAAGCCGGGCATCTAGGGACACGGAAGTCCACCGGGCTTTGCAGAATCGGAACAGAAGGAATAAGCCAACCATACGGGTCTAGACACAGCATGACTCCGCAGGCAAGAATTGTAGATCTCGATGCACCAACAACATCGTGACGTATAGGGGATCAACGGAATCCCTAGCATGAAAGCTTGTACATCTGATCAACATAAAACAAGGCCTTGAAGTGCAACGACAACTTCGTAAGGGCCTCGTGTCCACAGACAAGAGGAAGGTAAAAAAGAATGGGAATAACGAAAGGCAACCTCATCAACCGAGGGGCAGCACCAAGGATCTTAAGTGGGAATAAGTTGAGAACGCAGCTCAGTACCCGCAAAGGCAAAGGTTTTTCAACCTTGTTGTCCTCCCTAGTTATGGCATTGGTCATAGAAGTAAGAGCCAGGCCTGTAGGTTATAACAAACAACAATCGCTCAGTTCCATAGCCCATAAATCTGTTGCCTGCAAGATGCAGAAGGTCCCCTGAGAACTACCAAGTTCTGGTAACAAGTGTACACCAGAGTGGCTACTCAGTTGGCACAATCATCAATCGCCGCGACATAATCGCCTCCACAATAGCTAAGAACCCCCTGGGACATGGTTCGATGGATGTAAACGAACACGATTCCGGTTGTGGGAGAATAGACTAACATGTGTAATGGGGACTCATCATCGATCGGGTAATTGGTATATGACAACAGACAGCATGGAAACAAAGACGTGCAGGATCCGTAAAGAGTATTGGTGAAAGGGGAAAACAAGAAATTGGTAAAGTCAGCTTGTCAAACTTGGCAGTATTTCAGCACAAGATACAAGACTGGCCTGCACCACCATAGGCAGGACTTCGAAGAGGGACATCGTGTTTCTTTTAACGAGAAGAAAAACAACAAGATATTGTCCAAAAGAGAGAGGCAGAGAGTAGGCCCAAGTGAAGACACAAAGAGGTCGCAGAAAGGAGACATAGAGTAGTCGCAAGTAGACGTAACAGAGTCGAAGAAAGTAACAGGCAAGAGAGCTGTCCAAAGTAGAGGACACAGAACATGTCACAAGAAGTAGACGTATAGTGGTCGTAAGTAGACACAACAACAGCCGAAAGAAAATAGTCCGAACAGTGGCCTAACGCATTAGACACAACTGTGGCACGAAGACTAGACATAACTGTCAAGAAGTGGGACAGAAGCGAGCTGTTAACAAAGCGAGTAGACAGCAACTGTCAATACCCAGACAGACACGGGCTGTCAGCAAAGCGAGTAGATATAAACTATCAATACCCGGACAGACACGAGCTGTCGGCAATTATAACCCAGCAGGGGTCAAACGCAAGCACCATAGTGGTCAAAGAAGAGACACAAAAAAAGCAGTCGCCGATGGACACACGGTGTCACAAGGAAGAGGCATTAAGAGGTGTCAACCCAAAGAACAGACACGAGCTGTTCGTAGAACCAACGAGCTCAGCAAAGAACAGACACTAGCTGCTGATATCATATAAATAGACCCAACAGGAGTCAAAACAATTAGGCAAGACAAAGGCCAAGAAATACAGACACAGAGGTCTAAAAACAGACATAAACTGTCCAAGAAATCCCACAAGAACTCAATAACATGCTTTGGCACAATGGCAGGTGTGTGAGTAAACTCAACAACAACACTTTATACACTCAGGTACCATGTTGTAACTCAAAGTAATCTGGGAGTTGGCAACATCATTGCTGCAAGCCAAAAGGTGCATAGCTGGTAGACATGGCTTTCTGGAAACCCCCGTTCAGATGTGGCAAGTTGTAACGACTGGTTGATGCGGGACCAAATGAACAGCTTATAAAATAAGGTAGTTGACCGCCCGTAAATCAACAGAAGATCGTACACTGCCTGGTTCCCGAGGACAAAGAATCGGAGAAGCCAACACTGAAGAAGTAGGGGCAATGAAGCCACGTGTGAGCATGCCATCCAGGTTTTGCTTGACAAGTTGCAAATTTAGATGTGCATCATCAGACGGAAGAGTATTGATATGTTCGGCAGTCGAGACAAGATTAACAGCATGACCTGCGTCTTGACAAGAGGTGGTTGAAGGTACACCATCCCGCAAGAACACCGGACGCAAATCATAATAACTGTCCGAACTGCATTCGGGATATCGCTTGTGCACTTGTTCTAGCCGTAGGTCATCCTGATCAACAGGATCGAGAACCTGCTCAGCGGTAGTGCGGTGAGCCCGCCGGTTCTCATTGCTTGCAGTGGAACGCAAAGCTTGAGACGACATTAGCCTAGAGGAACAAAGTGCTTCAACGAAATTAAAGGAGCTGGGACAGAGACAGTGCCATCAACTGACTGTCCACAGAAGAAGAGAAGTAGATTGAGAAATGGAATCAACTAAGAACCAGAAAGAGCCGAGTTATGACTAGCGGACGAAGAAGGTTGTGTAACAACAGCAGCGCTAGTATGATCATAGGAAGACGGGATATCGGCCGTAGTCGAGAGCCGGAACGAAAAGAAGAATAAGGTGTGCTAAAGAATAACAAAGAGTTGGAAGAATGTGTGAGTCTTTAAATGAAGCTTAACAAAATATTACGGATAGGGCCCAAGGAAACCATTAGGGTTCTAGAAAGCCAACGACTCAGGACAATGATAGGTTCCAGAGGTGGACAGTCAGGCCTGCGCGGATATACGGCCGGGAGGAGAGGATAGAACTCTCTAGGTCGTATGGTCGGTTTGAGGTAAAGAGGCACACTCAACTAATTGATCTTATAACACACGGAAGGGAATAAACAATCACAGGAACACTGAGGTAACGAAGACGACAGAAGGTACTGATGCAATGAAGGCTATCAAGAAACAAGTGATAATTAAAGATATAGTACTAAAGAAGAAGGTACTATCGAAGAAGTGATACTATAAACTAGTATACAAAGAAGAATGGCAAAAGGGGTGTATGTGATTGTTAAGCTTGGGGAGCAAGAGTTAACCTGATCACACAGGGCAGAAGGCAACGCTATTTAAGGCGTTGCAGATTCTGACAACAGAGATCTTCCCAAGCTAGAACCAAATCACAGATAACCGAAAGTGGGGACATACGTAACTCAACGTTACCAGACGCTACTATCAAACCGGATGTTAGTTCACGAGATAAACCAACACGGCAGCAGCAGAACTGAAAATCCCTCAAGACACCCAGGCAACGATATGTCGCGTTACAGCGATATCGGCCTAACAGGTGTGGGCCCCACGCTCAAACGCTGTTGACACAAAAGGAACGAGAATAGCAGTCAACTCAGAATAAGCTGTATCAACTGCAGAGTACCGAGTTACCTAATAGCGATGATCTATAGTGTGCAAGCCGGCCACACCCGAGTAGATAAACCGGAGTGACACCTCAAGGTTACACAGACCACCAAGTGGTATAACCGTATCATCATACGTCCTTGGAACATTAGCGTGACACAACGGAAGCGGGGTAAGGTGCCAGGCATAACCCTATGCAATGGCAATGGCAAGAATGGCTATTCATGACAGTGTCTCGGGGTGAAACGCGGTGGAGAGGCGGCGGGTGATGGAGAGTTGGCGACAGACTTCTGTCCAGAATAAACCGGTGAACTGAGGGCCTCGGTCGGAAGTGATGGCGCGAGGTAGGCCGTGGTGAGCAAAGACATGGGTTATAAAGGCTCTGGCAACATCTGGGGCAGTGTAAGATTGCATCGGTATCAAGATTTTACTCTTCGACAGCCGATCGGTGATTCCCAAAATTGTAGTGCAGCCTTCGGACTCAGGGAGACCGACGATGAAATCCATGGCGAGTTCTTGCCAGGCACGGTCCGGGACGGGCAGGGGCTTCAGGAGGCCACGCTTCTGGTCGCGCCAAATCTTGCTTTTACCGCAAGTGTCGCAATTACCAACGAAGCGGCGGACATCGTCAGAGAGGCCAGGCCAAGCGTAGGAGCGGCTGACTAGATCACGGGTTGCTGATCCTCCAGGGTGACCGGTAAGCGTGGAGTCATGGACTTGCTGGATGATACGAGTGCGGAGGGGCTCGTAGTACGGGATCCACAGGCGGTCACGCCAGAGGAGACGGGTGGCGGAGTCGAGGGTACACTCGCTGATCTGCCAAGGAAGGCCCCACTCGTTGGGGAACGAGCGGGCTTGTTCTTGGACAGCTTGTCGCGCTTGCCAATAACGTTCGTTACGGGTAAGTGCCGAGTGCCAGAGGGTCTGGAGTTCCGGGTCAGCAAAAGGGGCATCTAGGGCAGCGTGGTCGAGGGTCAGGGTTCCTTCAGGGTCTTTGTCAGGCTCTTTAGCCCAAACGGCGGCGGCAATGACGAAGTCGGGCCCGTCAGGGCGCAGAACTTGGTGGACACGGGACTGGAGGCGTTCATCGGAGAGGTCTTGGGGCAGGTCTTGGTCGCGGCGGGAAAGGGCATCGGAGGTCACTTGAGTAACGCCGGGTCGATGAATTAACCGAAAGTCGAACTCGGACAATTCATGGGCCCAGCGGCGTTGGCGTTCTGACAGGGTTCTTTGCTTCTGGAAGTACAAAAGGTTCTGGTGGTCGGTGTGTACTTCGAACGGGATGCCAGCGAGGTAGGAGCGCCAAGCGCGGAGGCAGGAGTGGATGGCCAACATTTCCTTATCGTGGATAGGGTAGTTGACTTCCGCTGGGCTGAGCTTTCGCGAGAAGTAAGCAACAGGACGCCAAAGAGAATCAGCACCTTGCTGTCTGAGGGAACCTCCCAGGGCCCAGCCGGAAGCATCGGCTTCAACGATGGTGGGGAGGTCAGGGTCAAAGGTGGCAAGGAGCGGGGCAGAGACAAGGGCCTTCTTCAAAGCTTCAAACGAACGGAGTTGTTCGTCTTCCCACTTGAAGGGTTGGTCCTTCTTGGTCAGCAGAGTCAGGGGAGCAGCGACGGTGGAGTATTCGGGGACAAAACAGCGGTAGAAGTTGGCAAACCCAAGAAAACTACGGACTCCGCGGACAGACGTGGGAGCCTCCCATTCCTGGATGGCTTTGACTTTGTCTGGGTCTGCACGGATGCCGGAGCCGGGTTCAACAATGAAGCCGAGGTACTTGATGGACGGGGATTCGAATTCACTTTTGTCCCAATCAAGTTGCAGGCCAGCATCTCCAAGAGCGCGGATGATCTGACGGACAAGGTCACGGTGGTGTTCGTGGGAGTCAGAGCTGTAAATCACTACATCATCGAGGTAAGCGGAGCAGGATATTCCAAGCCAGCGGGAGAGAACATGGTTGATGAAACGTTGGAACGCAGCAGGAGCACCAGTGAGACCGAAAGGGGTGACCAGCCATTCATACGCGCCGAGGTGGGTGCGGAAGGCCGTGTAGGCTTCACTGCCTTCTTTAAGACGGAGGCGATGGAAAGCAGAGATGACGTCAACTTTGGAAACGTACTTGGCAGCAGCAATATCACGGAGGGTGTCGTTGATCAGTGGTAACGGGTAACCATCCTTCTCCGTGACGCTGTTCAGGGCACGGTAGTCTACGCAAAAACGAAGACCACCACCAGGTTTCTTCACGAAGATGACGGGGGCACCGCCTTCAGCACTACTAGCTCGGATAAAGCCAGCGTCCAGCAGGTCGTAGAGGGTTTTCCGGAGGAGCAGCAGTTCTTCTCGGCTCATTGAGTACAGAGGACACGAGGGCGGGGACAAGCCTGGTTTAAGGCGGATCTCTGTATCAATTCCAGGGCGGTTCGGGGGAAGCTCAGAAGCTTTCTTCCTATCGAAGGCGTCGATGACGGGAAGAAGCCACTCGGGACAGTTGGCACGGGGGTCGGTGTAGATCTTGGCTTTGAGAGCTTTCTCAATGTCATGGAGCGTGGCGGAGAAAATGCGGACATTGGGAGAGCGTCGGGCTCTCAACTGGAAGGCACGGATGGCGCGGGCGGAGACGGGGAGAACGTTGGGGTCAGCGGTGGTTGTAGTCAGGCGAAGAGGCGTGGGCAGGCGGATGAATACTTCGTTTTGCGCGGGGCGAAGGGAAGCATCGTGTTTGGCAATCCATCCTTGACCGAGGATAAGGTCTTCAGACTGACCGGGGACGATGTAGGCGTAGAGTTTCTCGTCCAATCCTCCGAGACCAAGATCGAAGACAGCAACTTGGTCTATGACGGGTGGATTTCGGTCATCAACTACTTGAGCAATTGGACGAGGGCAGATGGGCAGGATGGCAGCGTGGGCGCGGGTAGCGGTGCGCGGAGAGACAGTGGCAAGACACAGGCAACCGGAGTCGACGAAGGCAGAGGTAGAACAAGTTTTATTTAGAACAACATCTATATAAGTACCCCTAGCCCCCATTTCCTCCCGAGCGATCTTCTCTCCTTGGGGCTCTAGACGGCGACGTTCGCCTAGAGCTCTCCATTTCCCGACATGTCGCGGGGCACGGGCGTGGGCGCAGGCGCGGGCAGAGGCAGAGGCAGAGCCGGGGTCGGCATAGCAGGCTGGTAAAGGTTGGCGGAGCGGACAGGGACAGTGGTAGTAGGAGCAAAGTTTAGCGGGCAGTTCTGGCGCAGATGGCCAGTCTGCCGGCAGCGGAAGCAGGCGCGGTTGCGGCGAAGGCGCTCGCGCTCCTCGTCGGTCAATGGCTTCAGGGCCGTGGTGGTGATGGTGGGGGTCCAGTCCATGGCGTCGGGGTGGCGGACAGGTGCAGGGTTGGCAGGGAAGGACGGGGTTATCCTGCTGGAAGAACGCTCGAGGACGTTGCATTCCTCCAGCTTGGAAGAGACGGTAAACAACTCGGACTTGTAATCCTCGTAGGTGTAATCCGTCCTCGGGTTCGCCATGGCCCGACGCAGTTCTGGACAGAGGGCGGTGCGCAGGATAGAGATGCTGGCACGGTCGGAGTCAGTACCAGCTTCGCCGAGCAACTTCTCGAACTTGGGCAGGAAAAGAGCGAACGGCTCGTTATCCCGCTGGCGGAGGTTCTGGAGTTGCGTGGAGGCGCGCTCGGCAGCATACGGGTCGATGAACATTCTGTCCAGGTATGCGAGGAAAGTGGCAGCGGTGTAGCCCATCTCAAGGCCACGGGCAAAGTAAACAGCAACAAGGTTCTGGGCTTCGGTGGACATACGGGCAAAAAGATATGTGTACTGATCCCCATCGTCACCGATGGAGGGACCGTCACGCGCGATCTTTTGGCGGGCGTACATGGCCCAAACGCGGTACTCGGCTCTCTTGCCGCTGAACAGGGGAATGTCGGGAATCTTGGGCTTGGGGCGTTTGACAAAGGCGTCAGCTGTGGCAACGGGGACGGACGGAGTAGCAAGAACGGGGGGAGCAGGGGAGGCAGTGGCAGCGCGGGCAAAGGCCTGGAGATTGGCGATCTCCTGGTCCCGCTGTTGTTGCGCGCGGGAGAACTCTTCGCGCAGTTGTAGCTGTGCGCGTTCGTTGTCTGCGCGCAGTTGTTGCTGCGCACGTTCATTTTCCTCACGCATGGTCTGGAGGGCTTGGAACAAGTCTTGCATGGAGGGGCCTGCGTTGCTCGGGCCGGGGACAGTGGGGTTGGACATTGTTGCGGGAGGCGAGGCGGGGTCAAAGAAGACAGAGTTTTGAGAAGCAGCGTCAGAGTCAGAATCAGGGTCTTGAGGGGGGACGCGGTAGGACATGTGACGGTCACAGGAACGTTGGGAACGGAGGTAATTGGCGTTGGACGAGGGGACAAGGTGGGAACAGGGTCTGGTTCAAGGAACGTAGTCGAGGGACGAGGACAAGAAACGAGGTCGAGGAACGAGGACAGGGAACGGGGTCGAGAGGACGAAGAAAGATCTGTTTCTATTGTAAGGCTTTACGGTCTAAAGGAGAACGCTTTTAGAACAGCAGAAATAAATTAAGAAACAGATAAAGAGAAAAGACTAATGTACAAGAAAACGGGCGGAAACAACACTATCTATATACACGCGGTAGAGGCATGACGCGTACCCTTGACAACGGCGGTGTGCACACGGGTTTGGCAGGCGGTGAGTAACGGCGGTATGCAAGGCGGTGTGGACGGCGGTGTAAACGGCGGTGAGGGCGGAGCCTGAGCCTACCTCGATCCATAGATCGTTACACAACTCCGTTCGTTTGAAGCTTTGAAGAAGGCCCTTGTCTCTGCCCCGCTCCTTGCCACCTTTGACCCTGACCTCCCCACCATCGTTGAAGCCGATGCTTCCGGCTGGGCCCTGGGAGGTTCCCTCAGACAGCAAGGTGCTGATTCTCTTTGGCGTCCTGTTGCTTACTTCTCGCGAAAGCTCAGCCCAGCGGAAGTCAACTACCCTATCCACGATAAGGAAATGTTGGCCATCCACTCCTGCCTCCGCGCTTGGCGCTCCTACCTCGCTGGCATCCCGTTCGAAGTACACACCGACCACCAGAACCTTTTGTACTTCCAGAAGCAAAGAACCCTGTCAGAACGCCAACGCCGCTGGGCCCATGAATTGTCCGAGTTCGACTTTCGGTTAATTCATCGACCCGGCGTTACTCAAGTGACCTCCGATGCCCTTTCCCGCCGCGACCAAGACCTGCCCCAAGACCTCTCCGATGAACGCCTCCAGTCCCGTGTCCACCAAGTTCTGCGCCCTGACGGGCCCGACTTCGTCATTGCCGCCGCCGTTTGGGCTAAAGAGCCTGACAAAGACCCTGAAGGAACCCTGACCCTCGACCACGCTGCCCTAGATGCCCCTTTTGCTGACCCGGAACTCCAGACCCTCTGGCACTCGGCACTTACCCGTAACGAACGTTATTGGCAAGCGCGACAAGCTGTCCAAGAACAAGCCCGCTCGTTCCCCAACGAGTGGGGCCTTCCTTGGCAGATCAGCGAGTGTACCCTCGACTCCGCCACCCGTCTCCTCTGGCGTGACCGCCTGTGGATCCCGTACTACGAGCCCCTCCGCACTCGTATCATCCAGCAAGTCCATGACTCCACGCTTACCGGTCACCCTGGAGGATCAGCAACCCGTGATCTAGTCAGCCGCTCCTACGCTTGGCCTGGCCTCTCTGACGATGTCCGCCGCTTCGTTGGTAATTGCGACACTTGCGGTAAAAGCAAGATTTGGCGCGACCAGAAGCGTGGCCTCCTGAAGCCCCTGCCCGTCCCGGACCGTGCCTGGCAAGAACTCGCCATGGATTTCATCGTCGGTCTCCCTGAGTCCGAAGGCTGCACTACAATTTTGGGAATCACCGATCGGCTGTCGAAGAGTAAAATCTTGATACCGATGCAATCTTACACTGCCCCAGATGTTGCCAGAGCCTTTATAACCCATGTCTTTGCTCACCACGGCCTACCTCGCGCCATCACTTCCGACCGAGGCCCTCAGTTCACCGGTTTATTCTGGACAGAAGTCTGTCGCCAACTCTCCATCACCCGCCGCCTCTCCACCGCGTTTCACCCCGAGACCGACGGCGCCCAAGAGCGTTCCAACCAAGAGATCGAGACTTACCTTCGTGCCTTCACCGCTTTCCTGCAAGACGACTGGGCTGCACTTCTCCCCCAAGCCCAGGTCGCCCTGAACAATCGCACCGCTACTGCCACTGGCCTTTCCCCGTTTTTCTTTACCCACGGTTACAACATTGACCCCCTCGACTTGACTACCGACCACGAACCAGGCTCCACCGTCTCCCCCGCCACTGCCGGCCACAACTGGCTCGCCAAGCACCGCGACGCAACCGCGTTCGCCCAAGCCTCCATGGCTGTCGCCCTCGAAACACAGGAACGACATGCCAACCGGGGACGCCAGGCAGCGGAAGCTTTCAAAGTCGGCGACCGAGTCTACCTGCGTCTGCGCAACGTGCGCACCATCCGCCCCTCCAAGACACTCGACTGGCTTGCCTTGCCGTACCGCGTGATCCAAATCGTTGGCACACACGCCGTAAAACTCGACACGCCCACCGGTATCCACCCCGTCTTCCACGTGAGTCTTGTCCGCCGCGCCCGTGATGACCCTCTGCCTTCCCAAGTCCTAGCCAACCCGGAACCACCTGCAATCGCGCCCGAAGAAGCCTCCGGCGATTTAGTGGCTGGCGAGTATCTTGTCGACGAGATCCTACGACACAAGGTCGTCGACAAACGTCACAAAGTGCTCGTCCAGTGGACTGGATGGGCAGAGCCAACGTGGGAACCCTTGTCACACGTCAAAGACACAGCAGCCCTTGAGAGATACGAGCAGACCCACGAGTGCCCCTGGAAGTTGCCAGTAGTCCCCCGGAGGAGAGGGAGGAGGAGGCGATTGTAACGATCTATGGATCGAGGTAGGCTCAGGCTCCGCCCTCACCGCCGTTTACACCGCCGTCCACACCGCCTTGCATACCGCCGTTACTCACCGCCTGCCAAACCCGTGTGCACACCGCCGTTGTCAAGGGTACGCGTCATGCCTCTACCGCGTGTATATAGATAGTGTTGTTTCCGCCCGTTTTCTTGTACATTAGTCTTTTCTCTTTATCTGTTTCTTAATTTATTTCTGCTGTTCTAAAAGCGTTCTCCTTTAGACCGTAAAGCCTTACAGGCGCCATCGGTGAACCATTGTTCTACTCTCGCTTGTTGCTCAGCGTGAATACTCATGAAAATGCTGAGACAAATTGCTTGGGAAGACCCGATGACGTGAGCTGCGATTTGCGCGCGGACCTTCAACTGTTTAAAATATCTGGGGAAGGACAAAAGCTTTCCATCCCACTCTGGCCACGGTGCGTTGTAGCGGTGGTTAATCATCGGTTGTGAAGGTGGTAGGGCAAGTGCAGGCGCGGGAGGAGCCGGGGCTTGTAGTTTCGCGTGGTTCTGTAGTATCATCTGGACTATTGCGAGTTGCTGAGGCGTAAATACCTCTAATCCTGGGGTATTGGTGGGCTGCTCCTGTTGGGAGTCGCGGGGTAGCCCGGACAGAACATCTTCTGACTTGTCGTTCATCGTTAAAGTATGCTATCTCACGGCCTGAATGCGAGTCTTAGCTTCTTTCGTCACGTGCGGAACGTGGTATTCTTCGCTTAAGAACCTTGACACTTATGCAAGGTCGGCGGACTTCGTGTGGTGGGGGGACGGGAAGCTTCCTCACAGGCTTCTAAGAGAACATAAGGGGTAATGAAGCTTCCTCACAAGCTTCTAAGACAACAAGGGGTCATGAAGCTTCCTAACAAGCTTCTAAGATAACAAGGGGTAGTGAAGCTTCCTCACAAGCTTCTAAGATAAAAAAAATGTGATGTTAAAGATAATATGTGACGGGTTGTCTAAGTACGGAGAAAACTCATAGTTAGGTCCAATGCTGTTTATTATCTTTAACATAGGGAAGAAAAGAAAGAAAAGGAAGAAGAAAATCTAAACTAAAGATGGGGGAACTGGCTCTGCTTTATAGGCATTCAGGAATCCAGTTGTGTGGGCCCCACCAGGGCAACCAGCCCTATGACCCCTGTACAATAAAAGTGGGGCATCATCCCTGTACACAAAAGTGTGTCCCGACCCACTTGACACAAAAAGTGGGTCGCACCCTGGTCGACTAAAAGTGGGTCCACAAACCCTAACCCGAAAGTGGACCCAACTTCAAATCACACAAAAAGTGGGTCAACATGGATCAGCCCAAAGATGATCCAACATCGGGTCCACGACCCGTAACATCTCCCTTTCTTCCTCCTTTATTCTCCCTTTCTTCCTCCTTCATCCTACACTAGCGGTTCGCTAAATCTCATATCCGCTCTACTATGACGTCATATTCTCAAATTTTTGAAGTTCAAAAATTCTATGTCCGGGACAAGGGTTAGGGTTTACATGAATGTCACATGATCGCTTTACGTCTAGGGTTAGGGGTTTAGATCACATGACTCGATCAATCTTAGGGTTAGCACATGTGTCATGTGACCCATGTGTGTTCAGGGTTAATACCTGTGTCACATGACTCTACACTTTCAGGGTTGCATCTCTGATCACATGATTCTCCACAATTAGGGTTGGTCGCCTGGGCCAAAATACAAACTATTGAATCTCACCACACTTGTTCATCCAACCCTCAATCCATCAACCATATCAACCCACTTACATCCCGTCATCGCCTTCATCTCCTTGTTCCTACTTGTATCACTGCTTTTTGTCATTTCTCATCATATCTCGCAAATCCCTCTACTTGACAATCACCATCATTCTTCATTCATCATTCATCATTTCCATCCAACCTATGCTTGTGTCATTCTTGCCCTGTCATTCATACCAACCACTACACTTGCCCACTTACTTGCCCACTTACTTGTCCACTTACTTGTCCAACTATTCCTACACCCACGAGTCCACCTATCTATTAAACTACTTGTCCACCTGCTTGTCGACCTATGTAATAAACTACTTGTCCACCTACGTCCAAACTTAATTGTCGAAGTGTGTGTTACAGTACTTGTCGACCTGTCTGTCAACCTAATTGTCAACTTATCCTGCCACTTATCCACTTAATTATCCTGCCTTTTGTCAACTTGCTTGTCAACTTGCTTGTCCACTTGCTTGTCCACTTGCTTGTCCACCTTGTTCTCAACTTGCTTGTCCTGATACTTGATGACATACCTGTTACACACCTTGTCCGCCCATGTCCCACCATAAATCTCCCGTCAGTTGTTCACCTATTCCTGGTCCTCTTTGTCCATCCCCTTGTCCACACCATTGCCACATACTACACACAATCTTGCCCTATGCCACTGTACCCCATGTCCTACCCTGTTAATCTGAATCAACCGACCGCAGCCTTATCCTATGCTCAACACTGAACCTCACCATCATTTCCACTACCTGTAATCAGCCTTTGTTTTCCATATCTTCTGTCGCCTGTCAGTCTTGCCTTGCATCTCAAAACAAGAGAGTATATACTGTACCTACTGCCACTACAGTTGAATCTAAGTCCACGTACCACAAATATACTCCACTGTACTGTTTGTCCTTACACACTAACAAACTGCATCGTCACTTCTTCAAACCCGTTAGTTCGTATCTGTTATTTACTGCAGTAGTCTGTTAAACAAAACCCTCGCCTTAGTTCATTTTTGCCTCAGTCTGCCTGTCTGGAATCACACAATCTGCACTTTGTTTTGTTATCTTGAATATCTACGTGTCGATAACTTGATTCCCGGAAACACCGCCCCGACCATCACCAGACGTTTACCATCGTTGCACATCAGCTACTTGTATCTAGCGCAATCAAATCAAATAATATCAGTAAGCTCAATGACGTTGGGCCATCCCTCGAGTTCACTTTGATTTCTTTATTTAAATCTCCACGTGCTTGTCACTTGCCTTACGGGATCACTGCCTTGACTACTACCACACGTTGAACTTCACTGTACCTCAACGATTTATAGCCCGGGAAATTAGACTGCATTAATAAGCTGAGCACTTTCTAGCCATCCTCCGAGTATACTTTGATGTCTCACTTCAAATGTCCTCACGTTCGTAACTTGACTTCAATGATCACCACCCCGATGCCCACCACACGTTGAGCTTCACTGCATGCGGACCACTGATCTCCAGTGCAAGCAATTTATACAAATAAGCCCATCAAGGCTAGCCTATCCTCTGGATGTATTTTAATTTCCTGCTTTCATCGTGTTCATGTCTGTGGCTTGACTGACGAGATCACTTCTCTTAACAGCACGCATCCTGCGTTCGACCTTACTACACTTCAACTACTCATCGTCAACGTGGTTGGGGTATATCAATGAACTCACCAAAGTTTGTCCACTTTGCCAGTATGCTTGGCTTTCCCAGTTTAAATCGCCTGATTTCTTTAACTTGGTTATTAGAATCACAGGCCCGATCACCACCACACGTCCGACGTCACTGCACCTCAACCGCTTGTTCCCTGCGGAATCCAATTATACCAATAGCCAGATCTTGCTCGGACCATTCCCTAGGTCTGTTTTTATTTTCGTGGTGCAGTGTCGTCATGTCGTCAAATCAATTTCGGCGTCTCCACCCCGTGCATACCCCGGGTCATCCCACCACGTTCGCCTTCACAGCACATGAGTTACTTGTCGCCTCTACATTTCAACTATACTGATAGCTTTCTCTCATTCTGCTGGTTTCCCGAGTCTAGTTTGCTTTTCTTCTTGCAATGTCTCCGTCTTTCGAAATGGATTTTGGCATCACCACCACGTACACACCTCCAAACACCACCACACGTGTACCGTCACAGCTCAACTAACTCTTGTCCCCTCTGCAATTCAATTGTATTTCCGTTTGCACTTTAGTTTGTTCATCCTCGGAGCATAGACTTTCTTTCGTCGTGCATTCTCCCCGTCTTGTCAAGTCAATTTTCGTATCACCACCGCGTTCACTGCTTCGAACATCACGACACGTTTACCGTCACAGCACATCGACCACTTGTCGCCTATGAAATCCAATTATACCGGCGTGTGTGTATCACTCAGCTCATGCTCTGTGCCCAAACTTCCTTTTGTGATTTCAATCCTGTGTTGTTCGCAACTTGACTTCCGCATCACCACCCCGCTCACTACCCCGATCACCACAACACGTCTGCCTTCACTGCATCCCCACCACTTGTCACCTACACAATCCAATTACACCGATATGCTCCCCCAAGCCAGCTCATTCTCCGAGTATACTTTGCCCTCTTGCCTTATCACTCGTCATGATTGTCACTTGCCTTGACCTCACATCCGCTGCTCAAAGGAGATATTCAATTCCGGCCACCACCCAACTTTCGCCTGAGACACTTTACCAACACCAATATCAATCTCCAGACTATACTCAATGTCCCTTTTGTATCTTCGGACACATCTTGCTTTGTCTCTGTAACTATGTCTTCTTAAACTCGATGTTGTGATATACCAATTGTCTTGTGTGCACTCCCATTTGTGTGATGTTCATTATGCCGGCCTTGTTCTCTTAACCCTACCCAATATTTGTCAATGTGCAATGGCTACCAACAAGCCAAGCAAAAAACGAAGTCAGCCAGTCTTCTAACTTTTCAAACAACCACCACAGCTGCACCACGTCGCTCCAAAAAAAAAAAAAGCATGAATACCACAGCAATCATTCCAGTGGTTTATCTTCATTTTGAAACACCTTTTGTTCATTTTAATGCAGTTCTCGTGAGTGCATCGAGCTGTGAAGACAGCCAATTGCCTCAATCACTTCCAATAGGAGTATGTTATTCTCTGATTCAGCGGATCCCTGTCGCATCCCGTCGGCTGCCATGACCTGCAATTTTGCATTCCAGATCTTTTTTTTTTTTTCAAGCAACTTGTAAAATGATGATCCCAAGACCATCACCATAACCCCTATCACGTGACTACACAACCCTACAACTTATCCTAAACACCGCAGACGACAAATATGATTAAAGGGAATGCCCTAATCTAACAGCCCCTTTATTCAGAAGTATAAGTAGCGCGCGGCTGTCCAGGAGGTAGACATAAGTGATAGACCTTAATAGATAACTTCAACTTCATCCAAAGTGCCGTTCTCCACATTCACTGCCTTTTGGAACCTACACAACTCAGACTTTTTGCGACTCACGACCCCACGCAACAGACTTGACACAATTGAGCCGCTCCAAGGTCTTTCATCAAATACCACAGCTGCACCACCTGATCAAATAAGCCATAAGTCCGTCAGAAGTCAATCAAGACAGTTATACTCACTTTGCAATACCTTTTGCTCATTTTAATGCATTTTTCATGCGTGCATCCAAGTGTCGATACATTCAGTTGCTGCGTCTATTTGCAAACTGGTTATACTTGTCTCTGATTCGTCAGACCCCTGTTACCGCCCCATTGTTTCCAACTTGCGCAGAAGTTTTGTTTGTCAGATCTTTTTTTTTTTTTTTTCAAAGAACTCAGACTTTTTCTCGACTGACCACCCCATCCCGAATACTTTGTCGCATTTTGTCGCAGTTGAATTGTCTTCGAAATCTTCAAACAACCACCACAACTGCAAATGTGCTTTAAAAAGTCATGGTCTAAAATAGGATATCCCTACACACATCAGCTTCAATCTATGTCTCTATTCACTACGTCCTATACTACGAAGACCCAGTACTTGTGATCCAACCTTAACAATCAATTTACATGGAAATACTTGTTTGGAGCTTATATTTGACGTTTTTAACCTTCCTAATCGGGAAACAGCGACGGACATTTGGTAGCTCATTGATACACTAGGTGGAACCTTCAAATGGCTAAGGCGCAACCCCAACAGCGCTCTCCCGGCAACAACAACGGATGCAACCGCTATTCTCACACATGTCAATCTTGCCACGATCATCAACTCTCTCGCATTTAATTTTTTGCACCCACCCCTTCTTTGACTACAAACTGGCATTGATTAGATGATTCACCATGTCCCAAGACCCACAGGAGGAATTAAAAACGCTGAGACGGCTACTTGAGGCAGAGCAGCAACGCCGAGAGGATGCAGAGCGGCAACGGCGTGATGTAGAAGCTGTCAACCTCTCTCTCCGAGAAGAGCTAAACGAAAAGGCCCTCGTGCAGCTAGGTACGGCTCCTATTAACACCAAAACTCGCCCGTCTGCTAACATCGTCAAGACCAGGACCTTAATGGATATCTTCAGTGCGTCCATGGCCTCAACTTCAGTCTCGAACGCCTTGTTCCTACTCTACCAAGATCCCGACCTCAGACGCTATCAGAGGGGGAAAAGTCCAAGGCAACGACATCTGGCCGAACGAGCATTGTAGGGAAATACTACCCGCACAAGATGCGCACATGGACAGACTTTGATGACATATGCCGGCAATCATTTGCCCGCATTCAGGCCGCCCTGGGCCATCAACAGGTCTTCCCGTCTGTTATCAACATGCGTGCTATGGCTCAGGAGATTGAGGATGAACTTCCCCGCGAATTCTCAGGATCAGAATCATTTCTAAATGAGATGAAGACGTCCCAGTTCATCCACAAAACTCTCCAGATACCCGTTCGGAGGATCCTCAACGAGTACCTCAAAGCTAGTGGCCAACAGAAGAAGGTCTTTTTTGACAATTATACCTCTAGATGGGGGCAGAGATCAATGCAGACCTCGGCCTTGAGCGGAGATGGAGAAGAGTCCGGGACCCAGGTTGCTGCCAGACCGCCACCCAAGACACAGCCCGACTGCTATGTGCTTGCAACCGACACCATCGCCTCGCTCGGAGACATGAACGATTTGGATGACGACAGCAATGCAAATGAATTTGGCGAGGAGTTCCGAGGTAGTGGCACTGTTTACAACGTCCGTCGCATCAGTTTAGCAGAGCATAAAGCCCTCTATCGCCTGCGTGCGGCAACTATGTCGAGGTACGTCGACGGTTCTATACCCGAAGACTACATGGTACAGTTGGCCCGCATTGCCTCCAAACAAGCGACAGGAGATGAACAAGAAGAAGTAACCCGTCTAGCCGAAAGGGGCGTCCCCGGTCAAGTGTTTTACGCCCGCGCACTTACCCAAGCATTCCACTATATGGTCTCTTCAGGTGTTGAATTCGGGTACATAGCCACTGGCGAGACCCTCTCCTTCCTGCGGGTGCCAGCTGAAGACCCGACCACTCTTCTCTATCACGCATGTCTCTTCCCCCAGTATGTCTCTACCCCTGGCTCGACAGAAAATGACGGGCAACTGTCGGATGATGAGAGGGGCCGCCTCGCCGTGTCAATGCTCTCGGCCATCACTCTCGTGGCCCTTGAAACGACACCTAGCCAAGTGCGTGAACGTGGCTTCAATCTTTCGCAGCTGACTCGCTTTCCCGAACTGCCGGCTTCCAGCACGGCTGCATCGAGCCCGGGAGGCAGCTCAGCGTCGCGCAAACGACGTCGCGGTGAGGACAACAGCCAAGACAACACCGATAACTATAGTTATGGGGACGACGACAATAGGCCCTCTACATCGAGCAACATGGACATGTCAACCGGAAGACGCCACCAACGCACCTCGCCGCTCAAGAAGCAATGGAACACGTCGGACGCTAACAGCGACGCTCCCGTTCAGACGTATACATATGCAGGGATGAAGAGGAAACGGGGCGAGGATAGAGTGGTGTGGGCCAAACAGCGAGCGAAGCCCGGTTTACGGCGGTGGGACGTTAATGGACGTAGGCCAAAAAGACCGACGCTGCCTAGTCAACATGACCCGTCAACGTTCCGACCCATCCGGCCCTTTTGCACCCAGGGATGCCTACGCGGCCTCGTGCATGGCGAAGAGATGGACCCCGACTGCCCTAATGTCCTGCTGCACATGCAAGCGGCACAGCGCGATTCTGGGTACCTGCGGGCATCGGTTGAGCACGCGTTGACGCTAGACGAGCTCTGCGAACTAGTGCAGTTACAGCTCCTATCCAACGCCGAGCAGGACTGCGGCTGCATGCTAGAGCGGGGCCTGGTGGGTGCAATCGGCTGCCTCTTCAAAATCACCGTTACGGGGTACGGATATACGTTCGTGGCCAAGGGCGTGGAGTCGTTCAACAGCTACCGACTGCTACGAGAGGTCCGTGTCTACAAGAGGCTCGCGGAGCAGCAGGGGGTAACGATACCAGTGTGCCTCGGCATAGTCCCACTGCTTCTGCCGTATCCCATGACGAACGGCGCACTCATAACGCACATGCTTCTGATGTCGTATGCGGGTCTAGGGCTGCACAGCCGACGTGCTCAGCGGCTCGCCGAGATGGGTCATGTCGACCTCGAGCACGAGGAGGAGCGCACTCTTAGAGAGCTCGAGGCCGTGGGCCTCATCGATCGGGACCACACAAGTAATGGAAACTTGACCTGGAGCCACGAGCTGCAACGCGTCATGAAGATTGATTTCGATCACGCCTTGGTTAGTGGGTCAAAGGCTCTCAGTCCAGATAGCAAGGCGAGCCCGTCAACGAGTCTCGGAAGCTCCCGCTGCTCTCAAGAGCTTCTGGGCTGCATCAAGGCGAGACTGCCCAGCGGCAGGACGGGATGGGATGATGGGGAGCGTGATCAAAGCCCTTTCAGGTTGCTACGAAACTTACGACCATCCGACGCTTTCATCGCCAGTTTGCTAATTGACTTAATATTGTGACCAATGCCGCTGGGCATCATGACTCTCCCACTTACCACAGGTATGAAAGCAATGCCACCTCTTATGTTTTTGGATTCACTTTCATGTTTTATGTTCTAGCGAGCTTTGATATTTCGCTTAATTAAGTTAATAAAATCTTCCATTCACCGTCTTCACATTTTGTCTAGCGGACACAAACGATTTGTCATGCAAAGGTGCGTGCAAGGATAAACTTGAGTTATAGGACATGCTTTGTCGTTAGGCCAGCATTAAATTCATCAACCCGCTACCAAGTACCGAGGATATCTCTCATGAACTCATCGTGTATCGCTGGCTCGTAGGTATACATCAAAGCTACGCGGACGGCATCGGGCAGAGTCCTTCGTAGGTGGGAAATCTTCATTTTATCAGGCCAACCCTCGCATTCAGCGACGTGCATGAAGTGGTACACTTGAGAAACGTGGTCCGTTGCAGACTGAATATCAGGTCCTTTCCTCTTCATCTAAAAGATAATAAACAGCATGCGAAGGGTGTCTTGAACATGGTTGTTTTATGAGCCTGGCTGGTCATTCAGATGGCGGGCAGGCTCAGAAGTAGTAATTGTCTCGTCACACTGCACGGGAAAATAGCCAATTCTGCCCGGACTCTTCATGCATGTTTACAACATACAAGCATTCCATAACAGTGTATCAAGAGAGTGGTCGACGGTGCTTTTCTTGTGGGCATTGCGAACATGTGCCTTGACTACCTATAGGTACGGCGAAGCAAAGCTAAAGCAACTATCGCAAATGCAAGCAAAGCCAGGGGATTGGTCAAGGTGCTCTGATGGTGGCCTTGAACTCATTCCGCTCCTTTGAAGTACGGAGGTCGTATGTTGCAAACAGATATAACAACACTTTCAAGGGTTTGCCATTCAAGTTTTGCGCTTTACAACGAAGATAGGGTGTCTCAGGCTGTTTGGAATCGCCAGAAATACAGATACGGCACTTGCGGCAGACCAAAACGAGATGTTCATCGTTGTATATGAAGTCTTCAATGAGAGCCATTGCGATTCTTCATTTATGGGCTAGCATATTCAGTATGACCTCGGAGTTTTTCATAGTAAACATCTATTGCGCTTACTGAATAAATGCGGTGGTTATGAAAGCACTCGTAGTAGTAATCAATGGAAATAGTAAAAGTTGGTGAGGTTCATTGTGTGACGATATATGATTATCTTTACAAACATAGTCGCATAAATGCATTCAAACCCAATTCATTTGCTCCAAGTTCAATAAACCAACATCAGATCACACGCAATTCAGTATCGTGACATTCAATTCGTCCAGTCCAAAATCAGTATAGCGAGATAAAGAATTATGAAGTTCAATACCCTCACTTGAAATTGAGCAATTTGAAAGCAGGACCAGTTCAGCCACTCCAAATCAAACCCGGTGTAGTTCAATATCTTTCACTCCAACTCAGTCATTTCAAATTTAACCAGTGACATTCAAGTATACGCAGTTCAGTATCACCAGTTCCAGCTCAAATTCTTGAAAGCCATTGTAGGTTAGTCACCTTAGCTTCAGTTCAGACACAGCAAATTCAACCGGCTCAACATCTTCACAGTCAATCCAGAAGCTTTCTTAGAAGTCCAATTCAGTATCTTGACGTTTAACTGAGCGACTCCGTTATTAGTGTAGTGCAATATCACCATGCTCAACTCAGTACCTTCACAGTCAACTTAGCAACTTCAAAATGAACCAAGCGCATTGCCTTCGGGTTGCAAACAATAAAGCAGCTTCAAAACAGTTCCGTCGAGTATTTGATACAATGCAGGAAGTTTAATCTCAATTCGGAGAGCATAGTTGTGGTGCAGTAGTTGGAAAGTTATGGTATCCAGCATCTTCAGAACAAGGCCTGGTGTTTCAAATAGAAAAGCTCTACTTTGAAGCCAGTGTAATTCAGCGACACCATCAATTGCAAAGTCTTTAAAGAGTCTTTTTATAAGCCTCAAGGTAGGTCTCCCAACCAGTTTTCACAATGCGGCTGTTTCAGAGTCGTGCAACTCACCAATTCCAAAGCAGCATCAAGCAACTGAGCAGCTAAATGTACATCGAAAAAAAGACAATTGCGGTGTGCTTTCATTACTATTTTTCTTTGAGAAACTAATCAACAATAGTGCAAGCACATACCTGGCATAACAGATAGATGGCAGATTGCAATTGCGTTGAGCAGCAAGTTACTCAATCATAATGTTGCAAAGTTAGTCTATACCAACTCAACATGGGCATTTACATGCAAAGGCACTTACAAAAGAATTCTGTGCCAATGTTAGCGTTGCACCTCAAGAACGGACATTGAATAAGACTATCCACGCGCGGTGTTCCTTCAGGACTCACACGACTCACCTGTCATGAAACCCCGTCCCGGTTATGTTATTCCCCTGCTTGCTGTCAGTGTAACTGAGTAGCTGATTACTTTAGTTACCTTTCTTTGATTTGAGATCTTTTTTCACTGCGTCCTATAGCTACTGCAAAGACCCAGTACTCGTGATCCGATCTTCACAACCATCGCAGAGGCTTTAGGGCCGCTCTGGAGGTCGCAAGCCTCCGCGTTCCAAGCATTTATTCTTTTCGCCTGGGTAGATTAGCCGCGCGTGATGCCCATTCGACTAGTAAACCTTGGCACGCGGCGTAACTAAAAATTGACGACGACAAAATGCATTGCCAAAAAGGGTGGGGTTCATCTTACCCGCATGCATGGGTACAGCGCCAGCCGCGAATAAATTCATATATTTCACAACTGTCAAACTATCGCTGTTAGGATCACTACAAAAGAGGCCAAGTTACCCAGTTAGCGTACAGCACAGTGGCCATGAGAGCCCAGCGTACATAATGGAAGATAGAAGCCCTACTAAGTAAGCAAGTCCAAATGAACTTTCGTCTTTTTAGCGCAGTGATAGTTTACACGCTTCGACAACAACCATGTAGCCAAGTGAAGCGCCGCCTAGCTCCACGCCAAGAACAAGTCAGCTTGTCGTGGCATTTTCGGGCCCGGTGCCATCAACATAATATCGCGCAACGCCTTGGTATGAAACTTCAGGTCGGAGTTGTTTCATATCGCTTGGAAGTTCACCAAAAAACTCATCATGTCCCACGCAGATTGTTTCTAAAATGTAACTCTTTCGCTGAAGCGCATAGTTCCAGCTGTCTCAGACCCTAAGCCTAGGCACGAGAAAAATTTACCCATGATTCACTTGGTTTGGGTCAAGTTGATTTTGTAGCTGCGAATGGTCCTGCCAAACCATCGCTGTAGGGCTCGCTACAAAGAGGCCAAGCTACCCAGTTAGCATGCGCAAGGAGGGTCAAGTATAGCCCAGCGTACATGTCAGTGAAGATTGGAGGATTCACTGTTATCCTTCACAGAAGTTTCTTCTGGATCGTCACGAGTTCAAAGAGTAATTAAGTCTATGATCCTAAGATGGAAGAACAATATGATCGATTGATTACAAGCTCATAACTACATTCACCAGATAGAGAGAAAGAGCCATTCTTTATATCCAAAATCCTTGTGATCAGACCTCAGTCCAAGAGGTAGCCCATAAGTCTTCCGATGCGGAAGGCAAACTTCCATTGCTATCATAAAAGACAATTGCCGATACTTTTATGCTAATGACAGGTGATGTACGTGACCGTGTCACGATGGAGGTGAAAGGCAAAACTTACAAGGAGATGATGATGGCAGATTAATTTGCCCCATGCCAGACGTGAGCTGAAGTTCTGCCATCGATGTTGGAGACAACTTCGATGGAATTGTGAGATGTAAGGGTTTGTACTCACAATACATCAACAGTACATAATGGAAGATAGAAGCCCTACTAAGTAAGCAAGTCCAAATGAACGTTCGTCTTTTTTGGTGCAGTAGTAGTTTACACGCTTTGACAAGTCCAGCGCACAACGGAGCTTCTTTTGCTTTTATTATTATTATTGTTACGTTTAATGTCTGTCTGTGGGTCACGTGGGACCAACCCTGTTGGATCATTAGATGTCGAGGCACCCTAGGGTCCTCGAAAATACCTCCAAGATGAAGGTCCGGAAAACAAAGGAAAAGGTATGTGGTACATCAACCCCGGAAAAGGGGAAAAACCGGTCGGAACTGGGGAGCGGAAGGGGACTCAAGCAGCGCTATCCTGGCTGGGCTTTTTCTCCTACCGTCCGCCAAAACAAGGCTACAGGTTACAGGCTACGGGCATAGCCTGGAGAGTTGTTGAGAATCCAGTTGGAGTTCGTGACATTAGGGTTAGGGTCAATTAAGGTCTGGAACACCTGTTTTCCATTCGGCGGACGAAAAGCCGCTTTTCGGTACCACGGACGGACAAATGCGTTACTCAAGGCCCTTGATATCTAACTACCCTGTTTGCTTTCCTTGTAGTCAGTTAGTGAGCGTACGTGCCCAGACAGCTCAGGCTTTATTGGCTGGTGGTGGACGTGTCAAGACCTTTGATTGGGGTTGTTCAGTAAAGAGAATTTGTAGCGCTTAGACAGTTAACTAGTAAGTTACATAAATCATTGATATTTCCCCCTGATTTCTAGAAGACGACCAATTACTCTCTACGTATTGTTCTGGTATTCAAGATGAAGTAATGTGTGGATTCATTCACGCCGGAGCTTCTATTGGTAAATATTGTCGGAGAGCACTTATTTCCATACGTAGAATTGTCAGAAAAAGAGTGCCTCTTACATAGATGAGTGCGCACATGACTGGACATGCGAGGAGTATATAAAGGACACCAGGAGGATGCCCTAAACCTAGAACAGAGGGAGTTAACAGATCATCGATTCACACAAGAATAGTTTATATTGATAATGCGCATCAATCTAGCTTTGGATACTGTTGATGCTCAGGATCAGTTTGGATGTGGCGTAAACTTGGTTGACAGTGGTGTAGTTAGCCCGCTATAACACATACACATTTACATATGTATGTATGTATGTACCAAGAAGGGGAGGGGGGGTGGCTCAAGCCCAGCATTTGGATAAAACTACAACTAGACCGATGGCATGACTTAAGCGAAATCGGCCATGGAGTTCCACAATTTCCGTTTCCTGTTGTACAAATGGGTTGACATGTTGACATGCTTCTCGGTTCGGTGCAAACATGGCATTAGAAATGTCCAACTAGCTAACTAGCTGCTTGTGAATTTCATCGGTATCATCGCTTATGTATTGGTGCTCAATCAAAAAGGTCTCGAGGCTAGTAACTATATGTCAGAGAACCACACCACACCCTATGTACTGTCTCTCAATCCAAATAAACGATGCTCAAACATCGATCCCCTGCAGCCTGCAGTTTTCCGCGACAGTGCGTCCTGGAAAGGTATCACGGTTGAAAGTGCACACAGGAAGATTAAAAATGCAGGCAGCCTTGGGGTCAGCAGGTAGCACCTCGGGGGTGTACAGCTGCACCTTGTTGCGGTCAAAACAGGCCGAGGGGCCCTGCAGGAAGATTTCCGCGGTGAGGCCGTACTTGTTGATAAGCGTGCCAGCGAGTTCTTGTTGTTCCTCGTCACCCATTCGAAGAGCATAACTGTAGTCAACACCATCAACCGTGCCACAGCCTTTCGAGGCCTCGTTGTTCGGGTTGTAGCAGCCACCAATGCTTCTGTACACAAAGGCCTTCCGTCCTTGCAGTGCAAGGGCGATAGAACGAAGTTTCATACTTTCGATGATGCCCTTCTGCATGTCTGATTCCGTGAAGTTTTGGGAGACACCCAAGAAACCCCCACCGGCCAAAATAGAGTTAATACCCATGGTTTCATTGTTTATTTCAGCATTGAGGGTATTTTGAAGAGACGTTGAGATGACGGCCTGATAGTCCTTGACGACAGTGGATATGCTCGACGCAAGGTCACTCCACTTAACAAATAGGTCTGGTTGCGCCGGGGGCTTGATCTGATTGCCTAGGAAGCTAGTGACTCCTTTGGTAGCAGAGGCCGCTTGCTTCAAAGCGCCCGTGAATGGGACGACGCTCAGGCCAAGGCTGACAATCGAGGTCAGCTCTTTAAGAGAGGTGGAATCATCAGGGGCCTTGGGCCAGATATCTTTGATGATAGCGGGCATTTCCAAAGCCATGATATTAGCGGCAAACGAAACGGCAGTGTTGAGAGAATTCATGTAGCTGTTGTAGTTCTGAATTGCGACCAGCGCATACCTGCATTGACTAGTTAGTTAGATGCCTCGGTGTGCAAATACTTCCATGAGATGGTGGGATCTGCAATCTTGTCTCCAGGCAAACTTACCATCCAGGAAGGTCGACAGGTAGGCAAGGCTGGCCAGCGTTACAAAACTTGTCAAGTCCACTACAGACACATGGGTTAGACCTTTACATTCATGAAAATGATATCTCAAGTTCGTCAACAAAAGGCAACTATACTAACCAGAAGAAGTTGGGGGCTCCCAGCGAGGAAGCAAACCCCTGGACATTGTTTGTGGTGAGTTTCCCAGCTGTGGTATTAAGGAATTCGTCGACTTTGAGCTTGGTCCAAGTCGCCTCGGTCAACGCTTCAGTAGGGCAAGAGTCGGCACCGTCTCCGTTGTTCTGGGGCAAGGCGACGGGGGTTGCCGTGGCCAGCTTCAACACGGAAAGTGCGGCGACGAAAAGCTTTGCGTTAAAATGCATAATGATGGTGAAATGAAGAAAATGGCGAAATGACAAAACGAATGGCAATGTTGCATCAAGCAACTCGGCGAACTAAAGGAAAGAAAGGCAGTTGGGATCTGGCTAAGAACAAAGGAGATAAAAGAGTGGGAACGCCCATGAGTATTTATATCGGTATCGAGTGTCCTGTAATGAATGCTAAAACGGCGGTTGACTGCATGTATCTACATACATGTGGATGCACGCTTGTCACCATGGTGAGTGGCCACCAAGTTAGAACAAAGATAGCTACAACTAACTCTTGTATATCCGAAGAGTCGCATGACCCCGAAATCCCATCCCATCCCATCCCTGTACGGCGAGCAACAGGCAAACACCAGCTCAGACTGTTATTGAGGCGTGCTCGGCTTGTATATTGCTTGGCGCATGAACCACTGGATTTAGTTCATAGGAGATGACCCGGATGGCTCTGTGAATAAGGTTATAGTTTTGTACAAGTAGCCAACTATACCGAGCACAAGCGAACTTCTTCACACCAAAAATCAAAGTACAGATTAGTTGACCAGTTGGTTAACTATGTATGTACATGTACATATGTAACTAACTAAGCGTGCCTTAGCCTATGTGCACAGACAGGGCGATCGGTTGGCGCGTATGTAAAGTGCTGGGCGGGGATCTGTGCTTTGAGTAAGGGGCGACTGAGTCTTTGGCATCTACTCACTTGTATCAAGAGCCGCCCCTGTGGCTGATGAATACTGTTATGGCTTTGTTCGAAGATGCATCCAAGTATGTGGTTAAGTAGTGGTGCCGTAGCCGACTCCAGGAGGTAATGGCATCTAGAACATTCCAGTATTTCTAACCCAGTAAACCTAATGTCTACCACTGAAGAGCTCGCCACGGATACAGTTGACATCTCTACACGACTTAGAGTCAACTAGCTTGGAGTTGTACTAGTCGTATTTATTACTTGTGCCTACTCCCTCGTGTCCACGAACGTCTAGAATGCCGTGGTGTATACAAAATTAGATGAAACACATTTCCTTCGCATTAATCTCAAAGTCAAGGAGACTCCGCTATGAATTGTGCCTGTAGCCCCCCGGTGAATTTTGTTTTTGGTCTACTTTCAACATTTCCGACAGGTGACGGAACCATAAAACTCAGCAACTGACTAGTTAACCAAAACAAAACAAAAGATGGCCGACGTGCGTTTATACACGTGTAGACACACCCCATGGGTGAATCCCGCGCTAAGTGCACGTGGACAGCGGTGGTTGTCTCAGCCAACGTTTCATCTGTTCATTGAACAATTACTAACCATGTAGTTATCCGAGTTCACGGCAAAATTGCGCTCTCCTTTGCCGCCCGCGACACTACACGCGACACAAGTACATACATACCAGCTAATCAATTAGCTAGTTAATTATGTTTAGTTACAAGTACCCCAGAGTTCGGCTTCAATGAAGCCTCGGGATCCTGAGATATCTGCCCCGTTCAGTCTACTCTGCTCCCTCTGTATTTACATGCTCACTTGCAGTTACGCTTGTCCGGTCCGAGCACAAGTCTAGATGCCTAGCGCGTTCTACTTTGAATAGTAAACAAAGACAGCCTGGGATTAGACACGAGCCAGCACAGTCAAGGCTGTGCGGTTAGCTCAACAGAATAGGTTCTCGCCCATTAGCAGATGCTGCGGCGATCGCGGTTATGGCGGCACGGTTTTGCTGCGCCCTTGCTGAATAAATGTCTTTGACGTCCCCTGGTGTATATTTGCCTAATATCGCAGAGCTTAGGCCACGTCCGATGGCCAACTATGCGCAGGGATATGATCACTATAGTCAGCAATGTGTATGTACACATATACACATGTACATAGTTACAATGCGTTTATCCTTGTAACTAGCCCTATAGAAATATGTAACCCTACCAAGCTTACGCCAGATAAATACGTCCAGTTACTCGTCGGACATGTTTCGAGAGTACAGATTGCTCATCCACGGAAGAAAATGTGTACAAGTCGTATGTATAAATCATGCAAGTGTAGGATCTAGGCAACGGCCAATAGTTAATTTGGGTTGGCTCATAACCTCCTAGGCAAGGCTAAATTGGATGATGATTTCCTAGGTTCGTCATCGAGATTCATCCTTGTAGAACAGAATCTGGCTTGCCTAGTTAACGAGTTGTACGAGAGTTCAACATCCTCACAAGTGTCTATTTGTATAGCTTCGTCAACTCAAACAAATTCCACCAAAAAAAAGGGCTGGAGTTAGGGTTTTGTCCGTGTTCTTCATTTCACCCTCTAGCTAACGATGGCTATGAAATGTAACTAGTTATGCATGCATGTAGTTAGTTATTGTTGGAAGGGAACCACCGCCGTCTAACTAGTGTCCGATGCCATAGGTTGCATCATTAACTCACGTGACTTCAAGGTCATATGTTAGACCTTGGGATCTCATGTTTAAGGTGGCGAACTTCAGATCGCATGATCTGTGAATAACCTTTTTTCGCTCGTGCGAGGAAAAGGTTACCTGCACGACAAATCTGATGGACATATAATGCACAGGGTCTTCCCTTTCCTTTGTGGTAGAATCTAAGATAGAACAGAATCACAATAACGTCTTTTCTCTCAACCTTCCAGTCAATCCAGATCTCCTTCATACATTCATAGTCTAATAGTTATGTATGTATGTAGTTATGTGCATACATAACTAACTACACTTTTATCTCCGACAACTGCGCCGCTCGACGTCAACCCATAACTTTGGTATTATTGGGCACCCATATGTTGCTAGGGCTAACTAGAAGTCTCGCCCAAAAAAAGTTGTTGAGCTGAAGACCAATTCTAAGATTCCTTGTTGATCTGTCTTCTAAGAGTGCATGTCTGGAGTAATGGAAGGTCAGTGTCCTTCAATGATACTCATCTTTTTGAGTCATCAAGGGATGGTCTCTCACAGTGGCTTTTGTCATGGAGTTACGAATGTTTGGTAGAAGATTTCCAAATAATACTTGATCATCATATGCTAATTCAACTTACCAAGAGAAGATATTCTCATGCTTAGAAATAAACGGACTTTCCATTTACATGGTGAATTCTCCATTTGTAGCTCTCAGATAGTGAAAAGTTGGCTTAAACATCACAACTCGAAGTTGATGAACTAGCGAATCCATACCCTTCACTTGACTTCAAACCCCCAAAGACGCATAACTACCTGGTGCCTATCTTATAGCAATGTTGAATGACCAACCATAGACTCTTTTTCTGTGATTCATTTATCAAGTAGGCTACCATATTTGTTGCTCATTGAGGACTTGGGTAGAGCTACGGACCTTCTGATCATGGAGGGAATAGGATATCATTCTTGGATTGTTGCCACTGGACCAGGGGTCGTTTTCAATAATGGGGGCAGAAAGACGCCCCAACTTGAAGGACCTTTGCTGCTATTCCTGAGGCCAACTCTCTGACTCCCTTCCAAGCCAAAAATCGTTCTATTAGTTAGTTATAACTACTAAGTTTCAAGACACATGAAAATGGATCTCCCGTGATATTTGAGCAAACGATTGAAAAGACGTACTGAGGTCTTGTTGCGAACCTAAGTTTCGAAATGTAACACAATTAACATACACTAGAAGTGAGTGCACGCAAAGATATAGAGAAATAGATTGATTCTTGCATTCATAGGTAAAGGAAACAGAGACGATGATCTAAACGATGAGAGTATCTACTAAATAAAGGAAATGTAAGGATATTTCTATTTGATGGAGGGAGAGCTTTTCTGAGGTATGTGAGAAAGTCAAAGGAATATCCAATGCAGGGTATAGGCTACTCCACAGACTACCTATAAATGTGTGCTGGAACGCATCATGTTCATGGCGTTGCCTAATGCAAGACTGTCACATAGATACGTCTTATGCGTCTGGGAAAAATTCATGATCTTCATCCTTCATGTTCATGTATTTTTTAGAGTCTCGCAGGATGGTGTCACGTTCAGAGCGACCCTATAGCCAGAGGCTTGGGATTGATGCTACGTGGGTCACATCATCATCCCGGTGCAGACATGCGGACTATATTATATTTATATACAAAACGGGAGGTCTATATATACACGATTCTGCCAGCAACAGAGGGCCATTCGAAAACACTTTAGTAAGGGGTGCCCTTCGGATACTTGGCTAGGGACAAACTCGAAAAGCCTGACGTCCCACGTCACATAAATCCTTAGACAGTCCCGAGGAGAATTCTTCGCTAGCCGCGCAGCTAATAGATTCCCCGGACGGCGTTCGGTGAACGCACTCACGGTGGCTTCCTAGGGGCTACCACAGCCCGCCGGTGTCCCACGACGAGACCACGATTTGTTCAGAATCGTAGAGTGCCTGGTCAAGGAAGGCATGCGAGCTAAAAAAGAACTGTTGAACAACCTATGATGTCGGGTTCCATTCCCATTATGCAGTCAGCCTCATTGAACTAGGATACCCCAAACATCAACGGCAACCCATCAACTAGTTAGTTACAACTACTGGTATATGCTCATAGCTGAACGGAATACTCTGTCATTGCACAGCACTAGTCTCGGAAGAATCGTGCCAAAAGGGAATAGAGAAAGTCTTAAGCACACGAGTATATTTCCACAATAATTCTGAATGTCGCCCCTGATCATAGCGACCATCGTGGACAAATTGTGGCTTCATCACGGGGCACTATAGTATGCGACAGCCCCTGGGAAATCGCAGTGAGTGTGTTCAAAAAACACTGTCCGGTGGAAAAATGGCCTGCGGGACCAGTAAAAGATTTTCTTCGGAACTTTCTAGTGATTGATGTGACGAGGGATCTCAGGTTCTTCGAGCTTTTCCCACCATTAGTATCAAAAGGTTAACCTTTGATTGAGTACTCCCGAATAGCCCTCTGTTGTTGCCGAAATCATGTTACATCGTGCTCCCGTCCAGTATCTAGATCCACTATAGTCTATATTTTCCCCATGGAATGGGCGCCCAAGGCGTCGCAAGGCTTCAATAATAACTAACTAACTGACCATAGTGAGCAAAGTTGGCCATCGCTAGGTTGTTGGTTGATCAAAGGCAGTTGATAATAATAGCCCATAACTTTCTGGTCTAAGTGTCATGTTCTGTAGTTTAGGTTTCTAAGATCTTGGTTTTACACATGAGTTTTTTGTTTGGCATAACCACTCTTGTCTGGTATTTTAGTCTATAACAGTCGTCATTAGCCAGTTATAGCCAATTATGGCCTTTCAAACAAACTGTGCATTCCCCCATGGTTTTGTGGAAAATATCACGGGAGTCAAGCGAAGCTTGTAGCCGGTAAAAGTCTTACTACAACATTGTCTAGCTCTTCACATATTCCCATTAACAACTATACCTATCTAAGGATGGAGAGTTTCTGTTTAATTCGAGCGAGCATTGGCCTTTATATCACGGGTAAACGTATTTACAGTCTCACCATATCAAATATCACAGTTCTAGACTCCTATTTCCGGTCCTGATATGCTCCGCATCTGTATCGACGACTTAAAGAGCATTCCTAGACAAGATTACAAATAGTCAAAACGAAAACCCAATTGAAATTTGCGTACAAATCACAAGCACTTGTACGAAGCGGGCCGCAAATATACCTATGAACTGTTGTCATGATTTAGGATGTTAGAAAAAAGCTTTGTTGATGTTCTGCTAACTCCAATATAGTAAGCTCTTCAGGATGAGCTACATAACATGATGCGAATGTTCCCAGGCGCGAACATGTCTCCTTAAACCATGCAGATAAACAGTGCAACAGCTATAGCCGGTCGAAGTATCACCGTACGTAGACTTTTAGAAGTCTCTGAATCTCATTTGTTCCGACTATTTTCTTCGCACCATGCACATAAAAGGGCTATATGCTGTCAAAATCAGGGGCACAATATCCTGACTAAGCACTACAGGAAAAACCCTTCCGCCTAATAACCCATACAAGAGAGGGGTAAGAGCGGAAGACGGTTTAAATCATAGATCTGTACATACTTGCAATATATATACGATTCACACATATGTCACTCTTTTTCCGCAGATAACATTTCTTTTCTTTTAGATTATAGTCTTCATTTCCTCCATACCTGAATACAAGAGCAATTAGATAGCACCAGATCTTTGCCTTTACTGACTTCTGTTGCGTGTTATATTGTCTGATGTTCCGGAAGAACATTTCCGTCAAAGGACCCGAGTAAGTTCTAACAATTACCTAACTGAAAATCACCCATGAAGGAAGAATTTAACCGTTGGAAACACTTGAAACATTTCACGATAACAGTGGCAGCCTAGAGTCACAATCTAATCGTGTTTGTGAATTATCTGGAACAAGGCGAAACATAGTCCTTTGCCCAGTAGTCGAAAAACGCACCTATTTAGTTGTAGGTAGCCCTATTCTGCATGTAGCTTGTGCAAGAGCTTACATGGGACTGTCACTTTCAACAGCTCAGATTTAGAATCTACGCATTAGTGGCTCGGTCATGCTAGTAGACAACACAATAAAAAATGCGTTGTATCAGATGGAATAGTATCAGAACGGATATCGCCCCACGAGAATGAGGCCTGAAAACCTGTAACCAACCTTTGCTTTTGTTAGGGTATACTTGAATTTAGGAAAGAGGAGGGAGGGGGGCTGTTGCTTCTGTCAGCTGAGCTCTTGATGCTTTCGTCACCTTGGGAAAGTTTGTTCAGAGTATCTGCATTATCATTATGCCTTGTGAAGGAGACTCTGCTGTTTGCTGCATAAACTATTGGTCCACAACATTTAATAGAGGTAATGTGCCTAATGATGAGTCCAAGGAAAGGAAAAGCCTGGATGGAGGTTGTGTTTTCTATTCACCCAAACCAAAGAATGTCTATATGGGACTGCCAAACGGGTGTCTTTTGGCTCTGATGTACCTCCTATATCAAGTGGTCGGCTTATAATGTACCATGGCTTCTTTCAACAAGCTTGAAACCTTTGTGTCTTGGGTTCTACCAAGAAATATTTAGGGCCGCCGCATTCATGTGGCTAACCAGTCATGGCCCCATTTGTCAAGCCAAAACATGACTGAAATTCATAGCTGCCTATTCTTGCTACGGCATCGTAAGGCGCAGTATTGCTGTAATATGGTGCAGTGGTAAATCGGAGGGTTTCCGAGGCTCTACACAACAACATGGGTGGCTAGCTAGGGCTGTAGTTCTGTACACACATTCATGGTTCCCGTTACAGTAACACAAGCTTAAATTGTGTCACCCAGGAAGTGGCCCACTTAGCCCCATGTCAAGGTTCTTTATTTAGCCTCCGATTGAACTCCTTGACTTGCCCAATTCGCAAGTTTTTGTTCCAGACAAGACCAATTCACAGTGCTTAAAAGAGTTGCCTTTCAAGTAACCAGTCAAATATTTCCGAGAAAATGCATTCTCTAGAACCCACCTACTAGGCATCAATATGCTGGTAGGCACCAAAGAAAAGGAGCTATAGGGGCCACAACAGTGACGGCTAGGGAGTATGAGATCTGGAGTTGCGTAAGACGGGTAGTAGATCTTCCTTTCCTCCGTAGTCGTTAGAGTATATATGAATAAGTAGTACCTCCCTATCTATTCCGAACAGCTTTGAACCAATAACACTCTCAACAGTATTAAGTCATCTCCTTCAACACTCTATTTTCTTGTTCAAATCCGAATTTTCGTCTGAAGCTTTCCACATTCACCTCTTAGCAACAACATCCCGACGCAAAGATGGCTGAAGAAGACCTGTACAAGTACGAACCATCGCTTGCCGTGGGCGCCATTTTCACGTTTGGCTTCTTGGTATCGTGTCTCCTCCACATCTACCAAATTCTCAAACACCGCACTTGGTTCTTTCTACCATTTCTACTTGGCTCAATTTGTACGTATATACGGCTGAGTGTAAAGCTTAAACTCATAGTTCTAGACCGCTAATGTCGCTGTTGATTTATAGTCGAGTGTATTGGCTGTCTTTGTCGCTGCATAGGTGCTAAAGAGACACCTGACTGGTCCTTGGGACCCTACATCATCCAATATCTATTTCTTCTACTCGGCCCGACATTTTACGCTGCCTCCATTTACATGATTTTGGGTCGACTTATTACCCTACTAGAAGCCGAAGCATACTCTCTTGTTAGATCAGCTTGGTTAACCAAGTTCTTTTTGCTGGGTGATATCATTTCCATTGCACTGCAATTCATCGGTTCGTACACACAGAAATAATCCAAGAATGCAGTTTAGTGAAGGAACTAACACTTTGCAGGTGGCGGTCAACTGTCAAATGCTAAGACACAGGCTGAAAAAAGTAGAGGAGAAACTATGATCGTCATTGGTCTCATCGTTCAGATCATCTTCTTTGGCTTTTTCATCACAGTGACTTGCATATTCCACCGGAGATTGAATCAGAAGCCAACACCAAAGGTTGGCAGACTCGATAAAATGTGGTACAAACTCCTTATTGTAGTTTACACTACTAGCCTTTTGATCTTGGTTCGATCCGTGTTTCGTTTGATTGAGTATATTCAGGGAGAAGAAGGGAAGTTCCAGTCCAAGGAGTGGTACGTTTATGTCTTCGATATCTTCCTGATGCTGGTTACCACTTTTTTGTTCAACTACTTTCACCCTTCGAAATGCTTCAACGAAACACGCAAAGATCAGAAGGTCAGAGACTCTGAAATTCAACTAACAGGGTATAATACGGAGTACCAGCGAGTGAACGCTGCTTGATATAGTATCTAGAATGTCAAGGCTGGCCAATTTGACTATTCCATTCCTTCTATACGCACCTATACTTTAAGAATATGTAGACCAAACACTGTATTTTTCCCATTCTCTCGATAATGACCGGGTATGTTTGATTCATATCAGTAGTCGGCCAACACACTCACCGAAATTCACGTCTTCTTTTGTAACTACCGATAGTTATTCATGTTTTCACCACATTTCTTTTGAAAAGAAAAAGTCAAATTACCGCTGACTTGAGCTTTTAGTTAAAAGGCAATATGGAACATTGCGTAACTGTGACGGGATCGTAATATGACTATTTTCTACCGTTTTAATGATGAAAAGACTAGATTACCAATGCTGGTTTACGAGCTACCCAGATACCGTCAGTATCTAATAGGAGGACCTACTGTTGTTCTATGACGGAAAGCATATTTCGGAGCCTCACAAGTTCAAGGAGATAGGATGATCAAGAGGTTCAGTCATCAGAGAAGAAGAGATCGATGATCTCCAAGCCTAAGTCTAGAAACTGATGAAAGGAAAAGAACTGTTTATACCCAAATACCTTGTCCTTTCAGTCCTCTGTTGGGCGCGATTTCTCGATAAACCTCTGGCTCTAGGGGACCGAGGTTGTCCTTTAGAGGTTTACATAGGAGGATTGCGACAAAGTCGCTATAGAGTAGACACAAAGCAAAGGGCTCAAGGGAAAATGGGGCCACACCATTGGAGACAACTCAGATGCAGTTATGTGTCAGGCCCTAATATGGTGGATTTCAGGGCCAACTACCGCGTGTGGCACATCAACACACCGGACATGCCATTTTGGATCCAAAGTTAGTTACTTGATCTATAACACGAGTAAGAGAAGGTCTTGAACTTCTATCAGTCCACCACTTTTGTGAGTCCACCAGCAGTGAGTGACTACACCAGTGGTAGCGTAAATATACCCAATCCAACCTTGTTGTACAGCTTCGTGTACAAGGTGGAGGACCACATTGAGATGTAGAGTCCGTTTATCGAAAGACGGACTCGTGTTAGCAATCACGCTGGTACTGTCATACTTGGGAGTGTGCGGACTTTGTGAGTCAGGAAAACGTGACGTACATTGAGAATGGTTGCCAATGATCATCGTGTGAAACGCTTTTCCTTTAGTTGTGAGGGTAGCAGTGACATGTTCAGCATCGCCAGTTGATCTGACTTGAACGTATTGGTTAGCTATTTGCTAGTTAGAGGTTGAGAGATTTTGTAAATTTAGAAAGAAACCCCGAGACACTCTTGCTGCCTATATGATCTCCAAACGCCGCATCATCGGGGGCCTTCTGAGCCCTGATTAGCGAAAGCAGTGTAACAGACACCCCCCTTCATTGGGGACACCAGATATAACATCGGGCTCTTCGCAGCTTTGAGATAAAGTATTGTAGGCCTATTACTGCAAAACGCTAGTTGGGCTGTGGTGAAGGATATAGCTGGCCTCGGGTTACAGGACGGCTACTAAAGGGCGCGGGGTGTTATTTTTTTCATTGAAGAGAGGCCTCAGAAGTTGCGTGTTAGGTAGAGCAAATTATGGGGACCAGGCGAGTCTTGAAACGGAAGATGCGCCATATGAAAACTGTTGATATTCATTACGTACTGGACCTTCAAGTCTCAGCCATGGTTTTCCTGCCCGAGTATATGGACACAGGGTCCTTCCACTTTGTAGGGTATGTAGCATGGATGCGGGAGTAACCCAGTTCTTAGAAATGAAGACCTTGTGTTCAGTGCTCTGCAGAGTGCAAACAGATCTATAACTGGTTGACACGCTCTGACTACCGTTCTACGGGTTGTCTATTTCGGCAGGTTTCTTCAAGGCGATATTCCTGCAACTAGTTCAGCATCAGTTATTCTAAAACAAGGGACTTGTTGCGTAAGATTCGTAAGTTGAAGTTCATAGATATAATTCAAGTTGCCATCCTCGTCCATAGGTAACTCAGTTTAATTTAGGCCTGGGAAAGTTCGGCAAGAGCAGGCGTCATCGAGTAAGCCCGGGCTTGAGTGAAGACGGAGATTGGAAAGACGGCAACGATTGGAGCCGCAGTGGTGCTGGTACGGTAGAAAAGGAAGAGGGTAATCCAGTTACTGGAGAGATTATTTGGTGAGCAGGATAGCTTGAAGGTGACGTGGTATAACGAAGTAGCACACTGAGAGGGGGTGGCATTGGGAAATATGCCCTGCCAAGTCTAAATATGTGTGGTAGGCGGGATTTTCTTAAGAATTCAATATCCTTAGTGTCACTCTTGTCGATGGGAAGGTGAGAGACCCTATCAAAATGGACAGGCTAAGTAGAGACAACATGCCCTTCATCGAAGAGGTTGACCCTGAGGTCATGTGGAAAGAGGCTCTTAGATCCACAATCTAAAGATCTGGGTGGATAGGATCTTCTTTCACAATGCTCGAGGAGGAATACGTGCAAAAGGCAAAGTCAAAGATGACTTAATTATACTCGTGTCAGGAGAAGCCGACGTTCTTGTTAATAGGTTTTGAATAGCATTCCTCATTTGTATTATTAGCCCCTAGATGACGAGGGCATTTTCCTTTCTTCTACTTTTTTCTAGGTTTAATCTCAGCCTTTGAGACGACGGCTAGCGCGAGGCAATTGTTTCGTCGCTCTCGTTGACTAATTTCACCATAAATAGACCCCATCACTTTATATGGTGAGGGCCGGCTTTCTTAGGGAACGTTGTTATTGAGATGGTAAAAAAAAGAGTAACTCGATCTTCATTTTAACACTGACGAATGCTGTCCATCACATCGTGACAGGATTAAAGAATAGTCCTCATTCGTAGAATCTGTGTTTTTCTTCCAGATTGCGCAGCTCCATGACGTAGTCCAGAGAGGTGATTTCAGCGTTGCTAAAAAGGTACTCGAGATCTCGAAAAACGTTGACCCAGAGTTTTTGGTGTACAAAGTTTGTCTCTTGGCCGTTCTGCGTCATGATATTATGGCGAACTCCCCATAGAGTAGTCGCATAACGAACACTCAGGGGAAAATTTCTCCAGAATTTGGGGATAACCCCGGTGTAGTCACAAGTCAGATCCTACTACACAAAATGCCAGAGCTGTCCTGGGCTCCAATAGTTTGCCATACTGAGATTATGTATAGTGGGCAGACAGTTTATCATCTACACACTGCATAGATATCCTAACTAGTGAGTATTCCGTTGATGTACTCGAATAATAACCCCACTCTGTTCTATTAGACATTGTACCACGTATCACAAGATCTTGGTGACTATAAGCCTCAAGTTTCAGCAGACCAGGAAATACCCAACCCTACCAAGCCAGCTCATTGCTAAAAATCCAACTTGGTGGGAATTTACAACAAACAGCATCATTTGTCTTAACTAATGCTAAGCTATTCACACATAGCCAACGCCTTAATGGTGCACGGCTCCTCTCTATCAGGCCCAACCATTTCGCAACCTCTCAACAAAGTGAAGGAAACTAATCAAAGACTTCACGATACATTCAAAGTTTGGCCATGATGTTGAAACTGATTTATCCAACTGATATAGACCTCCTGGAGTGTCTCTGCACAGGCCAAGCCTCACAATGTATAAAACCGGCGGCTACCCATCTGACAAGGAATATTCTCCCAGCCTTGTAATTTTAGTTCGCAACATGGTTTCCAAAATCAAAGCACTTGGATGATACCACGGGATAAAATAACTGGGTCAACGGCAACATGACATTTCACGGTGTATCGGAGGTGAGCTTTGCCTTAAATGGCAGTAATTCCATACAGTCAATGACTCGGCTTCTTGTACCCGTACACGTCGTTCGAGTCTCGGACCGATGTGTGTGGAGTTCTAATTCGCGGTTTGAATAATATTATTCACCTGTACTATGCAAAGTATTCTGCATAATAACAGTGTTACATGCATCTTGCTTTTTATGGCACCTATATAACGAAGTCAGAAAATGCGCTATGCATGTATGCATGTGCTATTGATATCGTGAGTAGAGGATCTGCACTACACTCTATACCTTCCTACAACCAACCCCATGACATGGGATATACTATTTGCAAGTATTGGTGGACTTTGAGGATTCGGTGTGTTCTAGAATATTGTTCCTTGGTACAAAATTCGTAAATGGCCTTCTATTTTAAATTCTCAAGTCCGTGCTATGTAGTTGTGTTTGTAGGTTCACCAGGCATACCAACATATGGAGCCACTCTGTAGATATTAGTCCTAGGATGCAGGAATTCGAGACAAGGGGAACAGGACAATATCAAAGCAGCCATGTATAGTTGTATGTATTTCTATAAGTAGTCAACTATGCATTTACCAGTGCGTATATAGAATAGAAGCGGAAGTAGACGAGATGACTTGAAGGAAGAAAGGGAGCCTTCGCCGCATGTAGCCGTGAAGATGAAGAGAAATCAAGTCTAAAACAAATTAGAAGACAGGTTTAAAAATAGACAGAGATGTAGGGACTGGACGGTTGTGACATGTATGGGACTGGTGTTGTGGAAACAAATTCTGACGGATGAAGGGGGATCCCTGTCGAAGAGTTGATTTTTTGAAAGACTTTGATGATTTGCGAGTCTTTATTTTGCCTGTCTACTCGGCTCGTGCGTGATTTGATTTGATTGTCTTTATTTTACCTGTCTACTCGCGAGGTATTCTCGACATACGACAGGGGACTAAAACTAGTACCAAGAAATACATACAGAAGCTAAAGAACCAAAAACCCAAAATCATGCAAACAGAAAATCCCCACAGCACGAAGTATAATGACGGAGGGTCCCCCGACCGCCCAGCGCAATGGCTGTCCTTCGCTTGTAAGGCCCCAAACAAGACCCCAAGCCTCGGCCTTTACCCTGTAGAAGACCAAACCCAAAAGAAAGATAGAACATGACAAAGGAAGAGTAACAAAGGAAAGACGGGAAGTAGAGAGAGAAAGGGAGAACGAGCAAACAGAAGAGGGTGGCAGCGCGCGCGCTAAGCCGAGAGGCCCGGGGGAGCCCCCGCACTGGGAGGTGGAGGGGCGGGCGGTAGTAGGCTCGACGGGGAGCGAGCGAGAGGGTCGGCGGCCTGTGGGCGCGCCTCAGTCCTCGCACGGCGGTGGGCGAGCAGCACAGTAGGTGCTTTAGCTGCCTTGGCGGCCAGCCAGGTGGCCCCGCGCTTGGTGCCTATCAACTTCTGGAAGAAGCTGCGGGACACCCGCTGTGGGTTCCAGGGGCAGACCCAAACATGCTCTGGGGCGGTCTCCGATCCGCAAAGGGGGCAGGAGAGCACGGCGTCCTCATGTTCGAAGCGGCGATGGTAGGCCGCAAAGTCGCCATGGCCGGACAGAGTAGTCAGCACTGCGCGGGCGAGCTTGCGATCGGTCTCGTCAAGGAGACTTGACCAAGCCTTCTTGGGGGGTTCAACTGGGCGGTGCAAATGGGGTCTGATGGCGCGCCCCTTCTCTGCCCACCAGGCGCGGAAAGCAGAGTCGAGACGGGAGCGGAAATAGTGGCGGGCCCAGGAGAGCGACATGCTGTCCAGCCAGGTGTTTGTCCTGGCCTCTAGCTTTGCTTGCTCATCTGCGAGCTCATTGCCCGGTTCGTTTTTTGGCGAGGGGGCGACATCTTGAACTCAAAAGTGCCACCCCGAGGGTTGTAGGAGGGAAGGTTGTTGATTGATTGATTGATTCTTTATTTACCTGTCTACTCGCGAGGGATTCTCGGCATACGACAGAGAGGGAAGGTTGTGCCCAGCGCAGAGCAAGATATTCGTGTGTAGTCAAGAGGGAAAGAGAAGAAGAAAAAAAAAAAACAGAACAGCACAATCCAAGAGATGCCAAAAATTGAACCGAGGCGGACTTGAACCGCCGACCTTTTGTGTCCATCCATTCTAAAATGAGTGTTAGACAAACGTGATAACCAACTACACCATCGGTCCTTGCTTAGGGAAGACTCTAATGTCGTTCAAAAGTTTCACAACATTATGTGTTAGGGTTAGGGTTATAGACTCGGCATCCCACTTGACTTACAAATTCTCGAAGCGTGTAAATTACCGCTGAGCCAAAAACACGGACATTTATTTGGACTCGCTTACTTAGTGTGGCTTCTATCTTCCGTTATGTACGCTGGGCTATACTTGACCCTCCTTGCGCATGCTAATTGGCAACTTGGCCTCTTTGTAGTAATCCCGGCAGCGATAGTTTGACATGAATCCTAGCACACAGCGTAGAGATCGTTAGACAACAAGAACAACAAAATGTTCCATCTTAGTCACCACTTGGAATGGCGTAATATTCACAAGACCAACTAGTGCATTGCTCATTCCGCTTGTTTCGACGTGGCATTTACTTGTGAATGCCGAGTCCGCTTTCTTTCTGGTCCAAGGCTGATACAACTAGTTAAAAAAATACTAAAACAAAAGCACAGTCGATGACGTCAGAATGGCAAATCCAAGTTTTTCTTTTCATCTGGTGATGCATGTAAAGAGTAACCATCTCCATGCTTATAAAAAACCACAACTACAAACCTCTGGTTAAATGACAAAGTAACCATCGACAGTGACTATTTGCGGAAATGTTCTCGGCTATTAAGCCAAATAATCTCCGTGAAAATTGCAAATATGCACCCAAGACTGACGATTGAGCAGCTCATCTTCTCGCCGTTTTGCTTTGACTAGTCGACTACACTCTGTAATATCAACAGAACGTCATAGTGTCTCTTGGTATGGCGCACATATTTCCTTGGCGCTTTTGGTATCTGGAGTTTGCCAGGACTACAAGTAGCGGGCTAGAACCATGTGGAATATGTGCATGTATGTACATAAGCACCGGGTATTATAGGAGTGGCGCTATAGAGAAAATAGACTACCTGACATGTAAGACGACAATCTGAGAGCTATTGTTATGTAGTTAGTTATGCGAAGATCAGTGGCCACCCATCACTGGCTATGTAGCATTCGCAAAGATGATGATCAAGTCTCGGCAATTAGTCGAAGGGACATTATCACAAAGGTCGAGGCATAGTTATAGGTGTTCTAAACCAACATCTATTATAATGTAGCAAAAGAGAAAAATAAAACGTAACACAATACATGCTGAATTAATAGGTGCACTGTATATAGTACCCCGGAGTCGAAAAAAAGAAAAAAAACGAGACAATGATGATGCGAATTTTGGGGTGTGGAAAGAATGACAGTCAATGAGCGGAGTGCCAAATCTACTGCAACGAGATTTGAGCTGATGCAGTGGGTATAACTGGATGTGAAGACATAATAAATGAAGAAAACGTGGTAGCAAATGAAATGGAAACGAAGGGTGCCAAGGTGGTGCCAAAGAAGAAGAATAAAATGACTCGTTCCAAGTCTTTTGAGACTCTTGTTTACACGCGGGCCTCGTCCTTGGACATGTGAGTCTCGCCCTCACCAGACTGCTCAGCGGCGGTCTGCTCAGCGGAGGAGGTGACGTGGTTGGAGGAGTCCCACTTATGAGAGGTAATGGGGTTGACACCGAGGATGTACATGGTATCAATCTCCTCCAGAGAGCGGTCCTTGGACTCGATGACGAAGAAGAAGACAATGACAACCAGGGCACCGCAGCATCCAGCAAAGACCAGACCGTAAAGGTAGCCAATGGCGTTGGTGATGAAGCGTGTGAAGAAGGAGATGAGGAAGTTGAACAGCCAGTTGGAGGCAGTAGCCAGAGCCATGCAGGGAGCACGGTACTTGGCAGGGTACAGCTCAGCAACAACGGCCCAGACCAGAGGACCCCAGGTGGTGGCAAAGGCGGCAATGAACAGGCACGAGAAAACAATCAGAATGTTTCCGGCGGTGGGGGTGTTCTGGGGGTTGGCGTGGTCCAGCTTGTATTCACCGACAAAGGCGAAGACGAAGAAGCACATCATCATCCAGGCGGCACCAATCATCAGAGCGTTACGGCGGCCAGACTTCTGAACAACGTACAGACCACCGAAAGTGCAGACAACGTTGACGGTACCTAGGATGATCTGAGTGACGTAGGAGTTGGACAGACCGGTGGCAGAGAAGACAGTAGTACCGTAGTAGAAGAAGAAATTGGCACCGGTCAGCTGCTGGCCAGCCTGCAGGACAATGCCCAGAACGGTACGGTAAAGCATGCCGGGGCCGGTGAAGATCTCCATGATGTTGGTGTCGACAGCAGCTCTCTCCTCCTCAAGCTTGACGCGGATCTCGGTCAGCTGGTTGCTCACGGAGCGGTCGTTCTCGTCAACACCGGCCAGCTTGGCAATGGTGGCGCGGGCCTCATCGACGCGGCCCTGGCGGTAGGCAAAGCGAGGAGACTCGGGCAGGACCAGGATACCCAGACCAAGGATAATGGCCCACAGGAAGGAGATACCGTTGGGGATTCTCCACGAGGCGGAGTTGTCAATGCCCTCAGTACCGTAGTTGATCATCTCAGCAGTCCAGATACCGAGGGTGATGAAGAGCTGGTACATGGAAACCAGGACACCACGGATGATGGCGGGGGCAGACTCGGACTGGTACATGGGGACCGAGACGGACAGGGAGCCGATACCAAGACCGGTGACGAGACGGCCCATGGCAAACTGGACCCACGAGGACGAAGAAGAAACCTCGACAATGGTACCAATGCAGCAGAAGAAGGCGGAGACGGAAATGCAGAGGCGGCGACCCAGGGTATCGGCGATCTTGCCGGCAACCAGAGAACCAAACAGAGCACCAACACATAGGAAACCAACAATGGTACCCTGGCGGGCGGCGGAGAACTGGTAGGTGCCGTCGCTGGCGAGCTCACCGAAGCGGCGGGCGTAGTCGCGCATGGAGAAGAAACCGGAGATCTGACCACTGTAGCGGAGAAGACTGTGTTAGTAGAGCAGACAAAGCAAAGACGGCAGGCCGGGAGCGGCGCCGGAGTAACTCACCTCACGTAGCCAAACATGAAACCACCGATAGAGGCCACACAGCCCAGGAAGCAGGCCATGAAGGTGACGCGCTGGGTAGCGGCGTCAGGGTTGGCAGACGACGAAGGCTCGGCCTTTTCGACCTGGTCGGTCTGTCTCTTGAGGAAACCCATTGTGGAGGGCGAGGGCGGGATGAGACAATGAGAAGAGATGTGTGGGATGATCACAGAGAAGAACAAGTGGCACTCAGCAGAGAAGAGATGAGATGATGAAGGAGATGACGAGTGATGATGGATGGGAGTGAAGAGACAGACTTTTCGGACTGGATGAAGAGGCGGGCGACTCCAGACTTTTATTCTCGAGCTGAAGCCGGCGAGCGGGTTCGTGGGGAAGAAAAGAAGACGCGCAAGGACAAAAAAGAATAAAAGGCGATTAATTCAAGGCGACCAGACCTCAACAAAAGAAGAAGCCGCCAAACCTGGGCAGTTGCCCCCTCGGTCTGCCATGACGTTAGGAAAACGAAGGTTCCCAATGGGGAAGACGACCACTACTTTGGCAGGTGCCCATTGGCGTCGGCACAGCGCACTAACAAGTTTGGCGGGGAACCCCCGAGAAAGAAGCGCGAAGGTCGGTAAAATCGGTAAATTGCCGGGATTAAGGCCTGTTTGTCGAGGGAACCTTGCAGTAGGTCATGTGCCAACGGAGGTGCCTATTTTGGCGTTTATGCAAGTGCTGGATGTTTTGATCTCACGTACATAAATACTTTGACACCGTGTGGGGCCCCACGCAGCGACAAGGGCACACACGCACTTGCCTGAGCCTGTGGTGTATTTTTGTTTTTTTTTCTGCCGTGCTCAATCCTTTGCCGTATTTTACACTTCTTTTAGCCCCAGTGAAACGGCGCCGGGAGCAAAATAGCGAGCAAATGTCAACCTGGCAGACGGGCGCGCTCATGCCCGACTGCGAATTCTTTTGGCTTTGCCTGGGAGGAGGGGCGAAAAAAAAGAAAAATTACAAAAAAAAAAAAGGGCTGCGATCTTTGGGAGGAAAGAGCGGTGCTGTTTGCTCTTTCTTTCTTTCTTTCTTACCTTATTATAAAATCCCTGTCGCGTGACGTGACTGCCGCGACAGAGAGACAGCCAAAAAAAAAAAAAAAAAAAAAAAAAAAAAAGACAAACCCAGACAGACAAACACACAGTTAATCCCACGTTAAAATAAGCATCCCCAGCATCAACGACGACTTCAATAAAACCCCCTCCAATTGACCGAATATAGCACAAGCTAAATCTCCTATACCAGCTACCAGACCAGACCAGCGCTCACAGAAGCGCCGCCAAGTTCAAATAACACCGGATGGTCCGAGATTCGGTCCGCTTGTGGGGCCCACTGGTTTCGATTTTGCGCGCAACCACAAGACCGAGGGCACCAGACAGACAGATCAGATCAGATCGTCTGGAAACCTAACGCGTCAGGCTCTGTCATCCAGGCTCCCCAATGCCGAAACCACAGCTCCGCGGGATTGATTGCAGGTGGAAACGCTGTCTGGAGATCTCTGTAGATGACAAGACAAGAGCAAGTACTTACATGGCCAGTTACACATAGTTAACTAGTTGCCAAACTCAAACTCCAAAGTACAGCTAACTAGTTAACTACGCAACCGTGTATCTTGTAAGACCGAGCAAAACCCTGCTCCAGGCTAACCCTACCGCAAGCCCACCCGGCCGTTCCCTTCCTCTGCTCCCTCCCTTGGTGCCGCACATAACAAAGCCTGCAAAATCTCGCTCCCCTGAACAATGGAGGCTCTGCGGCAGAAGCCAAACGAGGTACATGCCTACAACATGTGTAAATGTGTACTGCAGCACCTAATAGTCCCATGTTGCCATGTTGCATCTGGCTGTATCCCTGCAAAAAGGGCCGGTTGGTTCTTTAGTTAGTGACCAGGACTCGCCAGAGAAAAGGGAGACAACAAGTACAACGACGACACCGACAAGAACATCAAGAAAGACAGGTCCAACTGTGCATATCAGTGTATAGTCAAGCCATGTATACAGAGACCAGTATAGACACACACACATACGTCCCTCTCCATTTGAGCAAACGTCTCGTCTCGCCCACTTGCCCGCCATATCTCCATCGCCATATAACCCGATGACGCTGTCAACCTGCCGGCGAGACTTTGACACTGGCTGGCGCCCCCTTCTGCTCTCGGCCGTTCTCTGTGTGCATATCATCCTATCCTGCAATACTCTCCCACATGGCGCATGAATGATTCCCTGATCATCCCCATTTCCCCGCCTCTCATGTCTATCCATCAGTTTTATCGGTTGGTCCTCCTCCCCCCGTGCTTTTCTTTTGTACTTGACATCCGGGCCTACTCCAGACTATTGATCTCCTCCCCGCCACCCCCGGAAAACCTCCACAAACCACACATGTCAGGCGCAGAAAAGAAAAGAAAAAGGACATCTTTCTTCTTTATTCCGGTTGATTGTCCTTCCTTCTTCCCTGCTTTTCCCTGTGCCACTTTTCGGTGGACTCGGCTTATACGCGGTGTTTCTTTTTTTTCTTTTCCTTTTTTTTTCTCCATCTCGCTCTCCTACTACGCTTGCCCCAAATCATTCAAACCCCCCCTCCCCGTCCTTTTCTTTGCCTGCCCCCATCTCCTCTGTCTATCTCCAGAAACCCAGAGAATAAAGTCACGATCAGACCAGCAGGCCCGAGTCGGCCCATGGGGTAATTTGGTCTGAGTTTCTTTTTTTGCTTCTGCGGATTCGTCCTTGCTTGCCCGACGCGTAGGGCATAGCCCGGATTTCTCCAGTTTTGAAAAACAGGAAAAGATCCAAGCTGTTGAAATCCGGAGATGCCTACTAGCAGCCTTATTGCGTGGTGGCTTCCGACCCCGTGGAGTATTTGTCTTCAATGCCTTGTTTATCTTTATTTTTGCCTTGTCCGGGGTTGTGGCAAGTCATGACAACATCATGAGGAGACAAAAGAAACTCAACGTGTGATTGTGACACTCAGCCAACCACCATTTGCCAAAAAGAACCCCGAAAGAAAACAAAAAAGACAAGGGTTGGTCCGACGTTGACGTCAGTGCCAATACCACACCACCTTTTGCTACAACTACTGCACTGTAAGAACCCTTCCCATAAAACTTCTTCTATACGCAAGTTTCCCCCAAAACAAAAGAAGCCCCCTTCTTCGCTTGTCAGTCAAGCTTAACCGAGTAGTTGAATCTCAGTGTCGCCTCCATTTTCCTCTTCTGTATCCCCCTCCCCTCCCTAGTTGCCGGTGCCATTTTCCATGTCTTCATCTCTCCCTCGCCCACAGTAATAATGCAGCTCTACCCACCAATATCTGTCTACAAGGACAAGCAACACGCTGTTTGACATGGAAACGAGAAAACGGAGGCTCTTAAATCACCCTTGTCTTCTATGCATTCGGCCCGAGAGGATCAGCCCCATTAAATTCAATCTGATCTGCCATCCCGGGACTAGCAATGAAATGAATGACACGCTATGTCCTTGCACATCGGCTGGGTTAGCTACACACAACTAACCCTAGAAATAACAAACCTCAGAAGACTCTGGATACTTAATACATCACCACATAAGTTTGTGCGTTTATGCCCATCTTGTGCTACAAAATAGAAAAAAGCGTAGAAGCAGAGGCTATGCTTGATCCAAACTTCCTTTTATCCTTGCATCCTGCCCATATTCTCGTCCCCTTCCATTGATTTCTTTACGTCTTCCTTTGTTAAACAATGTCTGCCCTCTCTCCCCGTGCACAACACAGCACAGCATAGCATAAACCAAGACTTGGACTCAATACTGCTCCCAACTCTCGCTCCATATTAGTTTTATATTCTCCTCCACGCGTTGTCATAGCAAACATGCGCACACGCGCCACAAAAAGACAATGCCAGGGGAAACAGCGACAAGAGGCTCTGCTCCTCCGACAAAAGCTTCCTCTACGATCCGGCTGAAGGAGAGCTAGGATCTTTTGAGCCCATTTCCCATTCTCCATTCCCTCGTAATCGCGACCGCGTTAGTTCTGGGGTGAAAATGCTCACCTGACCCTTCAGAAACTTCAAAGGCGGGGGGGATAAAACGGAGAACTGGGCACATTACCAGATGAGAACGTCAGCTCATCTGCTTGTCCCAGCAAGATTACTTGAGGGTCCTGACTCTAGGCTGGCTTCCTTTTTGTTCCCTGCTAGAACTTGTACAGGCAGCTGTTTAAAATGGTAGGATTCCATGTTTACGTATCCGGTTTCTCTGTTGGGAAAAATTCGATATAAATGAGTTACCAAAAGAAATTGAGGCTCTGCGAGTCTCCCGTTTCACTGACGTTTCTACTAAACTTTGAGGCTCAGCGAGCCCGTACAACTAGAACAGGGTGCACAACAGCTCGCTAAGCTAGCCCAGACTCAACGACAACCTCCAGTTTAACTTGAAGCAATAATGAAATTGCCCCGTCGAAAGCACCACACAACAGACACTTACTTGCCAGGCCAGGCCATGGTCAAGGTACACCACACCATGTCAGCTTACCGTGTCGAAAAGAACGTTTTAGTTCTGACGAACGTACGAGTTCCTGGCCTAGAGCTCGGCCAAAAGCTCGGCCCCGAGTTTAGATTTACACTTGCATTTGCACACTAGTATTGGTGGCATGTTGTTAGGCCAAATACCAATACTAGGCGGCTCAACTTCGAGGAAGCCAGCAGGAACCCTACGGTCACAAACCCTACGGCGAAGCATCACCTACATGGTTACACACAGGAAAAGGGTCTAACGTAATGTAGAACATGCAATGATCTCGAATTATCTCACTGGAAGTAACACTTGCCAATAGTCTTGCAATCAAAAATTTTTTGTTTTGCTTTTTCCGAATAAGTAGTCAAGATAACCAGGCAAAGTCTTCAGTGACAATACATTTGCACCATAAATAATATCCTGTATTTGCAGCCTCTCAGATGCTACCAACCGCCTTTATTTCCCTTGGACTTCAGTGGCCCAAACCATAACCGCAAGCAGAACAAAGACATGTCAGTAGTCTTTCGAGGTTTCGAATGTGATCTCGATGACGAGGAGATTTTCTTTGAAGAGCGTGATGATGTTTGAGATGGGGTGTCCCCTTTATTCTTCTTTGTTTTTTTGTTGGTTTTGTCGGTGGGCTTCCAAGTTATCTCATGGAACACGTGAGGATATAGGTCTTCGTCGTCCACTATTTCAAGCAGCTTGGGCTGGGTACTCTCCTTAGTTTTTAAAGGGGTAGTCGAGGCTCCATTTTGGCCGGGTTTTTGGCGTTCTGTTGAAAGGTCGGCTTCTTCATCGGGTGGCTCTACGATCCGAATTGTCTCAACATCGTTTTCCATGTACGGAGAGGCAAAGAATGCTCTGTCATGATTGCGTTGCTGGTTTCTGTAACCTTGATCACTTTCGAAGCTGTATCTAGGATGATTGGCATTGAAATTATACCACTGGTATTGGCGGATATATTCATTGGTGTCCTGATGGGTAGTGTACTTGGTTGTCTTCTGAAAGGGATATTTTCTGTTAACCTTTCCTACTGAAATCACGACTGGCTCTGTGAGCTGGAAAAGCTCCTGGGGAAACGCACACTCGGGAGGCTCCGGAATGAAAACCAGTTGTACAGGTTCCAGATGTGACCTCTGTTGAGGATATATTTCTTGAAAGGCGTAGTTGCCCATGTAAGCTTGGTTCATGGTCCAGTCTCCCGGCGACGCCAAGATAACCGAGTGAGGGAGTTCTGGGAAACACGTAGGCCCGTGGTAGATTCCAGGCTCGGTCTGGCGCACGGCGCGATGAATTTCACGTAGGCGACGGCTGTCGTTGCGTCGCCGGTGAGAGGCACGAGACTTGATCTGTTTAGAAGCCTTAGCTCTAGAACTAGATTTACTTGATACTGTCTTATTGTTACTGAAGATGACGAGAACTATGATAGAGGCGGCTATGAGGACAGCAAGACATCCAAGAACAGCAGCAATTGTTGTAGCCCGGCGTTCTGAAGGGGAGCGGGTATGAAGAGAGACTTGAGAAAATTCAGACCTAGAGGAGACTAAAATATTGTGTGGAGTATTGACAGAGTGAGAGTTATGGTTGGGTGTGTTGACTTTCCATGAGCGAAAGTTTGAAGCACTGGAAAGGCGAAGTGTCGATATATAACCAAAAGCTAGAGAGGGCATTCTGACCATGAAATCTTTTTCGGAATGGCTACACCGAAACCATCAAGATAAATGACTAGATTGAAAAAAACGTGTCTATGAAACACAGCTAAAAGGTAGTTATAGAAGAATTATATTATTGTTCATCAACCCTCACTAAAAGTGCTACAAAGAAAGAAGCCGGGTTATGCTGCAGATGTCCAAGATGCCCTATCAACAGAATCAGAGACAATCACGCAAGAGGCTTTTCAGGCAAATAAAACCCCCAAACAGAATCACCAGCGCTTGCCAGAAGATGCTCTAGTTTGCCTCTGCAAAAGTTCATCTCAAAATCAAGCACACATCATCACCAAATGTTTTGCGTAGAGCCCTTGTCATTCTCCAACATGTATCATTGTCACGTCAGCTTGCTGTGTCATGAATTGAAACGAAGATGTGCTAGATGGCGATGTTGCTGGTGTGTATTGCCCCTGGCTACTTCCGGTCTCACCCTGGCTTGATACCCCTGACGAGCTGCGGCGTGATTGAGAGGAGGCAGATCTAGATCCTAAAAGTGCGTCTGCGCTCATCAACATGCTAGTGTCTGTCTCTCTTGGCCCGACAAGCGGACCTCCCCGGAGAGATGCTGTTGATGCTGGCCCTTGTTCCCTGACAATGACACGTGGGGCTGGAACAATAGTGACAGTCGAAGCCACATTGCCTTCTGCGTACGGAGCGGTCGACGCCTGCGACCAGGATTGTTCTGGCTGGGCGGGGACTCTGCCGTGACCGTTTCTTGGATGAGGCTTTCGTCCAATGTTTGTAAAAGGGTACGAGTAGTTTGTTGGTGTTGAGGCCGGACCAGGAGACATCAACTGGCGGTGGATGTAGAGAGGCCGCTGGGCTTGTCCCATGCTTGTGTTGGAGTTTTTATTCATCGTGTCTGTTTGGGATTCGGAGTAGGCGATAAACGGCGATGCTGATTGTGTTGCTTTTGAGGTCATTGTTTCATCGAGCAAACAGGGGGCTAGATAAAGAAGAGATGAGATGGCTTTGGTGAGTTGATTGGAGAGACTGGCAAAGAGCCAGAAGACGAGATTTATACCCGCGATTCCAAATGATTCCTTTGTTTTGTCCCTACATTTGGCTATCATGTTTGTTGGCCAGTGACCAGCACGGTCTGGAATGCAGCTAATATGCAACGAAGAATGTTTCCCATGTCTGGTCAGATCCATTGTTTATCCTTCTAACAGACCAGGCAAAAACAAAGAAACAAATAGTTTTTATTGACACAACTGGTCAAACTTCATTATCGTCACACTACATGTTGAGTCAAGCCTGTGTGAGGGTCGCATGTAAGGATCAAAAAACTCATTGGGCCTCACATGCGAAAAGGATCATTTAGCTTTCTCGGGCCACTCAACCCGAAGACCCACGCATCCAAGATTTTATTTTGTATATCCCTATGTATTTCACGTGACACACCAACCCTTGAGCTTCATTCGTCTATTGGTTGAATGGACGTTAGTGGTTGCAGACCATACCACGGCAGCAGATAGGACCGGCGCAAATGCGACACCATTGGCAACGATTGAGCCAAACCACATGCTCGCCCTGGTGGGGATTCATGGGCAACCCATGCATGCCGTGGTGAGCATGTCCTGCTGGGTGGCCATAGGCAATGGCAAACCCATAGGGTCTGCCAAAGATGTCTGTGGGTTGACCCCAGAGAAGCACTGCAGGTGGAGCGGCGGGCTGAAGATCAGCAGCGGCATGCCGTCTGCGCGCCGCCTCGACGGTTTGCTCCTGACCGTGGACATGCTGAGCAAAAGCGGCACCACCGTGCCGGGGGTGGTTGGGAAACCGGTTTCCTTCAACCCTGTGGCCAACCATCAGGTTGGCCAGGCCATGGCCATAGCCCCGTGGTTCAGCCACGTTCTCCCTAGCCTGTCTCCCTCTTTCGGCAGCATGGCCAAACTCGGACAATACAGAGCTATTCGGAGCCCAATCTTCTCCATCCTCAGAACGGGCCTGTGGGAGATCCCTGGCCCAGCGCTCTACTCGCCCCCGTTGAGTGAGGGGATTTGCTGGAGGCTGGATTCTCCGTTCAAAATCCAGAGCCCCATCCCGCGATAGTGTGGGTGCACCTCTAGCTACTCCCACGGACGATGAGCGTCCAGAAACGGATACTCCACTTGGCAGGCCTTCAGCCTGCGCGACAATGGTTCCTGACTCTGAGCCAGCCAGGATATCATCACTCCCCACCTCGCTGGTAGGAGTTGACATGGCTCCCTGCCCGAGCCTTGGGCTGGCAGGAGAGGCGCGGAGAGTCCCTGTTCTCAGGCGATTTGTTTCGCGGACAGGGCTCAGTCCGCTTGCTGATAGCGTCGCAAAGGATTTCGTTACTAGTAGGAGTTAAGAGAGTTAGAATGATGCCGCGTCGTCGAAAGAGTGCGTGTATGACTCAATCGGAGGATAGAACTTGGAGGAGAATATCTTACCGGACACAGCGCCTCGTCTCCCGCGGCCTGTGAAATGGCTCATAAAATTTGTGTGTGCTGATAAACCTTTTCGAAGAATGGAGGCGAAAGAAAATTGAAGGCAATGATGCAAGTAATGGAAGTGACAGTGGTTGTTTGATGGATGTCTCACAGTTGGAGAGTTGGTTGGATGAAAGGGAAAAAAGAAAGGATGGAAGGAAAAGTTGGAGGGGGTGGTATCACTGTTTGGACAAAGAAATTTGGTTGGCACCCGTTTGAACCGTTTGCAGGCTAGATAAAAGAACGTCTTTTGTGCCCTGGTTGCCGTCTGTCGCCATCATTGAAACATTGTTTTGGGAGGGAAAAAGTGGCACGACTTGACAAGATTGGTCTTTCATGTCCACGAGGGTATTTCCAATGGTTGAATAGTTGGTTACTGAGACACGAAGATGAAATATCACTTTTGTGCTGAAAAGTTCGATGCGCAGAATCACACAGGACCTGTGTAGAACACATTACTAAGAAAATAATGGAACAAAAGTCCGATAAAACAATCTGAAGGTTGATGAGAAAGTAGGAGGCCAACTATTCATGTAACTGACTATAGGGCTAGACCTTAACTACACCAAAAGTGACTTGGGGTTACACCGTCGTCAACTTTTGTGTAGCCCTACTTATTCCTTCCCGGAATGACTGTATCTACCACGTGTCCTCTGACATGTAGCCTAAGAGACACAGCCCAAAGTAATCTCAGGTTGTGGTTTCTGCGGCAATATCAACCTAGAACTATATAGTAGAACTCTTCACGTACAGTACTTCAGACCTAGCCGACATCTCTCAGTTAGGCCACAATATTGTAGACTTGTTCGCTATGTATGTACAGTACCAACTAACCATGCCCAACTGCCATAGTCATAAATGCCAAAATACTTTCACCAACTATATTGTTGTTTCCGACAAAACAACTCTTGGTGGCGGGACATGGGGATGGCCCACGATATGCCTTTTATATTATCCAAGTAACTGTGGTAACAGGCGACGTTGAGAGGTCTTTGTAGTGGACGGTCCAAGCTGGCTGATTTTGGGAGTCTCTGAAGCTGGTCAAGGTTGATTATAGGATGGAAATCAGAGAGGGTCTGAACAAGCTCGCATATTCTGAACAACGGGACGTATCAGCGAGAAGACAGAAGGCAGCTAGGCGAGGATGCGTATCCCCGTCATTTATGTATTTCATTCCATTGGGGAAACTGTGAAACTATTTCATTCGAGTTTATGTCGTCATTACATGGCAACTAAACATGGACGAAGGACAAAGTCGGAACTGATACGAATGTTAAGAGAATTTAATTATTCTGGCATGAATTAATCCTTGAATAAGGATCTCGTGGAGCACACTTGAATATTATAATGATGCAGTTTCATTCAAGACCCCAAGACAGGTTTACATTTCCAACTCCAAGACGGAATTTCATTTTCGTGGCCTCCATAACCATGTGTAATAAACAACGCTGTATATCATGTTGAGTGTTGCTGCAAGTTTCATCCCTATGGTACTGTTTTCCCTTGAAATAATTAAGATATCACAACAGGCTTCCTCACTGTCTCTTCATTGGCCCACTGCCTGGGTTGTAGTTGTAGAGTGTGAGACTGTTCTCAAGGGAAGATTAAAGGTCCAGGCCGACGTAGACACCGACTCATCCCTACCTTGGTTCGTGGCTTCTTCTGTACCGGTGCTGAGCAGACCTGCCGTCTGGAGATTGGGTCCGCGCAATAGAGGCGGCGACATGGACATAAGGGTCGACAAATTCATAGCCTCATTTCTACCCAGTGCAGAGCTTGTCATGTCAATCGCAATTGGAGATAAGAAGGCCCGCATAAGGCTATTCATTCGCGGCGTCCGAACACGGGCATTTTTGCCACTGCCTTTCGACGCGCGCTTGTCAGCAAGACGTCCACATGTTCTACAGCAGAACGGACACTTGCAACTGCAACGCGGGGCAGCGCGGCGATATATGGCCATGATGCCGTCATAGAGTTGGCGGAAGCGGCCAGGTGGTAGTTCCGCTTGCTTGGCGAAAGCACAAGAGCCGCTATCGAAACGTACTGAGATTAGGAGTGGTCTAAAGCGGAAGGAAGTCGCATTTTGGGGACGCAGAGAGGTTTCTGTGGATATTTCTTTGTCTGCAGGTGGTAGAGAAGCCCTGTTGACACCATAGGCATATATCACGCCAGTGCCGGATTTCAAAGGCATGTTTAGCATGCGAGGACAGAGAGAAAGATTAGACGATGTAGCGCTACCGATAATCATTTGCTGAATAATGGCCTCGATAACAAGCAAGCGACGGGAGTGTGGAAGAGCGGCATGGGTGGGGTGGTCGCCAACACAAAAGACATCCATATCGCCAAACTGGAAGAGGGCCACATCAGGCCGGCCGGGAATCCGGTAGATGCCATAGTTCGACATGTTAGGAGTAGAATAGGTGTGGGCTGTTTATATTAAAAGATGATGGGCTGAGGTTCTGGAATACAGGCTGCGCTATGATGCTGGTATCAAAGGCCAAAGGAAAAGGCGGTGAAGCGGAAAAGGCCGCGGGATTGTAGATACAACAGACAGGCTGGAGGCAGGGTGCGAGAATACAAAAGACAATAAGAATAGTAGAGCTAATAGAGCTACTTAGCTAATTCATTAAAAGTCAATAACAGAAAAAGGTAAAAGAGTCCTGAAAAAAGAAAAAGAGCAAGGAAATGAGAGGCATCAAAACAAGAGGTCGGCAGAAGAAGTGGGGACTCGGCGCTTATTAATGGGTCGCGATGGCGTCTATCGCGCCTGTACATCCAATAAATTTGATGTATATAACGAGGTCATCTGTATAATCAGAAATTCTTGTCTACTATTGCATCTACCGAGTCTTTCTGCCGTTTAATTCTACCCACTCCCCAATAGCTCTTTGATATCTTCAATACGTGCCATCTTCTTTTCTTCCTCGCCCATCATTCCCAGACTTGACGCTATAAACTTCTTTCTGTCCTGGATCTTCAACATGCGGCCCTCGACGCTTCGCTTAACAATGAATCTGTAGACCTTGACCTCGGCGGTCTGACCCATCCGATGTACACGGTCAATAGCCTGTGCTTCCGCAGCAAAGCTCCACCATGGATCCATCATATACACAGTCTTGGCCTGCGTCAAATTGAGACCGACACCGCCAGCCTTGAGACTCAGCAACAGTACAGTAAATCGTTTGGATGCAGCAAATTCGCCAAGGACGGCCGCACGTGCCTTTTGCGCCATGCTGCCGTCCAGACGCAGAAAGTGCATGCGCGCGCGCTTCAAGGCCGGCTCAATGATATCAAGGAAGCTGGTAAACTGCGAGAAGACGACCGATTTAGATTTAGGGTCCTCTTTGCGCAGGGCTCGTAGATTTGCGACCAGTGCCATGACCTTTGACGACGAGTCGTGTGAGCCCAATCGCTGCAGACTGATGCGCGTGTTGGGCTTAGTATTTTGCACAGTTCCATCTGCAGCTTCATCCTCTTCAAAATCGTCGTCGTCGTCGTACCGCACAACTTCATAGAGTTCCCGAGTATTGATGACCTGGCGGCAGGTGACACAACGCGGTTGTCGCCCCTTGTCAGTTTCATGCCGCATATACTCAAGTAAACACTTTTTGCATGCCGAGTGCCAGCAGCCAGTCACCGTCTGTTCCTCCATGGGCTCGTCAGTGCAGATGGGACATTCAGCCTCGGCTTCTTTCCGGATTTGCTCGAGCGCATGAGCACCAAAGCTATTAGCCTTGGAGCTCTCACTGGCAGCGTCTTGGTCGACATCAGCCACGAACTTTTGTAGTAAATGGTCGAGGTCCATATCATCAGCCAGGCCATCTGAAGCATCAGCTCGTGCCGCTTGATCGGCCTCTTCGGCAAGGAGGGCTTGGTTTCGCACTAGCACAGGATGGCAACACACCTGACGCAGACGCAAAATTTGCGCAAAAATACTGGTATAGGCTTTGAGTACCGTGCCGTTGGCCATGTTCTCTGATAAGCTATTTTGCGCCATGGCCAGCACGTGATTATAAATGTCACGCTCTGTCTGGGATAACTCAACCTCGACAATCTCGACAATCTTTGGAGGCAGTGGTACCAACGGCTCACCAGAGGGCGTCTTCATGTCCTTCGTCCGGCGCATAACCAGTGGCTCCAGCACAGTCTGGACAACGTCCAATGCCCGCACAAAATTACGCGCCTCGAACGGAAGCGTGATAAAGGTCCGCCAATATGAAAAATTGTTCCATGGCTCAACCCCAAGGAAACGGACCAGGCTAAACAAATCCTCGAGTCTATTGACCACGGGAGTACCCGTCAAAACCCAGCGGTGATTAGCAGCTAACCCATAGCATGCTTTAGCTGTCTTGCTGATGCGATTCTTGATGGTGTGCGCTTCATCAATAATGATGCGGAAGAATTTTATTGAAAATAGACCATTGTGGAACGTCTTGTCGCCGTTCCGGGCTGCCAGTTGTGAGAACTCAGACAGTACCACGCCATATGACGTGATGACCACATCGGGTGCCGAGGAAAGTGACGTGCACATGGCCTGAAGATTGACGTTCTTTTCGGCGCCGTAGTATACATACGTCCGGATGGTGCCAGGCTTACTGGCCTTTTCAGCCTCACTTTGCCACTGTGCAAGCAGTGACATGGGCGCAATCACAAGTGTTGTTAATGGCGCAGGCTGAGTGGTCGCTTGTGGAGCTGTGAGGATATCAAATACAGACGTGGTTTGGGCGCCGGACGCGGGGGAACTCTCTTTGTCTCCAACATCAGGGCTGCTCTCCGATCTAGTCTGTTGTTCGCGCCATCCGGGGCGATGCGAGTGCACAAGACTGAGCATCTGAATGGTCTTGCCTAGACCCATCTCGTCAGCCAAGATGCCACCACGACAGTTTTGTTCTTGAGCCTGGAACTTCAACGACATCTCGCCACTGTAAGGATTAACGTAGAACTTGTCGATACCGTCGATACATGGGATATCTTTGCCGTCACTGTCCTTTGTTGGCCACTCGTATTGCTCCCAGAGAGGATGCAGTGAAAGCTCACGATGTGTCTTTTCGTCCTTTTCTTTGCTCATCATCCAGTGCAGCGATTGGCGCTGATATGGCCTCAAGTCCATGGCAAATGTATCTGCTGGTGTTGCTTTTGGTGTGTTGAAATCAAAGGACTGTGCCTTGCGATATAAAGCGTCAAGTTGGTCCTGCTCTAGAACTTGCCCCTCCTCGGGCTCAGTCGCCTGTGAGAGAGATATAGGGTTCTGAGTGCTGGAAGGCGCTTCCTTGGCCTTGACGCTCTGTTCGTCTAATTCGACAGCCTTGATTAAACCCTCTCGTAGATCCTTGGTGTTTGGTTTTTCTTTGCCTGCTGCTCCGGTTGACACGGGCGATAGGTTTATCTCGGTGAAAAGTTTCACCAATGCCACCTGCCGCAGCCTCAGTCCCCGTTCTTCGGTTGTCTCTTCATGTTCAAACACGCCACGTGCTGATGTGTCTGGCCCCTGAAACTTGGAATGATCAAACGCCGAGCTCAAGAGCTCCGCACGCATTTGGATGAATACAGTGTCATTAGTGCGCAGCCGATCCGGTGTATAGACCACTGTGCCCTCAAATCGAGCTACCTTTTGGTCCTGCAGAGTCGAAATCCAAATAGCCGCTTCCTTGGCAAGCCGTCCGACTTCCTGGCCAGCCTTGTTTGTGAACCGTACCACAACGTCAACCTTTTGCTTTGCCCCTCTCAGCGCAGCGCCTTTTAGCTTTGGGTGGGTAATTTTGTGCCTCTCAATGTTCACCACGTCACCATACTTGACTAGATTCGTGCCGCTCCGTGTAGCCCAGCCCTCGACACCAAAAGAGCCGATATACCGCGCTGTTGGCTTTGCCTCACAAGCTGGCAGGTCACGCCACAATGTAGCTGCCACCGAGTTAACTTTGGCATCCTGCACAGATCGCTTATGTGTTGCCTCGAGACTTCGCCATGTGCCATCGAAGAACATGTTGACTGCCAGCTCAAGGTTGTTGCCACAATGATCGCGCAGAAGGTTTAGTGTAGTGCGTTTGACCTTTTGGCCGACAAAGGCTTCAAATGTTGCTTCATCAAAGGCGACGGTCGCATCGGGGGACTTTGGTTGGGGACTGGTATCTCGCTGTTGTACAAATAGGGAATCATCGTCATTGGCTGGTACGGATACTGATTGGACTGGTCGCACGGGTACATGTTTAACAATAGACGCAATGTCTGGATTGGCATCTTGCGTTATTGCTGGTGAAGACACATGCTGAGTAGAGGGAGACGTAGTGAAGAATCGTTTTGGCTTGCGCTCTACGACGAGGGTAGGTTGAGAAATTGGGCCAGGCTTAATAGCCGGAACTGTTTGAGCCGGCAGGGCTTGTGTCGAAGTAGGTTGCTTCACAAAAAAGCGCATTGGCTTTCGCTCAGGGCTTACAGGCACAGGAGGCTTTCGTTGGGTTCCAATGGGCACGAGATATGATTCTGTGATATCGGCAGCGGGGGGTGTCGGCGTCGAGACATCGTTGTCTTCGGCCTTTATGCGCGCCCGTTTCAGAGGCGGTTCCGAAATGTCAGACATGGCCAGTTGGTAGTTGTAATTGGGTAGATGTGTGGGATCGGATATTTTGTCATCAAACGAGCGTCGTGTATTCATAAAACGCGATGTGATATGATGACCTCTATTGCTAGAAAAGTAGACTTGTAAAGAACAAAGAAAAGACGACAAATAGAAACAAGAGGGAGTGGGAGCCAAGAAGTCAGGGGGTTCGAAATAACAGCCTGGACACTCTAAAACGGCAATAATCGCTGACTCAAAAATGAAGGAATGGTATCGCGACTGTAACTATCAAACAGACATCGGAAGCTGGACATGTCGTTTCTCGTCAACTATTCAGCATGTGGATGTATAGTTGTGCAAATACTGTGGGCAGGATGCATAAATTATTATTATTATTGCGTTTTACGTCTGTCTGTGGGTCACGTGGACCCGACCCTATTGGATCGTTAGACGTCGAGGCACCCTAGGGTCCTCGAAAATCCCTCCAAGGTGAAGGTCCGGAAAACAAAGGAAAAGTTATGTGGTACAAGAACCCCGGAAGAAGGGGAAAAACCGGTCGGAACTGGGGAGCGGGAGGGGACTCAAGCAGCGCTATCCTGGCTGAGCTTTCTCTCCTACCGTCCACCAAAACATGGCTACAAGCTACAGGCTACGGGCATATATCTACGAAGAATTTTGTTTCTTCAACAAACCTGCGGAAGTCGCGTGCACCTTGTTTCGTGGTCAGGGTGTCGTCGATTGTCATGTGTATGGGCCTCCTGGTGAAGACCTTCGACAGACGTTTGCCTTTCCAACAGAAGAAGAGGTGGAGGGGATCTTTTCGTTTCCCGCATGAGCATGTGGCTTTAAAGTTGGCGTGGTTCATGCGCTCGTGGTATTCTTCGAAGTCCCCGTGGTGGGAACGAGCAGCGAGTAGCCAACCAAGAGTCTTTCTAGGGATTGTCAGCTCGAAGGGGGCCTTCAGTGTCGCCGTGAGCCCGAGGTCCTTGTATGACGTGGGGGCTGAGGTAGCCCACCATTCTGCATACGCAACGCGTAGCCTTTCGCGTGCCACACGGTGAACGTGGGCGATAGAGGGGGTGAGGTTGGGTGGTGGAGTCAGAGACGCGCCTTCCTTTGCCAGAGTGTCAGCCATTTCGTTGCCGGGAATGCCCTTGTGTCCAGGGACCCAGAACGGGAGGACTTGCCCCACTTGCACTCGAGGGTAGCGGTGTCGGTTGGGCCAAGTGCCAGCAAGTGAGTGGAACTCAAGGATGCGGTCTTGGCTGGTGTCTGTCGGTGTGGCCCCGGGGAGGAGGCAGTCATGAGCGGCCTGGTTGTCTAGGACTACTAGGATGTTGTCGGCTAAGTAGGTGCATGGGGTCTGGAGGGCCATCCTCAAGCCGAACAGTGCACCGGCTATCTCAGCGTCATAGACCTCGTGGTTCGTCCCAAGGGAGCCGCGACCGCTTCCGAGCAGATGGCCACCTTGGAAGATGACAAATCCCCAGCCAGTGCGGCCATCCTCAAGCTTGGAGCCATCTGAGTACACCAAGATGTCACGGGTGTCGGCGGCTTTCCGGAGCGGGGAGAAGTCGTAGCCTTCCTTGGTCTTTTTGGTCGGTTGTGCCGTCTTGGGCGGGGGCATCAGTTTGGGTCTTGGCGGTTTGTGCTCGATCAGGGAAAGAGTTCGGCCGAGTCTAGTTTCAGGGCTGGCGTTGGCTCGAGATACCAGCGGGTGAGCAGGGTCCAGGCTTGTCCACCTAGCGGCTAACCTTTGTCGTTTGTTCTCCAGGAGGAGTAAGGCGGGGGCGATTGCGGCCTCGCGATGAAGGGCTGAGGAGGGCGTAGTCTTCCATACTGGCAGCACCGCTCTCATCGCGACCCGGAGCGTGCCCTCTATTCTGTTTGCGAGGTGTTTAGCCCGAGTGGAGACCTGATTGCCTCTGGAGCTCGTCCGGTGGAGGCCTGGCCAGTACGTTTCTGCGCCATACATTGCGGTAGGGATCACGCAAGCAATGACCGCAAGTCGGGCCATGGCAGGAGGGACTCCGCTCTGCGTGTTCGAGATGGATCTCAGAAAGTTGGCTGCTTTGCGCCCCTTGGTGGACCATGTCTCTACGTGCTTGTTGAACGACAGCTTAGAGTCGAGCCAGAAGCCGAGCCATCTCATAGAGCTCTTCGGGGCAGTTGTGGTTCCACCAATAGTTACCGGAGGGTGGGGGTGGAGGCGGGATCGTGTGAAGTGGAGCACCTCAGTCTTGTTTGGTGCGAACTCTACTCCGTTCTCATGAGCCCATTTTCGCATTTTCTCAGCAGCAGACTGAGCCGAGGCTACAGACTCCAGGGGCGACCGGCCGCTGGCGAGAATAGCCACGTCGTCTGCGTAGCTGAATCGGTGTTTGGTGCTGATCAGAGGCTGAAGGAACAGCATGAACAGAATGGGGGATACCGGAGAGCCTTGTGGAACACCGCACGATATGTTTTTCCCTGTCGATCGGATCGAGCCCATCCGTAGCCGGCATTTTCTGTCGGAGATAAAGGAACCCACCCAGCTTGTCAAGTATGAGGGCCAGCCTTGTTCGCGGAGCCGACATTGGAGCCGACCGGGGAGGACTGCGTCGAAAGCACCTTTAACGTCCATGGTCAATAAGGTACTCACCTTGCTCTCCGCCCAATTTCTTTCGATGTCATGGATGACGCAGGCCACCAGGTCAGATGCGCTTCTTTTCGGCAAGGCGCCAAATTGTTGCGGGTGGAGGATTGAGTTTTCGAGGGCTAGGAACGTAATCTTCCTGGCGATGAGCCTCTCGAGGCCTTTGCCGAGGCATGGTAGTAGGGCGATGGGACGCCATGAGCCAGGGAGAGAAGGGTCTTTGTCTGGCTTGGGGATGACCACAATTTCGGCGTGTTTGAAGTGAGCAGGGTGATGCCCCCATCTGAAGCACAGGGAGAATAAGGATGTCACGAAGGCCTCGAGTTCGCCCCAAAGGGCTTTTAGGATGGCCACTGATATGCCGTCACGGCCGGGAGTTGAGTTTTTCGCTCCTATCACTGCTCGGCGGACTTCTGCTTGACTGAATTCGGTATCCATGTCGATCCTGCGGGCAGGGGCCGTGTGATAGCCTCCTGGGTTTAGGTCCCTCGTCAGGTCACCTCGATCGAGGAGTCGACTCGCCAGCAGATCCATCTTCTCCAAGGGGGTCACCACGGTTCTGTCGCCGTCCTGCAAAGGGGGACTTCCAGAGAGGTTGTTGGGCTTGCGCCATCTAGCTATTTTCCACAGGCTGTCGGGGGTAGAGGCGTCTGCGATTCTCTCTTTGTTCAACGATCTCTTAGCGCGGCGTACAGCGTTGCGTAGGTTCTTTTTTGCTTTGATCAGATTGTCGATGTCAAAGGTCGTTGTTTGGATGGCGTCCTTGTAAGCTCGCTCGGCATCCTTGCAGTCTTCGTTCCACCAGGGGGTGCCTCTGCGGGAGGCTCTCTTTCGTCTCTCCATAGTGGCGGCCAAGGCGGCTTCAATGGACCGGTTCAGGCACTCTACGGCCTCGTCTAGTAACGTCGTGGTGGGAGGGGAGTCGGGGTGAGGGAGGTGGGGTAGAGGGAGCGATCTGAATGTACGTCTGAGCTCAGGTATCTTCTCGGCGGCTAATGTATAACCGGGTAGAGGTTCGGGTGGGATAGGCTTGCCAAAAGGGATCCTTGTCCAGATCGTGGAGTGATCGGAAGTAGTGTCAAGAGTGCTAGCTATTTCGGACTCAACATCTGGGATGTTGGAGAGACATAGGTCTAGGGTGTGCCCTCTGGCATGTGTCGGGACGCCGGGAGGGCTGGTTAGAGAGAGACCCACCTCGTCGATCCAGTCGGCAAAGACGCTCGCTCCGTTCGAAATTGGCACTCCGGGTTCCCAGTAGGGGTGGTGGAGATTGAAGTCTCCTGCTATCAGGCATTTCCCAAAGATCGGGTCCAGCCATCTGATCAAGTCAGCGGCCAGGGTCTCTTGGTGGCGATATACATTAACAATTTGGATTTCTCTTCCGCTCCTTTCCAGTTGCAGCCATACACAGTCGCCGGTGCGTGTCGGGCATAGCTGAATCGGGTGTAGACCTTTTTCTTTGCGGATGAAGGTTATAGCCCTGGGTCGGGTTTCAGGGTCAGCGACAGGCAGGAAAGTGTCCCAATTAGGGTGGCATTTGGTACGGACAGCACCATGCCTGTCTTTGAAGGTGTATGGTTCTTGGAGGAGTACGACATCCGCCTTGTTCTTCTCAGCTAAGTGGAGAGCAAGGTCGTGTGCCGGGCCGCCCCTGCCCACGTTCGCTTGAAAAACACGAAGGTGAGGGGGGTGGGAGTCAGTGGTCTCCTGTCCTCGGATCGTCCTGATAGGGTTTCCTAACATGTAGACGAATCGGGGGAGGAGTGGGTTTCGGAATCGGAGTCGGAAGATACTTCCATGACGTCCGACTGTGTCGTTGGGGCGAGGGGTTCCTCGGTTGGAGAGGGGCTTTTCTCGTTGGTGCCGGTCTCCGGGGCTTTCGGGGTAGGCTTTTGGGCGAAGCCAGCGCGGATTTTCTTTATCGCTTCCGCGGGGAGCTGGCGCACAATCCCGTTCCTGACATACGGTCGGACCGGGCAGTCCAAATCCTTGGAGGGATGGGGGCCGTGGCAGTTCACGCATGTGACTGGCCTTGGGCAGGGGCCCACGTGTTGTCGCTGACCGCAGCTGGGGCAGAGCTCCTTTCGGGGGCATCCGTCAGTGCGGTGGAAGCCGAAGCACGCGTCGCACTGCTGGACGCGTTCGTGTTGTCTGGCCTTGATGGCCGGGGCGCTGGAGCCAAAGAGCTTCAGGGAGGTTCGGAGGGGCTTCTCGAGCGAGAAGACAATTGAGGAGGTGGGGGAGGAGTCCTGGTTGTGCTTTGACCAGGCCACGCGCGTGGCGCACACACCGAGCTGGCTCTCGATCTCCTCTTCGATGCGCTGGATGGTTACCAGACTGACCTGGCCGACCAGGTTGCGTGTGTTCTTGGGTACGCGATTAATCACGTAAGTGTGCCACTTGGTGGCTGTGTCGACTGTGCAGCCACTGAAGACCGCGGAGGCTTTGTCCATTTTAGTAAGGGCAGCAGCCATGGTTGTCTGTGAGTCGAAGGACAGAGCAAAGCCGGTGTTGACCTGCTTGACCGTTTTCAGGTCTTCAGCATTCACGCCCAGGTGTCTGACGACAAATTTCTTGGTTTCCGCGGCGCCGGCGTGCCTTTGCGGGGAGTCCGCGGGGAGGCGGAGGAAGATTCGGTGTTTGCTTGTGTCGGGAGCGGCTTGTTTGTCCTTGGCTTTAGTCTTGGTCTTCGTGGCCCGGATGTCGAGGGACTTGCTGTTGTTGTCGTCGGGGACCGCCAGGATCGCGGCATAGGAGGGTGTCGATTTCGGTTTTGGAGCGGCGGGGTGTTCGCCCTCGGGAGACCGCTTCTTGTTTTCTTCCTGTTGAGGTTGAGCGGGAGGCGCCGATTTCTCAGGCGGGCCACTCGGTTTCTTCTTTGCGGGTCCGTTGGTGGGTTTGGCGGGCCGTCCTTTCTCGGGGGCTGCGGGACCGGATTCCGGGGCGCTTTCCTGGCTTGTAGGGGCTAGAGCGGTTTCGCCTTGCCCGACGTACTCCATGGCTTTGGAGTGCAGGATTCGAATCACTTCTTCGGAGAAGGATTCGAAAAGTTCAGTTTCGGCCGTGTTCTCGGCGTCGGGGCGCGAAGTGCGCAACGCGTCTTCGACGCGTGTGGCTACCGACCTCACCGCTTGGATCCGCTGCGTGAGGACGCCCAACGAGGCGTCAACTCCGGGCAGAAGCATGGCGAGGGGTCTTAGCTTGTTCTTTATTGCTTTAAAGGGGTATTGAGAGGTCTGAGGTCACTTTTACCTATATCTTGGTAAGTGTTAACGTCGTTGCAGGATGCATAAAATGCGTAGAGACTTCACGCGACGCGTTGATCCACTTTACGCGCCATCACATGATCATTTTGCTCCCCTTAAACCCTCTATTGTACATAACCCTAAGGCGAGCCACCTAGATTGTCTCGTTGGACAACGACCGCCAGACTCGCCATGCCATCTTCCAGCTTGCTGTCACTTGGAACGGATCAAAGTCAACCTTCTCCAGCATAGCGAGATACTCGCCCGCTGGGACTGCCTCTATAAATACCCCAAAACTTCGTTGGATTGCCTGCCACTCTTGTGACGGGTCCAGAGCCTCATGGGCATGGCCTTCCTCATTGCCATGCTCAAAATCATGGCCGGCGTCTTTCCCTTGCTTGAGATTGCCTAGCATCTCGCGCGCCGTGAGAAAATGATCGTTTGCTCTCGTAGCCACCTCGAATATTGCATCGCGGAACCCATCGGCCTGCGGGCCTAATCTATAAACTTCTTCCTCACGTACTCCATGCGCCGCCAAAACATCCAACGGCAGAAGCAGAACGGGCTCTTTTCGTTTTGCGCCACCTTGGGTCTTTTGCGGCGCTGCAAGAACTGGAACACCCCTGAGCACAGCAACAATGCCGCATGCTTTGCCCGCGTGGCTAGCGAGATGATCTGCGACGGTGCTTTGAACTCCAGCAGCGGCCAACGTAGCGTACATGATACTTGAGTACGTATGTTCGGCATACTCCTCTAGCGCTGCGATGTTGACAAACGGGCGATTGTCCATGTACCGACGACGCATCTTCACCAAACGACTTGTCCAAAACCGGAGGGTCGCTAGGGAAGCGTCGGGATCGCGGTCTCGCAGAGAGTCCAAGGCGTGTCGTAGCAAGACACACACAGGCTCACGGGGCGGCTTGCCGGCAAATGTTTGTTCGATAACATCCTGCCAAAAAACAGCACGGAGAGTGCGCAGCTCGGGTGTGTGTGCAATTTCGGGCAGGCGGACGAGTTCGAGATTGAGAGCACGCAGGGCAAGGTACATGTCCTGGGCCGGACGGGGAATGAAGCGGCGAATGAGGTTTGCATCCCGATCTTGGTGACTGCGAGGAGCGACAGAAATTAGAGTTGAATGTTGGCGATATTATGTAGTGTGTGGGAGGGGGACTGGAAGAGCTGCCCTCCAGACTGACCTTATTCTTGATTCGCAGAACTGCCGCGCCCTCGTTATATCCAGGCTCTCGGTGGAGCTCAGCTTCCGAAGCGCTCCTGCCGGTAGCTGAAGAGTGACCCGGCCGACATGCCTCGACAACCGCAGAGCTCTGGCTGTTTGAAGGAAGCTCATGGACGGTTTTTTTTGCGAGGGAGAATGAAACGCTGCAGGTCGAAATCTGAAGCGGAAAAAAACATGCAAGAACCAAAACCATTGGACCAAGCCAAAAGATGCACTCGCCCAGAGTAAGAGCGCTCGCTCATGGAGCTCTCACTACGTCTCGTCTTCTATTGGCCAATAGCTGACAGACCAACAAGACATTCGGCTTTGTCTGGGGTCAGGGTCTGGGGACAGGGTCTGGTGAGCTCCAGAATAGCGGGGTCACTACTATGCACACACCGGGGTTCACAAAATACCGTCACACAAAGTCACGTGGCAGAAATAGTGGACCCCAGCGACTTTTCCATCCGCATCTTTCTTGCGGTGCGATGCGCCCCGTCCCGACCTCCCAGCCGCGTTCAAGAGACAGACGACCACCCGCGCCGACAAGATGCTTTATGAGATGGTTGGAATTGTAAGGATATACCCTATTTTATTATGGCAAAAGTCTTATTTCTGCATACTAACCATTCCGCAGGTGCGACCCGGCAAGCTTGCCGAGGTCAAAGAGTAAGTTTTCGGCCTCCGCGTCCTCGGTTTGTCACCCACGACACGACCGACCCCGACTCCGACTCCGATCCCAATGCCGGCTGAATCAATACAGCCTAACCCAAATACGCGCGCTTTCTACGAGCCCCTTGCTTTATGGCGTCCATATCGTTAACCACCACTTCTATCAACCCCGCCATTAGAATCGCCCTAGCCGTCGGCCAAATCATTCTCAACGGCGGCGGTGTCGTGCGCTCCGTCGCTAATTGGGGCGTGTACGACCTGCCAAACCCGATTGTGCGTCACCAGATCCAGCACCGCCAGGGCCACTACTTTGTCATGCGCTACGACTCGTCGACGAGCGTGCACGAGGCCATTCGCAACAACATGCACTTGGATCCACGAGTTGTGCGGTCAGGCCATGTAAAACTCGGCGATGGAAAACTGAGCAGCCTCGTCAAATACGGCCCAATCAACTGGAAACAATAGATAGGCCTAAATATGGAGTGTTGGGGGCAATAGCGGCAAAGAGCAGCAATGAAAGAGAACCGCAGAAGAAGAGAAGAGGAAGAATAGAAGGTGTTCAAATAGGGAGGTGTAGCGGCGGAAAAGTGCAAGCGAGGTCTATCTTGTACACCGCCGTACATGTCTTTCGATCTGTATTATATCATGACTGTACTTGTTGTTTTTTATTGTTTTAACTAGTTACCATGTTTCTTTTTGCCTTGATCTTCTTTGCTGCTAGCATATGGCGATGCAAATATGGCGTGTCTCATCCATGTGACGTTTTAGGTTCAAGGATGTATGTACCTACATACATACATACAGATACCTCAACTACTACACCTTGGCAATTAACTTGTTGTTCTTCAGCTTGATTTAAACTTTCCTATGGTATCATTGACGCTCCAGCTACAGCTAAATGGTGTTGGCCATCTAGTCCGATCCTTCATCTTCCTCATAGTCCCCCTTCTTGCGTGGGTCTTCAAACTTCTCATAGAACCACGCAACAAAGTCGTCAATAACACCAGGCCAAGCGCCATCCTCACTCCAAAACGAGAGCGTCTCGTCCTCGACAGCCCTGCGGGCAAATTCCAGCGTCTGGTTCCACATGTCCTTGTTGACGGGTCTTGAGTAGTGCTCCTTGAGATACTCTAGCCACAGGTCAAGCCAGTTGTGCCTAGACGTCTTCCATTCCCAGCCGGGTGCTGTGAAAAGCATGGTCCAGTAAATGGCGGCGTTTTCCAGACTGAGAGACTTTTGATCCGGCTCCTTGCCTACAACAAAGGCGTAGCGGTATACTGTCTTAAAGTATGCGGAATCGCGGGATAGCGCGGCAGTGCAGTCTCTAATACAGGCTGCGTGGGCCTTGTTGTCAACAGGAACACTAGTAACTGTTAGTAGAGGCACTTCCTCATGAATGAGCCAGATACAGGCAGACTACTCACTTTTTTGCCATCCAACCGTCAACAAAGCTCTGGCGTGTGATTTGGCCAATCGAAGGTGCGCGCACAGCTTCCAACGCCACAAACATCTCGGCATTTTCCAGGTTCACGCAGAGAGTTTCAGTCAAGTAATTCATGGAAGATTCAATGCCAATAGAGTCTTTGGGATCAGATTTGCCCCGAAGACTGTCAAAGATCTGGTTTAGAGGTACTTCGACTGAGTACTTGCTGTTGGCGGCCACATAGCTAGTGATGAACAACCCCGTTAGTTACAAGTTTCGGGCTCCAGAAGAGAGCAGAGTCTCGTGACTACAGTGACGTCGGGGTTTAATTCAAAGGCTAAAGCTGAGACCAAGGCCGACGAAGTATAACACCGGCCTTCATCCACATGTGAAGGCATGGCAGCAAAGAGAGGGCAAGGGATGGGGATGGGGGCGAAGAAACCACACAGAAGGCGAGGGTCAGTTGCTGAAACAAAAGAGGGCCAGCCTAGGAGAAGGATACAAGACACAGGACGGCCAAAGAGATTCAATAAATGAAAACCATAATGGCAGTTTTGCGCAGATGGAGCCGGATGATCTCAAGAGACAGCTGCCCCCTTCTACTTCTACCTCTATCTGCACGCACCGCACCGCACTAGCCTATTGCTAACAGGCCACTAGAGCCGTTGGCGAGACTACCAAAGTGGCTGCCGAGTCATTCGTCCATGATATTAATATCACCCGAGGCTACTACACTGGTAGCAGCAATCAAGCACAAGAATCGGGTAGCACTGTCGCCGTGGCTGCGCCACTGTGACTGTGTGGCTTTACGACCCCAGAATCTCGGCAGCCCCTTCGGCCCCACGATGTCACATCCCGGCTTCGTTGGCCAGCGATCACAGGCTATCGCATTCAAGCACAATACAGGAGCAGACTCACGCTTTCATGGCTTCGTTCATGTTGTAGTTCGCCGCTTTTAAAAACTGCAATTTTCCCGTTAATATGACCATGCCAATCAACTCCTTTGCCTGTTTCACCATCCCAGCCTGACCGCCCTATGCATAAGAGACACACATACCCTGGTAGCTGTCCTCTCCGAGTCCCCCGTCATCATCTGGAACTGGCTGGTCATGGACCGCACCGCCGCCGAGGACGGCATGGCGAGAGGATTGTATATATTAAGATAGAAAGACACAAGATCGTGGGACACTGACAGCCCCGTAGCCTGGAATGTGGTGCCGGTCTACGGCGGTGTTGGCTCGGTACAGGGAAACGTGAAAATGACGCTGAAGAGGGAGATTGGCGCCGGCGGAACAGGGCGTTTCGAGATTCGCGACCGGCAAACAAAATAGAATCGGGATATAAACAAGAGAAAATGGCACACGCGCAGTGTCCAAATGTTATTCGAATGTGCAACAGAGACGAAACAAAACTGGCCGTACCCCTCCTAAGCCAAATCAGCTGTGAGGTGACAAGGCTGGAAACTCAGCACAATACAACAGAGTGGGGCCCTGACGTCGTCAGAGTTGCCATTTAGCCACAAGCCGCAGGACAGTACTGCACATGGTAGGCACTGTGCCCTCCAGCGCCTTTATGGACCTCGACCACCGCCAAAGACCGTGCGAGCGTTTTTCAGCGACCGGACCATGCAGCCAACGCGTCTTGCAGCGCGTCAAAAACCACTTTAAAAAAACATGCTAACTATGCGTCGAGTTATCGGAAGCTTGTTTTTTGTCAATATCCGTTGCTATCGTGATGCTTGCTTCTTCGTTCTCGGCCTCACCACCTTCGCCTTTATCCATGCTGCCCAACCTAATCACGGCCAACCATACCGTTCCGAGAGCCTCTTCTGCCCCAATCGCCAACCCATCTACCTCGCGGCTCCTCTCCTCTTTTCCCCTACCTGCTTCCTGCGGCACCGACAATGTCTAATGCCGACGCCAGCAATGATGTCAACGAATCCGACTCGACCAGCCCATTGACTGGTGTCACCATCTGCTGCACAAGTCTGCCAGTCTGTGAAAGAGTGCGCCCCCAGTCTTCTTGCAAGCTCCATGCATCCATCTCCGCCTCCGCCTCTGCCTCCAACCTACCCAGCTAACACGCTATCTGTAGGAAACCATTGCTCTCGCGGTAAAACAGCTTGGTGGCGAACATATATACGACCTGACTCCCGACGTCACCCATCTCCTCGTCGGAAAGTACGACACACCCAAGTACCGCCATGTTGCACGTGCACGCCCGGATGTCAAAGCCATGGATCCTGCCTGGATCAACGCCGTCAGAGATGCGTGGCGTGCCGATCAGTTTGATTTTCCAACTCTGGAGAAGCAGTACCAGCTCCTCCCTCTAGAAACAAATGGAGTCACTATCAATACAGACGATGGCCAGCCAATAGTGACAGAGCGTGGGCAGCTCCGTGTATGCCTGACAGGAATTGAGGACAGTGAGTCTCTCTGCTCCAAGGAGCCTCTTGTACTATACTGACCACCATTCGCTCTTACAGGCCAGGAACGTGTCCGGCTACGCAAGCTCATTGAGAACAACGGCGGCATCTACACAGGTGAACTCACCAAGGCCGCTACGCACTTGATTGTTTCAAAGCCTACTGGGCGCAAGTATGATGCAGCAATATCTTGGGGGCTATACACCGTCTCAGTATCATGGCTCATACAATCCATTGAACGTGGCATGATTCTCGAGGAAAGCTGCTTCAGTCCGCTGCTCCCACCCGAAAAGCAAGGAGTTGGTGCCTATGTCCCACGTGAAAATGTTAAGCGCAAGAGACCTACAGTCGACTCACAAGGCACCGAAACGAAGCTTAGAAAGCTACGTAAAACTGCCAGCATGAAGTTGGGCTCACAACATGCTTCTGTGTGGAACTCTATTCTTGGTGGTATAAAGCCCGCGGATTCTACCAACTCTGCTGCCTCCAAACCTTCAGATGGCTTTACTGAAGAACCCGAACCCCGGGCGGTGCATACCGCCGCGATACCGACTCCCATAGTCCCTGTGGCTCCGCAGCCGACTGTGTTGTCTGATGGCACGTCGATATTTTCGGGCTGCAACTTCTACATCCACGGCTTTGAACAGAAAAAACTTAGGGTAGCTCGCCAGGCGGTATCTAGTAGAGGCGGCACCATCTGTAGCTCTTCAGACGAAGCCCAAGCTCTGCCCTGCAGCAACAAACGCTTTATCCTTGTCCCTCAAAATATGCAATGGAGCAAAATTCAAAATCTCGACGACGGTGCCATGGCCACAATACACATTGTCACTGAATTCTTTGTCGAGAAGTGTCTATTCCATAAAACTCTTCTGGATCCCACACAAAATGTTGTTGGAAGGCCTTTCAAAACCTTTCCAATACCGGACTTTTTAGGCCTACGAATTCACATGTCAGGCTTCACAGGCATTGATTTGCATCATATCAGTAAAACTGTTGAACAGCTTGGCGGTAAAGTCAGCGAGTTTTTCAACACACAATGTTCCCTACTCGTCCTTCGCTCTTTGCAAGGCGCTCGCAAAGAGAAACTTGAGAGCGCTATTGTAAACCGTATCCCCATTGTATCAGCCGAGTGGCTCTGGGCTTGTGTCTCATCTGGCACCAAGGCTTCGTTGACGGAGTTTAAGTTCCACGAGTTGGAGCAGAGAGCCGGCTCACTTCAGCCCCGCAAAAGCCACGATTCTTTGCATAGGAGCAGGTCAGAAACTACCACCAGTAGTGCAGAGTTCGGCAAAAGAATCAGCTCCAAGTCCAGAGAAGCAGATGCTTCCAAAGCCTCTAATCATAAGCCCAGCTTCAAGGCTTTGCCTTCGCGCAGCTTTGATGCGTCAGCATTCATACACGATGACAAGCTGACTCCAGGGCTGGTACTGAAAAAGAGCAACTCGGAATCTGCCCAAAGCCTTTCGAATATAGGAATCAAGCCAACCACTGTGTCTAAGGATACCGCAAAGGCTACAGTGTCTTTTCTTCAAGCTGCTCTTGATAATGAAGCAGAGGAAGAAGAAAACGATGCTGGTTTCGGTATAGAACAGCACTCAGTGCAAGATCAAAATCCCCTTGACAACCAACCAGAAGCTCAAACAGAATTTCTCAAAGCTTCATCCAATTCATTGCCCCAACTAGAAAACCATAATTCTGCATCAGAACCCAAAGCAACGACTGGGATTTCCGCCTCGAATGCCATGCCAAAGGACTCACTCCCGGTTAAAAGCGCAACCACAAAAGCCTCCATTGCGCCCGAGAATTCTACAGATCAAGAACGCAAAGCACTATCTGCTCAGTTACTCAATCTCCTCGATAACCACATTGCGATTTCCAATGAATCCTCAACCGCCACTCGCGAATCGTCAAGTAGCGTACCCAAGAAGCGCGACCGCCGCGTTTTTGGACGTAATTTGAGCACCACGTCATTGGCCTCAATTGGGTCAGTCAACAGCAACCATGAAAGTGAAGCTGAAAAGAATACAGGCAAGTTTGAAACTATTTCTGAGCGCGAAGAACTAGATCGGCCACCGCCCGCGACACAGGTAGAATACAGAGATCCCGAAGCAGCCAAAGTTCGGGCAGCGCTGTTGGATAAGATGAGTGGTCGCACGGTGTCAGAGCCTGTTCGAGGCAGAGGCAAGTTGAAACGCTAGAACGTAGAATATGGTACAACTATTGATTCACCATATGAGCCGGTTAGCAACACTGCGTCACTACCAACGTTGCTATTGAACTTCGTGCGACATTCACAATGATTAGGGTTGTTAGGGTCCAGGAACCAAATCCACTAATTTGTAACGCTTTCATTTTCATTTTCATTTTTTTTGAAACGGAATCGGCGGAAATTACCTGGGCAATATCAGATGGTCAAACCTTAATACTGGTTCATACAACAAGCCCATACGAACTAAAAATGATAAATATAGCAACAAAAGCAGAAATTATTGTCTGCAAGCAACGCTGTTTCAAGCTTTTCCTCTTTGCTCTTCTCAATCAGTCTGATGTTGTATCGGCTTCAGAGAAGCATTAACCTACAAGTCCAAGTGCAAATAGTCACAAAGCATACGTATGAGTGCACGTAGTTAGTTACTATATTGTACCTTCATTGTTGTGCTTAATTTCTAGTTACTTGGGCACCAAAATAGGAAGTCTAGGAAAGGCTGAAAGTCGGTAACTGCCTCCTTGGTATAGGCAACTAGTTTGCTAACCTCCCATCAATCCCATTGTGTGGTGAATACATGCGTTTGCAATTACCATTCTGTCATTGTCCCTTCCATCACGACTGATAAACATCGGCTCAATAACAAGCGCACACAACTCAAAAGTCATCGGCAAAGCAAAACGAAGCCCTAAAGTCTAGTTTCACAAGAAAGAGAGGGCTTGTGTAGTAATTGGATATTTGCTTTTCTTTGACATGCACCTCAAGTCCGCTTCTGGACGGTGCTTCTTGCTCCTCTTCAACGTTTTATGTTCTTTTTTTCCCCTTGGATCATCCTTGCTAATCCCGGTAGGTTTTTTTGCTTCTTTTTGTATTGAAAACCAACAAACTCGCCATCCTCTGTTCTTCAGTGTTCAGCATGACTCCTATCCGAAAACATGCTTGATTTCGCTTGTTGCTTCACCTACGCAATGTGCCAATCCTTGCATAACGAGGAGGCGAGACCTCGTTGGAATTTTAGGCCTCGATTGAGCATGTTCTGCTCGAACGATTTTGGACAAGAGGATAACGCAAGATCGAGAAGAAGAGAGAAACGATAAAAAAAATCACAACAGGAGATCGGCGAGACACATGAATCCCGATACAGCCCCCAAACTTGAATTCTCGGTGCATTTTGACAAAACTCCGTCTCTAGTGGGGATTCCCTCGTCATCAATCTATCAATCCGACGACATTACTTATTGCAGGGTGACATGAGCGGTCTGATGGACTACTCAAAAGTATTACCTGGGGTCAGCGAGACGGCTAGACGTACATAGACACCGGGAATCTTGGTCTTATCTTGACTCTCTTACATAACTATGTATATATAATTAGTTAACTATACAAGTACATACATACACATGTTAGAGGGTTGTCGCCACCAGCCGGCCGGTTTTGGTCTTGTGCCTTCGGCTGCTTTCTACACAACTACATCCTCGTCGTATTTTCCATTCTCCGATTACTCCCTCATTTCTGTCTCATTTCATTTTTTTTTTTTTTTTTCAAAAGTTGATTCACTCTGTCCTTATTATCTAATAACTACATGATACTGTCGGGTCAAGCCTATGGCTGAATCTCGGTTGGTTGTGTAGAAGCATATACAAGCCATTGAATATCTGGATTGGTAAGTGGCATGTGTTAAGCCGAGCTGCTCGGATCTCCTGCTTTTGGAGCTTCTGGAAGCTTTGTCATATCTCATCTCAGTAGTGCTTTCACGGGCCTCTTCTCTCAGTTGTCTCTTTCTCTCCCTGGCAGTTGTTGGCCTGTGTACCAGGTGCCCAGTTTGTTCTTGGTGCTGGGTCTAGGTCAGAGGTCTGGCTGGTTTAGTAATGCCCTCCTAATCTTGCCCTTTACACCCCAGTTTGTCCTCTCATACTCATGCTTTTTTTGCTCGTTCTGTCTTGAGACAAACCGCACTCTACAGTTCATCCGTCTTCTCTGGACACTATTGTCGCCGTCGCTTCAAACCTTGAAATCGTGTATACGTCGGACTGTTAGTTTTTTTTCTTTCTTTTTTTTTGCTGATAAATATTAGTGTGACTTTCACACAACCTCTCGGACGAGAATTTCAGCTGCGACAGGGGCTCCGGATGTCATGGAAAAATGATGGCTAATGGAAAGCTTCCGCTTGCACAGGTGAGGGGTGAGAGTGAAAACACCCCTCAACAGAGTCGCCAACTGCAACCGGGCTACCAACTCCAAACAAACGAGTTGAGTCATAGCCATCATCACCGGAGAGCCCCCGGCTCTATATCCATTTCTCACACACGCCAACCATCGTCCCCTGCAGCAAATTCCACCACCGCTGCCGCGGGATCCTCTCCCGCGTATCCCACAAACCCCGACGCCGCCGTATCATCTCCTCGACCTGCTTCTTCTCGGCGCCGCCCCCGATCCCTCGGGCCAGGAGATTTGTTGTCTCAAGCCCAAATGTCAGCTCGGGGTAATATTGGCGCAAATTCTCTGGCACTCCGATCTGGCGCAAAGGAGCAAGAGCAAGGGCGTCCATCACAGAGCGGTCTTGGGCGCTCCAACACCGTGGTGATGAGTAAATCACATAGCAAAAGCGCCTCTACCGTTACAATTGCAGACGCCGGCGCGGGTGCAGGGAACAAAAATGTTGCGCAAGGCGTTGGTGCTGGTGCTGATGCTAGTACAGGTGTAACTGTAAATGCACCAGCCGCTCTCATTGTAAGGGCTCCGACTAACAGTAGCCTCGATCCACTATCTGAAGTAAGTCGACGACTTTCTCTCTTTTTCTACTGACGTCTCGCTGCCTGTTCCTGATTTTCCTTCCTTTCCCCTCTTGGCACATCATCTTGGCAAACGAGTTGGTCTTTTTTGTTCCTCTGAACTCTGGAAACACTGAAATCGGTTCCTCATCCCTACACCAATCAGACTGCAAGTAACTATACGAGTATAACTGGTTGCAGCTAGCACACATTGTGTAGTTAGTTCCCAGGAGTTAGTACATGCCTCCATGGTCAAGTTGCTCCTCTCGTCGCTACAGCCTAAACTCGGTTTTGTTTCTCTCGTTAATGTGGGAGCAAGCAAACCCAGGGCTTTGAGCCATTAGGCGGCAGAATACTTTCTGTTTATCCCATAGCTACCACCCACACCACCAGCCCAGGGTCACTGGCAAGCTAGGCAGAAACAAAATCAAACTGCCTACAGCCTACAGCCTACCCGAGAAATGGGAGCCAAGAAAACAAGAGTCAAGGAAAAATAAGGGCACCCCTTGCTATGTCCAGATCCAATCGCCATGGCTCTCCTGCATCCATCCCGCCTTTCACTCGAGCTTGATCACTAATGCTATATTGTCTGAATAGCACATCCTACAACGGACTTCAACAAACGACCATTCACACCCGCACCCGCACATACACTCTCAAACTTATTCAAGCTCTACTTCACACTCACGCAATCACCCCATCTCCCACGCCACATCGGCCTCCAGTTCCAAGTCCGTCTCTCGTTCACACGCCAGCCGCCTCAGTCGAAATTCCGTCCGCTCCGAACACCCCAGTCTCGAATTTGCATCCGACCCAGATTCAACAACTCGCTCCCAAGTCTTTGGAGGCGGCAGCATTCCCGCTGCAGCACTGGGGCCAAACGTTGTATTTTCAGAAACGTCGAGAGAGAAAAAGTGAGTGTTCCATCACTTCATGTTCCTCCTTCACTGCTACGGTGATTGTCTTTTTGATGTTTTATTTTACTTTTTGATTCTATTTTGTTCATGCCCACCGCTCTTTCTTTATATTGACAACCCGCTCCATATGTCTGCTTGTTTTTTTAAACTGACGCATTTAAACTTCTTTTCTTTAGACGCTCATCGTCCTTCTTCAACCGCCTTAGCATGATCGGACTTCGCCGTAAAGAAGACTCTGTTGGCGATGGCGAAACATCTGACTCTGGGGATCACCGCCTAGATGGCGCTCGAATTCTTATGTCTCCAGATGCAAGTGGGTTTATCCCCCACCACAAGGAACCTGTCAAGTACCAGCGTATCAAGTCCAACTGCAAACGAAACAAGGAGTTTAGCAACTTATTTCTTGCACAAGAGCTATCGACAGCCCGTGACGCAGCTGCAAACCTTAAAGCTGCTAGAGAACCAAGAGGCTCCAACACCGTCTCTGCAATGAAATCTGGCGCCACGGTTTCGGGTGCTCCAGTAAAACCTGCCCGTCCCGAGTTAACATCGCATGATGGTGCTGTGTGGTGTATGGAGTTCAGTCAAGATGGAAAATATCTTGCTGCAGCTGGACAAGATGGTATCGTGCGTGTGTATGCTGTGTTGGCAAATCCCGACGACCGGGATAACGAAGAAGACACTACTCCGGATCCCTCCAACGGAGAAAGATTACGCGCGCCCGTCTTCATGTCAAAGCCTGCCCGCGAGTTTTCCGGTCACGAGGGCGAAGTATTAGACTTGACCTGGAGCAAAAATGGGTTCTTACTATCTTCATCCATGGACAAGACAGTTCGACTGTGGCATATGGATTTCCCCAACAATTTGTGCGTGTTCCAACATCGCGACTTTGTCACTTCTATTGCCTTTCACCCACGCGATGACCGCTTCTTCCTCGCAGGATCTCTTGATTCCATTTTGAGACTATGGAGCATCCCCGACAAAGCCGTTGCCTTCTCCGCCACCGTCCCAGACATGATCACTGCGGTCGCCTTCTCCCCCGATGGCCAGACATCAATTGCTGGTATGCTTCATGGACTATGCATGTTCTTCGAAACAGAAGGGTTGAATTTACAAAAGGAAATACATGTGCGCTCATCCCGTGGCCGGAACGCCAAGGGTAGCAAAATCACGGGAATTGAGACGTTGGAGACACCAAGCTACCGTGACGGTGAGGTTAAAGTCCTTATTACTTCGAATGACTCTCGAATCCGACAATACAACTTGCGGGATAAGTCGTTAGATATTAAGTTGAAAGGTCACGAGAATGTTTCCAGCCAAATACATTCACGCCTCAGTGACGATGGACAGTTTGTTATTTGCGGCAGCGAAGACAAAAAAGTGTTCATATGGCCTACCAGCTTAAATGACGGTGATGCCAAAGATAAACGCCCCCTCGAGTACTTTGAGGCCCACGATGACATTGTCACCGTTGCCATGTTTGCACCGACCAGCACACGGCGCCTGGTAGGTTCATCTGACGATCCTATCTACGATCTATGCAATCCGCCGCCTATCAGACTCATTAGTAGAGAAGAGGCTTCGGCCAGTCAGACATCGCTATCTCAGGCAACTTCTACAAGAATGATGAAGCCAGAAGAATCCCCGGCCTATATTGCCCGCTCCGCACACAATGATGGAAATATTATTGTTACCAGCGATAAATCTGGTATAATACGAGTGTGGCGCCAAGATTGTGCAGCCGCCAAACGCCGCCACGAGAATCTATCATCACACCGTCTTTCGACATTGACGCGTACTGGAAGTATCATGACCCGCACAAGTTTTGGTAGTAGTACACCCTATTCTCGTCGGGGCTCAATCTCACACCTTGGTTCTGCGGCAGCTGCAGCCGGTGGCGGAGTGGCTACGGCTGGAGATGGATCGGCAGGCAAGTCGCCACAGTTGAATTCGGATATCATCGATTCCTGGAGATACGGCGTTCTAGACAGCCCGGATGCCATTAACTCAACTGCAGCAGCACATGGCGCCGAACCTCCTCGTACACCAACCAACTTGGATCACATGGGCCAAGCGCAGGTTCTTACACCGCCTAGCTCTGAGAAGGCCCAGCAATATGAAAATGCAATTGATGACAGTCCCTCAAGTCAGCAAGGGGGTATACCTACCTCAGAGCTTACCTCATCAGAGCTAGCGTCAACAGACAACATCGATACCAAGGACAAAAGGAATGATCCACAAGAGGGTTTCATTGAATCGTTTTTCAGTCGATGGCGAGGTCGGCAAGGGCCTATCATTTCTTCAGTAGCTGCAGCAGCTATGGCAGCAATTGGAAATGGAAATGCCAAGAACAACGGCACAGAACCCACCAATGCCTCTACTGAGACTGAGGGCGTCTCACATGTTGATGGGCATGATGAAGGCGCTCCTTCAGTCGAGGACACACGCTCGCCGACACCTCCTACACCGACAGTGGGAGTTCAGAGGCCTTCATTTGACGAAGATAACCTTTCCGACACCAACATACCAGGCACAACTCCAACGCTCAGCAACGTGCATTTGCTTTCACCGAAAGCCCGCGCTCGCCGTCGTCATAGTGTTGGTCCCCGGACTTTTACTGATAGTGTTATGGGCGCCAGGACTAGCAAAACTCACGATCTGGTACCGCTGGTGCTTGAACCAAGGCCTCAAAGTGCGCACAGCGGCAGCCCAACTATAGTGCCAGCCATTACCGTTGCCGGTAGCAATACAGCACTTCAACATGACAACGACGAGACAGACGGCAATGAGACACTAGGATCGTCTTGTGCGGGTTGTGGACGCTGTGATTTCTACATGCGTAAAATTGGCGGCAGGCCACGGCTATTATGCAGCGGTTGTGGAATGTTGGTGTCGGAAAATCAGAGGTTTTAGTGAGGGAAATAATCATGGCATTCATTATGTATATACACAGCAACTAGTATAACGACATCATATCACGGCCATGATCTAGGGATTTGTATCTATAGTTTTGGGCGTTTTGGGGATTATTTAGTTATTGTCTTTACATAGTTATCACATATTCACAGTTCATGGCGCATATGTGCCTTGCATATAAAGGAAGGGCTGCAGGAAGAAGTTTGAATACGCATCTCGGCCGCATTCTGGCATTAACTCGTCTATTCATACATGGAAAACCACTGACCCAAATAGTTCCAATTGCGGCAGGAACCAGACTGAGTAGCCGAGCAGCGGAAGCCCAGGTTGGCGATGCAGCAAAGGACCTCACCAAGAATGGCAATTATCATGTACTCTGCGAGTAGTGGTTGCCCTGGAGGATGGCTGAGTTGTGGGCAGATGTGCTTTGTAATAGTTGCGTAGGCGGACCGGTCTATCTAGCTGTGTTGTGGAGGAGTGACTTTACAGCTCGGCAGCAGGCTTGGCAGCAGGCTCGGCAGCAGGCTCGGCAGCAGGCTCGGCGGTGGCCTTGGCGTTGGCCTTCTTGACCAGATCCTGGAGCTGCGAGGGCACAGCGCCCTTCATAGAGTCGGCCGGCGCGCCGTTCTCGAAGACCATGAAGGTGGGGATGCTGCTGACACCGTACTCCTGGGCCAGCTCGCCGACCTCGTCAATGTCGATCTTGGCAAAGGTCAGCTTGTCGGGCATGGCGTTGGCCGATGACAGCGTCTGGAAGAGCGGGGCGATAGCCTTGCACGGCGCGCACCACGGAGCCCAGAAGTCGGCGACGACATACTTGTGGGACTTCAGGAGAGCCTGGAATTCGGCAACGGTGCTGACGGTGCGGAGAGACATGATGAGGGGGCGAGTAATAAGCTGGCGGAGAGAGTAAGGGGAAAAAAAAGAAGAATGTAGGAAGAGCTTGGAAGACGAGAGACGCAGGGCGAAGAGGTCGAGAGAAGTGTGGTGGTTGGTGTGTCAATCGGCACGTGGAAAAGAGAAGAAGAAATTCGCCAGACTAAAAAGGCGAGCGAGATGGCTCGGCTTTACGGTGGGGCAGCAAAGGTGGGGTAGCTCCGGCCGCATACGGCTGTCCAAATTCCACCTTCACTTCTCTAGTTGGTTGTGTCTTACAAATGCACTCCAGACTCGGATTGCTGTAGCTGTCCCTGAAAGACATCTCCTAGCTGCTTAGAAATCCAGCGCGGTATTCTTGATTTAATGGCTGCTCGTACGCCCATCGCCGAACACCGTTGAATGGCGTTATTTGACGCAGGTATAGCATTGACTGGGCTTGGCATGGACCCTTTGGGGTTATAACGCAAGGATGAGAAAGGGTTAATGATCTGACACATGACATCATAGATTACCCGAGGTTTTGCTAGACCTTCAGCGGGGTTGTCTTTGTCGTTTTTCTTATCGTATCTTATCTCGTCTCTTATCGCAATATTTTTTTCTGGGGACCTGGAATACAGGTAAAGTGCCCCTCCAATATTTTCGGTGATACTGGCTGCAACTGTCATACAATATCATTGTTTTGTTCTTCTTCTCAGCGTCTGCTGACCCTTTTGCTCTTGTTTTTTTCTTCTCGCCGGTAGATTTGCCCTTTCCACGCCAGAATCATGTCTAAACGCCAAGCTGATGGCGATGATGCCGCCCTGAAGGACCGCCGCCGGCCCGATGCCATGGAGATGGAAGTCGACAACGAGATGGGCGAGTTTGAGGATGAGTTCGAGGATGAGTTTGAAAGCGAAGACGAGGTTATGGAGGCTGGTGTCGATGGCAGGCCCGATGCCGAGCGCGAAGCCGAAGAAAAGGAGGACGCCATGAACGTTGATCAAAACACCTTCATTGTCGGCCGCACAAAGCTGGAGCCCGGCCAGATTTTGGCTCCCGATCCGAGCACCTACGACATGCTGCACAGCCTGTCGACGCCGTGGCCGTGTTTGTCATTCGATATTGTACCCGACAGTCTTGGCGACAACCGGAGCGTGTACCCTGCCACAATGTACACTGTTGCCGGAACCCAGGCCGACCGGTCGTCGCCCGGCGACAACAGCCTACTAGTCATGAAGCTATCGGGTCTTGGCAAGATGGAGCGGGCTGACGACTCAGACAGCGAAGGCGAGGACGAGGCTGAGGATTCGGATCCTATTCTAGAGAGCAAGGCCATTCCCCTGTCCAGCACTACTAACCGTGTGCGCGTGCACCAGAGCAACGGTCGCACGCTATCGGCTGCCATGACAGAAAGCGCCGAGGTTTACATTCACGATATTACGCGCCACCTATCGGCCTTTGACACTCCTGGAGCCATGGTCAACGCTGAAAGCAACAAGCCGCTGCACACTATCAAGACTCACCGCAGCGAGGGTTATGCCATTGACTGGACGGCTAGCAACAGTGGGACTGAGCCGAAGCTGCTGACGGGAGACAACGACGGCCTCATCTACCTGACCAGCACTGCGGACGCTGGTCGGTTCGTGACACACGAGAAGGCGTTCCGCGGCCACACATCGTCGGTCGAAGACCTGCAGTGGAGTCCGTCAGAGGCGTCGGTTTTTGCCTCTGCGTCGGCCGACGGCACGGTCCGCATCTGGGATATCCGCAGCAAGAGCAAGAAGGCGGCGCTGAGTGTGCAAGTCAGCAACGTCGACGTCAATGTAATTTCGTGGTCGCGCCAGACAACGCATCTTCTGGCCAGCGGTGCTGACGACGGTGCCTGGGCCGTCTGGGATCTGCGCAACTGGAAGGCGTCCGGCGCGGCGCCGGCGCCCATTGCCAGCTTCGACTACCACAAGGAGCAGGTGACTAGTATTGAGTGGCACCCTACCGACGACAGCATTGTGGCCGTGGCTGCTGGCGACTCGACTGTGACGCTGTGGGATCTGGCTGTCGAGCTGGACGACGAGGAGAGCAAGGATACGGCTGGCGTGCAGGATATTCCGCCGCAGCTCCTGTTTGTGCACTACTTGGCTGATGTCAAGGAGGTGCACTGGCACAAGCAGATTCCCGGCACCATTTTGGCGACTGGCGAGCAGTTTAACGCGTTCAAGACCATTAGTGTTTAGGAGGGTCGACAGGGCGAAATGCAGGATGGATGAAGGCTACGACGGCGCATTTTGGACAGGGAAAAGTGACTTGTTTTTTTTGTTTTTTTAGTTAATCATCAGTTGTGATCTTGTTTCATGGAACCGGGAAAAGTGATGTTTTGTCATTGGGTTGATAGTTTTGTCCAGCAATATCAACATCTCACATTTTAACCAGTGATGCTTGGGTAATTACGTCAAGATGATTGGTCCGTACCCACCCTGGGTATGCAACAGGCAATTGCCGACTGCATTTCGGTCACGTCCTGCCGGCGCTAGATAAGTGGGGCAACGCCTTGTGGAAGTAGGCCCCACTTTCATCGACATCAAGTTGCGAACTTGGTTTGGCTTGTTCTTCGTTTTCGACTAGGACTGACGTTTGTGGATTGGATGAATGTCAGACAACAAATATAAAAGCCTGCTTTCCGTCCATTTTGAGCCGCTAGGAAATCATTCCTTTATTCTCTTCCTCGCACCAACCATCCTTCGCTTGCTGGCTGCCAGCCGTTTTCTTCGTCCTAGATATCAGACACCACTATCGCCACGCCCGGACCCGCCGCCACGATGAAAATCATCACAGCCGACGAAGTCAAGAAACAAAAAGCCCAGGATAAGCGGGAAAGCAAAGCGAAACGCGGAGCGGGCCTGCCCAAGCTTGACCCCGAGGAGATTGACGACGGCCAGCGATTCAGTTTGCTGCCTGAAGACACCGAGGACCTTGTGCGTACATGTTGCCCTCGGCTTTCCGTATTCCCACTACTGACCCTATAATTGAACCCATCAGTGGTATCTCTCGGCCATTATTAGACCCAAGGATATCCTCAGGAGCCAGACCACACGCAACGTTGTGACCAAGCCTGGCCGACCGGCCGAACGCATCACGCTCTGGCTTGTTATTGAAGTGATTTCTACCGAGTACCTTGAGTCTGACACCCAGCTGTCCGTCAAGGGCACCATCGTCTCAGAAAACAAGCACGTGAGCCTTGGCCGCCACCACACACTGCACATCAGACCGGGTGCGCCATGCTCGATCTGGAAAGCCCGGCCGGGCTTTGACGCCATGGACATGCGTTTCCTACGGTCTGCCTGCGACGAGGACCGTCCCGAGCACCTGCGCGCTGTCGTGATGCAGGACAACCTCGCGTACGTGTGCATCGTGACGCCAAACCGCGTCATTGTGCGGACGCGCGTCGGGCGCAGCCAGCGCTCGCGCCACACTCTTAGCAGCAAAAAGACGACGCGCATGTTTGAAGCCTTTTTCAGCTCGATTCTCAAGGCTATTTCCACCACATTCCCACAGCTCGAGCAGGAGCCTATCGTCATTGCGTCGCCGTCCTTTGCCGGCGAGGACTTTCGCAAGTACTGCGCCACCGTGGCTCGCGACGACCCTCTGCGCTACCCGGGCCTGGGCGCTGCCTGCCGCAAGATGGTGCTTACTACAGCGCCGTCGGGCACGGTCAACGGCCTGCGCCAGGCTCTTCAGAGCGGCAGTCTTGCTCAGTCCCTCTCGGGCTCTATTTCAACACAGACCAAGCTCCTGGAAGACTACCTTCGCGCCAATGATCTGCGCGCCATATACGGCAACTCGCTTGTGCGAAAGGCTGCCGAGATGGGAGCGCTGTGCAAAGGCGCCACGCTGTTTGTTTCCAACAGCCACTTTTTCGAGGCAGACCAACAGAAGCGCTTTGAAATCAACGACCTAACAGAGTCAGTGCGGCAGATGGGCTGCAACGTGATATTTACGCCGGTGGGCGAGGCCGACGCCATTCGTCTGCTGGGCGGCATTGCAGCTATTGCCTCGTTTCCGCTATATGGGCTGCAGATGGACGATGAGGTGGATGCGGGTGGCGATGGCTATCAACCACCAGCCCCGGGCGAAGGATTCAGAGAGCGTCCCTGGGGAGAATTAGTTGTGTAGATAAATTGGTTGGATCGAGGGCTCTCGTAGCTTACAGAAGAGAATGTCGGGATAGAGCGCCGGGAGACCAGTTTTGCCAACTAGTTGAAACTACTGATTGCTACAATGGGCTTGTTTGAGCGATCGCTAACTAACCATGATCTTGTTCAATTGTTTGTCAAAAAAAGGAAACATTATTGCCAGTCTCTTGTGGTATCAAAGCCCCAACTCCATCCAATGCATCGTGAATGAATGACAACCTTTAACGCCAGACCAAAACATAACCCATGGCCCAAAAAATCTATCCCTTCCAACAAGTGGTTGTTTTACATGAAAAGTCCAATCCACGCCCCCTTGTTCCCGACCTCGCTCTTACAATTTTCCACAGCACAGAGAATCTTTGTTCCAGTTTCTTGGGAGTGTCTGAATGCCGGTGCCTTGTCCTTTTTAGTGGACCGTCGATTTTCATAGCAGTGATAACAATAGACCTAGAGATCAGTCGAGTTAGTCCAAATGCCATGCAGGGCTGCCCATTCGGCGTGTTGCTTACATGGCCACAAGCTTTGACGGCCCAGAAGTAGTGCTCTGCCTGGTCTCTCTTGGTGCGTTTCCTGGTAGGTCCGCTTTCACGGTCCTCGTTGGGATCAAACTCGAGCGCGTTGTCACACGCAGGACACACCATTTCAAGATCCTCGCCGGTCGACCGCGTGAAGCCCTCGCGCGTCTCGAGCTGCGGCTGCGGCGGTGGTGGCTCGCGGGGGGGTGGCGCAAAGGCTGCCGGGTTATACTGCTGGGTGAATTCTTCAAAGGTGGGAATTGGGCGGGCTCGCTCGCCGAAGAACATGCTGACTACCTGATTCCCAAATGTCTGGGCGGGACTCGTCCAACGCATGAAGCGGGTGGTAATGTTGTTTGCATCGTGCAGGCGACGAGCTGTTGCGCCAATATTGAAGCCATTAGTATAGCCCATACTAGTGTCTTGTCCATGGAAGTTTCGGGGGCTATGGGGTGGTGGGTTGACGTTGCGGGCTTCGCCGACAATCCACAAATCAGGTTCGGGTTGAGGTTCGGAACGATAATTCTGGGGAGCCACTGCTTGGTTATTGGATCGGCTGAGACGTGTCTGCTGCGGGGAGTCTTCCAAGGTAAGGTCGATAACCCCGGTGTGTCCAGGAGCTTGTCTCGGGATGCGGCGGCGAGGGCCAGCCAGCTCAAAGTCGCTAGTTCTCGGCTGGCGAGGAGGCGTGCGGCTGTGGTAGCCGTGGGCCGGGTTGGGCAGCGGATTCCGCACGGGGTCGTTTATAGACGGCAATAGTAATACTGGATGGGCGGGTATGGGTCGCACGGGGCTATCGGGCTCCTCGGTCAAATCTATGACGTCAGGGTTTGGTGCCCGGAATTCAGCGGCCTGCATTTCCTCTTCATCGAGCAGGGCTTCCAAGTCGGAAGTATCGTAGCTGTCGCCAAAGCTATTGAAGGTGTCGTCAAGGTCGGAAAGGTCTGACATGGCGGCAGCAAGTCGTGGCGCTGGCAGCAGCAGCCAAGGACAGGTGGTGATGGTGGTTGTGGCGATCGAGAGGCCAAAATATGATGGCCAAAGCAGGGCCGGACGCCTGGGGAGGATGGTGATCGGGAGAGGTGCGCAAGGCAGCCGAGACGAGGGAGCGGTGGCAAAGTCGAGAGGGGCGTTGTTGAGAGGCTCCTAAGCTATATTTGTATCGTCCGATGCGGCCAGAGCTCGAGTGCCGCTGGTGAGGTTTACGGCGGATGGGCGAGGTCTACGGGGCGGGCAGAATAAGCGGCAGGCCGTAGGTCCAGGCAGTTAAAACGGGCGGGCTGTGGGCAATAAATCATACAACAACATTGGCCGAACCAGCAGCCGACTCGGGCGGACAGGAGCGTGGGCAAGTTTTGGAGCAGGCGATGGGTGAGTGCGAGAGTCGAAGCTTGCTGGGCTGACGAGGTAAACATGGAATTCTTGCACGGGACGGAGAGAAAGGGCGCGTGCCAACCCTAGCCATGACCCTAGCTTCAGAGTGGAAGAAAGCCGGAAGGGCGATAATGACGGAAGAGATGGCCGGACGTGGGAATTGGCTGGGTATGGCCTTGTTCTTTGTGCTTTTGCTGAAAGAAAGAACGGAACTATAAGCAGAGAGAGACCATGAAAGAAACCCTCGAAAAAAAGAGCAGATCCACGATGTCGCTTAGTCAGCACCACAGGCCGCCGGGCAGCGTCGACATATTCACTTCTTCACAGCATAACCAGTTTGTCGATTCTTTCCTGTTCTTTTTGTCACTCTCTGCTCTCGAGAAACACCACCGCATGCATTATCTAGTCAACTAACCCTACAAAAAGATGTGCTCCTCTCAGCGCAAGAGCTGCGCGTGTCTTGGTTGCGACAGGCTCCAAGCAGCCCGTTTCTTGGGCCCTGCCGGCCCCGCCGCTTCTGCGTGCTTTGGGTGGGCATGGACTTGGGCTCTTATCGTCTGTTCTGGCTGCGTCCATATCTGCATCTTGGGCTGCAGCGTGTCCATTCCTATTCGTCGCCTTGTACCTCTGCTGTCCAGCGCCTCGACCTTGACCCTGAATTACTAAGCACTAAGCACTGAGACCACACCGTCGCTACCGGCAACGATCAGGCTTTGCGCGTGGTCACTCCACTGCAGCGCGACTCCGGGGACGGCCGCGCGCAAAGGCTCGCTCCACGTCTTGGAGCTCTTGGTGTACTGCTGCACCGTAGTGCCGTTGGGGCCCGTGGTAGCCAAGAACTGCGCCGAGTAATCCCACGCCAGGCCCAGCACAGCGCCGCCAATGTCTAGGACCTTGGCCTTGGCTGCGTCGCCCTCCTTGCGCAAATCGAAAATGGTCACGGTGGTGGTGCTCTTGGCCGTGGCCGCAAACCAAAAGCCGTTTTCGCTGAACACCAACGCCTGGAGCGGCGCGTCGAGATCAAAGGTGGCCGCTTCCTCAAGAGAGGATGTCATGTAGAACTTGATTTCGCCAGTGGCCGAGCCCGTGGCTAGGAGATGGCCGTCGGGGTGGAAACCACAGACGTTCAGCGCTGCGCAAAATAAAAATAAAATGTTAGTTTCCGATTGCCCCAGAGCGATGACCCAAAGTGATACTTACCGGAATCAGCAAACGTCCGCGTCACGGCCCGCAGGCCAACTAAATCGTAAACCACAACCGCCTTGTCGGCGCCTACCGAAGCTAGGAGCTCACCTGACGGGTGAACGGCCAAGCTTGTGACCGGGCCGGCATGCTCCGTAAAGGCAGCAATCTCGGCGCCGCCATCGTAGACCTTGACAGCGCCCTTGGCCGTGGCAAACATGAGCTTTGAGCCTGACCAGACCGAGGCCGTCACAGGCTCGCCGACAGGTAATTGTCTTTCGACTTTATCGCCAGCTACTGAGTAGATGGCAGCGTCGCCTTGCAGACTGCCAATGGCGGCGTAGCCGCTGGAAACCGAGAGCGTCGAGGGGCTCGGCAGGCCCACGTCGGTCGATAATTTCTTTTCGAACGTGGTAACGGCTTCGGGCGTCGTCCAGCCCTCGGGAACAGGGCGCTTCTTGCGGGACTTTGAGAGTCTGGGAAACGATTAGCATTTTATACATGAGAAATTACAGCCAGGCGGCAGATACCGCCAAGTTCAAAGTAGACATACTGTGCCAATGACGCCTCCACCTTCTCCTTGAGCTCTTGGGGCAACTCGGTCACTGTATCCACCGCCATGCGGTCGTCGCCGCTGCCGCTGCCGCCGCCGCCAGACACCACAATGGCTGAGAGCGCAGCACGCGCCTCATCTCTTTCCTTGGTCAGCCGGGCAATGACGCGGACGGCGGCATCGTGCTGGTACAGCGCAGAAGCAAGCTCCTCGCGGGTTTTCTCCAGCTGCTGGCTGAGCCCGTACGTCTCTAGTGCCAGTGCATCCCACTCGTTTTGGAACGTGGCTAGCAGGGCGGGGATCGAGGTAAGCGTCGGTGGCCGCGGTCGCACAGTTAAGGACGTCTTGAGCGGCAGCAAATCATCGGCTGAGAGATCGTCGTCGGTGCCGGGCTCCTTGCCATGGTCGTCAATATATTTTGTGATGAGGCGCTTTTCGTAGACAAGGCCGGACTTTTGCGACACAACAGGCTCCTGGGGGGCCTCGCCAGAGACTGCGCCTGTTAGCAGCTGCCAGAGACAGAAACAGAGAGTTGGGAGTCGAGGGCAACTTACTTGCGCACAACATGGCGACAGAAGAGAAGCGAAAGATTGTAAAGCCAATTCACTGGGCAGCAAGTCTTGAATACGGTCAGTAACTAAGGAGCAGCACTGGGCGGCTTTCGAAGGAAATAAGCAAGGAGTTTTGGCTTTGAGGCTCGTGAGTAGTATACTGCAAAAAAAAAAAAAAGAGAAAAACCCAATTCTACCTTCACAAGCGCGCAGCTGTGTCGCGATCCTCGACGGCAGGCTGACAGAAAAAATAGGACAAGGCTGAGAGTCACGTGCATCTGGGTTGTGATGTCTATATAGTTATGATCCTTTGGCCCATGACAGAGACTGCTGAGAACGACGAAGCCAACCACCACGCGAATGCAAACTGCATTCGCGTGACAAAATCATTCTTTAAATCGTTTCTTGGAAATACCATATTCTTTGCGCACAGATTCTACATTAATCCAGCTCATTTGCTCTCCTAAAACCAAATCACCAACTTACTTGCAATGCCCTCAACGCACTTACACACACTTACATCGGAAGTAGCCGAACCCCGCCTAGTCCCGCCTTGATCATGGGCCACTGATAAGAGCAAGATACCCCGACAACAAACAAATCCGCCGGTCCAGCCCTCTCCTACACACACAAAACACCACATCCACATCCACACGCCATGGACTACCGCCTGCCAGACCCTGCGTCCATCCCCTCTCTTGCCCCGGCTGATCAGATCGCCATTCTCGATGCGCTGTTTGAGCCTTCTCCGACCCTGCACACCCTCATGCAACCGGTCCTCAACTCCCAGCGCTTTGCGAGCTATGCAGACCTCATCGACGCTTGTTTCACTGCCATCCACCAGCTTACCGTCACTCCGACGCCCGACAACAAGACTACACTGCACCGTATCCTTGGCTCGCACCCGCGTCTTGGTGCGCCCAAAGTCGAGAGCGCACAATCGGCTAGCGAGCAGGCCAAACTGCAGAGCGGCAGCGAAGAGACGAAGCAGCGCTTGGCAACACTGAATGCCAAGTACGAGGCACGCTTCCCCGGCCTGCGCTACGTGGTTTTTGTGAATGGCCGTGGACGCCCAGAGATTATGGAAAACATGGAGGCAAGGATTGCCCGGGGAGACATTGCGCTGGAAGAGCAAGAAGCAATGAAGGTGCGAGGGAACAGGGAAAACGACACTCTTATTGGACACTTGCTAACATAGTCATTGCAGGCCATGTGTGATATTGCCAAGGACCGGAGTAAGAAGCTGTGCTAAGTCCCGCCTGCCTGGGCATTTGGAGGACAGGGATCCATGTGCTGGCAAATACATAAAGAGAGGCTTTATTCTCTGCCATGTCTCATCACACTGTCCAAGGTTTCCGCCCCAATGCTCCATACACGCATTCAGCGTCACAATAGGACGATATGGAGTAGTAATGCAGGAGAGTCTCATTCTACGCTGCCCCTGTTAGGGTTACCCTTGTACTCTTGCCACATTCTCTGGGCTTGCTCTGGCTGCGCTGTGGGCTTCTTAGCATAGTTACTTGCTTTCCATAATGTGGTTCATGATGAAGCGGCGGAGCGGGTGCCGGGGCCCGGAATCCGAGAGCCGGGCCTCAAAGTGGGCGGCAGTGAGCAGGATATGGCAGGAACAAGGTCCGAGGACGAGAGGAAGAGAGGCATGGAAGTGGACGTGCTGGGACCAGTCCTGGGCGACCAACCAGAAGCAAGCAAGCACAATTAAAAAAAAAGTATAAAAAATATAACTAAAACGGCAGCCCAAGAGAAGAAATGACGAGAGCGGAGAAGTGGGAACCCAGGAAACGCGTCCTCCAATGTGGGGTCCAAGCTTCGAGATGCAGCCAATCAGATCGGCGCTGTCGAGATTGTTGTAGACGCTGTAACTATTAATGGGAGACATGGAGGGAAGGAGCAAGCATTGGAGAAACCAATAGGGCTGGGCCGGTTGGTGAATTGAGAAAGGAGCGAGGCCCGGAACTCGAAGCTCGATGGAAGCCGTGACCAGATACAAGTACTCGCCGGGTAGGAGAGACAAAAAAGTGGTAAGTGCAAGGAAACAAGGCCCGGAAACGAACAACTACCTTGTCTGGGGTTGTGTTCTCGAAGGACTCGGGACAGGACTCGGGGGTGATGTAAAAAGTGGGGACAGGATCCCTGGCCGAGACGGCACGAGAAGCAGGTTTCTTGGACTTGTCTGTTCTTTGCCGCCAGCGATAATTCTTTTTTATATTTTATTGCTCGTCTGGTTTCTTGTCTCCATGCGAAGGGCGTGGGAAAGAGAGAGAAGAAAAAGTGACAGAATCTCAAGAAAAGCAGCAAGAATGACTGCAAAAAGAAAAGAAAAAAAAAAGGTCCGTTCACCTGGTCAAATTGGAGGGAAAAAAAACGAGCATAGAAACAAAGACCTCGTCCAGCTCTTTTTATGCGGTGGTTGAGCCGGTCTTCTTTGTTCTTCTTTTTTCTCCTTTTTTTTTTTCTTTTTTTCGAGCTTCAATCCCATTGTCCTTCCCGCCCATTTTCTCTTGTTCCTTCGCTTTGTTCCCTGCCCCAAAACCCTCTAGAAACCAAACATCATATCATCCATCTCTCTTTGTTAGCTCCGGCCTCGTCAGATCCTCCTTGTAACAAAGAACCTCCTACATCCGTCTCCAAAAAAAAAAGGACAGCCAAAACCTCGTCGACTTCCCCGAATTCCCGAGACCTTGCTCGCTGTCGCGTGACACACCCACCGTTGCTTTTTGTGGCTCTGTATTGCTCCTCTTCCTGCTAGGCGAGCCAAGCCTTTGCTGTTATTTTTCTCGTGCCATTCACCTGCAAGCTTGAGCTTGAGCTTGAGCTTCTCCGATTTGCATTTGGAGCGAACCCCAACAATCCGGAGCCAGCAGAGGAGTAACCAACTGTACAAGGCACCTTGGCTATTATTCTATTGTAGAGGAGGACCACGCACTTTGGCCTTGTGCTCACTCAGCCCGACTCCAACACAGAGTCAGGAGCCAGCAACCTTGTGCGGCTCCGAGAGAGTCACCCAGTTTTGTTCTCATCCACTCACTCACTCGCTCTTCTCTCTCTCTTCCCTCTCCTCATATATTCATCCTGTCCTAACTCACTCATGTTCTCATCACATCACTTGAGACTTTTTCACCTGCTAACCACCCACTTATACGTCTCTGCCTCTTGTTCCAAACAACCCTAACCATGCACTCAGAGTTTGAACCCATGGTCCTGCAACGGCCGTCTGTGGATACCGCTCGCCATTTGGACCGCCCGGTTTCTTCATTGCCGGCCTTTTTTCCACAGTCCATGTCGGCGCCGGCTCCTACCCCGGCGGCCGTCGCCCCCGCCCGCCTCTCCAATGCCCACCGGAACCGGTCTTGGCCGCTCCTTCGGAAAGCTGTCTTGGCTGCCGAGCCGAGTATCCCATCCTCGGGCTCTTTGTCGACATCGAGCGTCGCCTCCAGCAGTTCTCACCCAGTTGTATCCCAGTCTTCAATATCTCGGCGACGCACAGCCCAGTTGTACATCGAAGCACTGCCCAAAGCCTCCGGTGCTCCGGTCGTGTTTCCAGCTTCTACATTCAAGCCGAGACCCATGAAGCCTTCTCCCTCAGAAGAGCCTTTATCGTCATTACGCATACCGGCGCCATCACGGCCAACAGCGGCACCGCCGGCAAAACCAGCATCCAAGCCCCTCCTTACGTCTGAAAACTTTCCCTTCCCCTCCGCCCCCTGCCAGACCTCCAAGACGCATCTGCAAATCCCCACACCCAAGCCCGCCCTGGCCTTTAAGCCTCACAAACGCTCACGCCCAGCCTCCGATGTGGACGGCTCGCACACCCAAGACCTCTCGCTGAAAAAGCGGCGCCTGGCCTTCCAGTTCGCCACGTCGCGGCTCTCGCCGCCCTTTTCCTTGCCCGCCTCGCACATCCTCAACCGCGAACTGGCGCTGACGGCTACGACGAAGCTGCTACGCATGCTCTCGCCCGAACAGAGGCTCGGTCGCGCCCGCGGCCTGGGCCAGGCAGTGCAGTTTCGCCGGCTGGTGGCGCTGAACTGGATGCGCGTCGGGCTGGATACCCGTGGCGGGTGGGTGGCGAGCCAGGAGCCGGTGCCCAGGGCTAGGAATGCAGCGGTTGAGGGGGTCAATGGAAGCACAGGAGATAGATTACATCAAGATTCTATAGCTACTCGGAAGCCCGTGGTAAAAGCGTGTCCGCATGTAGCAACTCTTATTGCCCCTAGTCCACGCGCTGTAGCTGCATCTAGAGAGGAGCTCTCCCAGCCAGAGCCTTTGCTCCAAGCATCACATCCCGACCCAGAGCCGCATAAAACGGACGACGACGAGGTCTATGAGATTTCCAATGATGACGATGAAGACTCTGCCTTCCCCATGGCCAGTTTCGCGGGGCAGTATGCCGACGATCCCGAGGAGGTGTACTCCGATTTTGGCCTCATCTTCTCGCCTGGATCTGGCCACCCGCCCTTGGCTGCAGCGCAGCCCGGCCCCACGGCCCAACAGGTGGCTCACCGAATGTCTTGTCCGACAGAGGACAGCGGGTACCTCGACGAGATGGACGGCATTACGTGGACGTTTCGATAGTGGGAGGAAAACTTCTGGCACGCTGGATCGATACACGTCTAGCCTGTCTCCCCACAAGCCCCAAAGCCATTCGCATGAAGCGATTCAGTTGACTAGAAAAACACCTAATGATATAATAATAGCCGAGTAGTAGTCTGGTGTCTTGGTGGATAGCCCCTAGTAAAAGTCAAGTAGAATGCCACGTCCTCATAGAACACAGAATAACAAAGCTCAAGGCAGTACTGTGACATGAATAACGGAAAGAAAGCACATCAAGAACCTACCACAAACAAAAGCTAGTTAGTTCACAGGCAATAATCTTGTAATGTGGCTATACTCCTCTCTGTCCGTCACCTCTTCTCCCCACCCCATCTCTTTCTTCCGAGTCTTTACCAGCCCGCACCCCGCCCGCACCGCACTACTCGCCCAGTGGCATCCCCTCCAGCCCGTCAATCAAGCTGCGCCAGTTGTCCGCCAGCATTTCAGCATACTTGACGCGTTCCTGTGCCCAGTCCTGATTCCACCGCGTCACTTGGTACTGCGACGCCTGGAAATACCGCAGCTCATCGCGGATGCACTCGCGCACAAATATGTAGCGGTTTTGTTGGTGGACAATGTTTTGCTTATCCTGGACAGATAGTTTGGTTAGTCTATTGCTAAACAAGGGCTTTTGGAGTGGCTTGGTGGATGAGTTTGTTTACCTGATGTATAGCCTCGCTTAGTTTCCTCAGCTCCTCGTGCTTGATCATGTTTGGGGGCCTTTGACGCATCGCATCAATCTTCTTCTTGTTGGCGCTGATTCGTTTCTCGAGGACAGGAATGTTGTCCTTGTCAAGCAAGTCACGGCGCTCAAACATGTTGCGCATGCTGACGAGTGCGTCTCTCTGCTTCTTCAAGTCCTCCAAAACGCCTGCTTCCCACGCGCGACTCTCATCCTCTAGCAGGCTTTGACACGCGCGCAAATGGCGACTCATGGCTTGCAGCCCGTTGTTCATCTGCGGAACATCGCTAGCATCTGTGGCATAGACATCGGCGTTGGTCTCTGTCAGTGAAATGAGCGAGAGAGCAATGCGGGCATGGTCAGCAGCGACTCCCTCGGTCCGCTTAACCAGCCGGTCCAGAATACTACAAACACCAATGTAGAGATCGGCAGCGCGTTGGATTCCAAAGCGTGCACGGGTGAATAGAGTCTCCAGAGAAGCCTTGGGAAGCGAGTTTTCGAGGTTGGCCGGGAGCTCACGTCCAGTGAACTCGTCTTGAACCGAGATTGTTGCTTGTTTACGCCATACCGAGAGTTCCTGTATCCGTTAGCATATGCGGTTCCTTTTATGGTAGCGTCTTATAGTGGGCTCACTCACAGTCGGCACTGTCAGAAACATAATGACAAGCTGGTCTAGACTTATCACGGGATGGCGCACAATAGCATTCAAGAACCGAGCCAGACCTCTTCGTCGCTTTTCGATGAATGCGCCGTCATTCGATAGGTGGTTTCCGTTCACTGCGCCAGTAATGTTAGTATCCAAAAGACAAGGTCAGGTTGTTCTCAAAGACCAAGCTGCAAACTTACAAGCTACACGCTTGGGCGGCAACATAGGCAGCGCACGGAATGGGTAGCGTTTGTGGAGGCAATCCAGCAGCCACACAAAGTCACTGTATCTGCGAATGACCTTGCTATCACGGCGCGACGACACAACCTCGTAGTTATGGTGCTGGAACAGAAAGATGCCCTCTTTTTCGGGCAGCAGCATCACGAGGACATTCTCCTCTGCGGTAGAGCGAGCTGCCGGACGTGGGACGACGGGCGTAGCCTGCTCAGTGCGATTGGCTGTCGAGCTGCGCGCGGCGGTGGACAGCGAGGGGCCGCCAAAGGGGTTCACAGGCTCGCCAAAGCCGCCGTTGTCATAGTACGACCAGGTCGATGTTGGGCTTGCTATCGTCGACGGACGGATCGCATTTGTGGGAGAACGGGGAGAGGTGGAGGATGCGGGGAAAGAGCAGGCCGCAGATGGCGCAATGCCAGTGGTTGACAGGACAGAAGCTTGAGCCGAGTACATATTGGGCGAGCTGCCAGAGCCGGAGCCAGAGCCAGAGACCGAAGTGAGGTTATTGATAAAACCCGAGACGCTTGGGCTGGGACTGTCTGGGCGGCTGGTAGAAGAAGGAGGGCTGTTGGCGGCGAAGTTGGGGGAATCCGGCAGCTCATTGATGAGGGGAGAATCGATTTCATTGGCCCTCTCAGAAGGCGCCTTATTGCTGTTTGATTGGTCATGGTGGTGGTCCTTGTGTAGCTCCGGTGATGCCCAAGGATCCTCTGCGTTGGTGTACTTTATGTGAGACGCCTCGTGGGGAGGTGGTGTCATGGTTGCAGCAGGCATTGTGCAGCCGGGCGAAGACGCTTCGGGACTGGAGGCGCGTGGAGCGTTGTGGGCGCCAATGTCAGATTGGGCCTGAAAGTGTGCGCTGAACTCGTCTGGGCTGGGATGGCCGATGACGTCCGGGTTTTGGGGAGGCTTGGCGCGTAAAGCGGAGGTTTCCTTGAGGATAGGGTCGAGGAGTCGTGGGACGGGCAGAGCTGCGATAAGAAAAGGGAAATTGTGAGCATTCAGTGGTATTATTTATCTCCAGGGAGAAGATAGTCGGCGGGATTAGACGAGGGAGGGAGGACTAGGACTAGGACTGGTGAGCTGGCTCAGACCCCAGCCATTGAATTGATAGGGGCCCCAGCGCTGAGACCCAGCAGCAACACATGGCGATTCGGCCACTGAACAATGGGCCGTTACAGTGGCTTTCGGCGTGTGACACGGCCGCAGACAGGGTTGTAGCCACTGAAAACAAGCTCAAGCTGTACAGCCATGGCCACTCAGCATCGACAATCCCTCCCTCCCCCACCCATGACGTGCGCGGCAATCAAGCAATGCAGCGTCGAGAGAACGTGCATACACAGCCTGCAACTTGCAGCACCGCTGATCCTTCGACTTACTGGGCCGCTGGCCACGGGAAACAGAATCAGTCACTTACCGTCTCGTTGCCAGTCCACGGCCTCCAATGACGGAGTCTTACCCGCCTGCGCAAGGCCGACCAGGGCCAGCAGGACGTTGAACTCGCCGCGGCCCACGAGCGCATCGCCGCCGTCGGGAACCACCAGGTCGCGGATGGTTGCTTTCTGGGCTCCCTCAACCATGGCATCGTCCAGCACATCATCAACTGCCCGCTCGCCGAGCATTGTAATCTCCTCGCCCGCGCCGGAGCCGCTCCGCTGGGCCTCGGTGCGCAGAGCCTGCTGCCAGAGCTCTTCGTAGGCTGCTGGAAGAGACGCCGTGTGCGCGTTGACTGCCGAAGGGAGGAGACTCCGGATGACTTCGGCGCGGCTTTTTGTGCGTGGTCGCGTGCGGGACCGCATGCTTCCTACCGGCGCAGGGGAATCGCTGGTATTCACGGGCGACCACGAAGGCGACGGGGATGCGCCAGGCTCGGCGTCATCGGTACCGGGGTAGAGGTCGGCGAAGAGAGAAGTGGCGCCTGCGCGGGAGATCGGATCGGGGCTGCTGAAGAGCGAGCGGTTTGGATCGGGGCCGGGAGAGGTCGGCGGGGAGTCGCCAAAGAGAGACATTTCGCAACGTAGGACAATGTATGCAGCCGGCCTGAGAGTAGCCTCGGATGCAAGGCTATTTGGTTGCCGAGATGGTCAGTCCGAAATAAACAAAGTCGTGGTGCACGAAGCCGAGCTCTCAGCAGAATTGCAACGGGAGTAAAAAGGGGCTCGGAATGTCGGACAAGGAGGGCAGCCGAAGATGAAAATAACAAGCGACGTGCCGAAATACACAATCGCAACACTAGAAGCCGTCACAAAAGCCGGTCCCGGGCTGCCAGTTCCAGATTGCTGGGCTCAGGGAAATCAGCGAGCGGTGTCAGTAAACAATGAGGAAGACGGGAAGTGCGTCATGCGCACGTGATCTTTAGTCACTTTTAGACCCTATCTGTCGCCCATTGGGGTTACACCTTTCTCGGACTAACTATTCTCCGTATCTCAAGCCAAGGCCCCACTCTTGTTCACTTTTTGTCTACCGGCGATTTAAGAGGACGAAGCTCTACGGAGAATCCAGCACTATCACCAGCGACGAACCCGCTCTCCGTCCGCCTCCGCCCTCGCATCCACAATGCCACCTCGGCTTTCACCCCTCACGCTGGCCGTCCTCGGCCCCGCTGCGACCCCAGCCCTCTCGGCCTCCGGTGCTGCGCCGATGCAGCTCACCTCGCTCTTGGCCTCGCTCTCCCTCAGCAGCAACTCCCGTCCGGCGTCGATTTTGTCGCGGCTTCGCGATGCGCCCGGCGCTAAACAGAACCTTAAGCGTGTTGGTCGCGGTCCGTCCAGTGGCTATGGTCGCACATCAGGTCGTGGTATGAACGGTCAAAAGGTGCACGGCAAGGTAAAGCCGTGGTTCCAGGGTGGACAGACGCCGCTGATCATAAGCCGCGGTACCAAGGGTTTTGATAACATGTGAGTCAATAAAAGGCTGTCGTGTCAACTAGGGCGGGCTGCCAACGAGTCTTTTGACAGATACAATTGCATTCACAAGGTCGAAAAAGCCATATACTGACGGGTTTCCAGTCGTGCTGCCAAGCTTTCCACCATCAACCTAGACGACATTCAGCACTGGATTGATACTGGTCGCCTAGACCCCAGCAAGCAAATCACAGTCAAGGAAATCATCGAGTCGGGGCTTGTCGGAAGCGTCAAGGACGGCATCAAACTCCTGGCGCGGGGTAAAACTCTTCTCCGCACACCCATCAACATCATGGTATCCCGGGCTTCAGCCGAGGCTATCGAAGCCATTGAGTCTGTCGGTGGCCGTGTTGTCACGCGCTACTACACCAAGGACAGTATTCGTAACCTGCTCAAGGGCAAGTCGGTCAGCTCAGAGTCACCGCTCCAAATTGGCGCCGAGCACGTGGCTGCGGCGTTAGCTGATGCCAAAGCACGGCCGTGGCTGAAGCGACTGCCAGACCCGACGCATCGTTGGGACGTCGAGTACTACAGAGACCCGGCACACAGAGGGTACCTCAGTCACACACTCAAGGAGGGCCAAAACCCCAGTTTGTTCTTTGGTGTCCCCAAGGAAATGAAGCCCAAGAAGAAGCGGTCCGGCACGTCACAGTCCAAAGCGGACAAGGAAGACCTGCTATTCTAAGCAACGCGCTTTGGGGTTGGCCGAGAGATTACCTACCTGAGGCGGTCCTGTGCTTGGCGCTTGAAGGGAGTCTAGGTCTTGGTGTTGGTAGGGAAGCACTCATGGCCAATGCCATTGCCCAAGTGTACAATATCTATGTTTATTAAATTGCATGATGCGTTATCAAAGTTTTCCAATTGGCATGAAATGGAATGGAATTGAAGAGCTCTGGAACATGTGGTTGTGTGCTTGGTCATATTCAGGCGGTCGATGCAATGTCGTTCGGGAAGCCCGCTTAGTAAGTGGCAGGCCCGTTATCACGATAAAGACAGTAACACAATCCCGCCAATCAGTTTTGTTCTAAATCAAGGCCAAATCCGAGCGACCTGACAGGATTCTCCGGCTGTCACCAGCTGCAGCCAGTCAAACTCTCCATAAATCACGTGATCCCAAAAAGAAGCGGGTCGAGTCTGGAGCGAAAGAAAGCTTCGAGAGAACGAAATTCGCCCGCGTCACACCACTTTCCGACTTCCGAACCCGATTTCTCTCTTGTTTGCCTCGACTTTGTGCTGTTCGCAAGAGACGCCCATTCCCGATTCCCGATCCAATTGCCCCGGACATCGTCAACACCACCCGATTTTTTTTCTCCTGCTCTCGGCTATCCGAACCCTCGCCTCGCCTCATCCAAACCGCCCCCTCTTCGAAATTCTCACGATGTTTGCGAAAAGATCCGTCGTCCAGGTCGCCCGCCGCGCTGCCGTTGCCACCGCCTCGCCCGTGATGCGCCGCGGTTTTGCGACCACCATGATCCAGCGTATGCCACCACACATTCTGACTTTTTATTTCGTCCCGTTTTGAACACGAGCTTTGCAGCACTTTGTTGCTGTCGGCGGAAGACCGGAAGAGGAAGAAAGCCTATTGCCGATAAGCCTTTTTTGCTGCTTTTCCTACAACTTTTCTCGGCTGGCAGCCCGAGATACAAAGGCTGCCGCGATCCCCGAACACGATTATTAGGCAATGAAACGAATGGCTATCGATCTTGCCCTCTCTGTCTTCCGCGAGCAACACTCGAACAGAAAGAAAAATAAAACAGTTACTAATATTTGTACTGCCTTTCTCTCGCTATAGGTGAGGAGGCTAAGCCTGCTGCCCCCAAGGCTCCCGTCGCCGCTGCCAAGAACCTGTCTGGTAAGTCTTTATTGCCATTGGATCGTCCTTGCGTTGAATTGACCGCTAATTGTTCTTCTTGCTTTTCCGCAGAGATCCGCACTGCCGACGACCTGTTCGGTCTTGGTGCTCAGCCCGGTACCATTCCCACCGACCTGGACCAGGCCACCGGTCTGGAGCGTCTGGAGATTCTGTCCAAGATGGAGGGCGTTGACCTGTTCGACATGACCCCTCTGGACTCTAGCCGGAAAGGTAAACCCAGTCTAATATCACCCACCCACGCAAGCTTGTGGGCATGGAGGATACGGCTGCTGACTGTGAGAATATAGGTACCCTGACCGATCCCATCATGGTCGCCTCTGCTGGCCCTGAGCAGTACGCTGGCTGCACTGGTCTGCCCGCCGGCTCGCACCCCGTGCTCTGGCTTACCGTAAGTTTGACCTTGGACGATAGTGGCGGCTAGACTCGACTCTGAATGCCCGGGAGCCCTTCTCCCCCGAGCTGGGCGTTTATCTAGGCACCTTGCATTGTTCTCCCTGGAAACTCTCCTGGTTCTAACACTCTATACAGATGACCAAGGAGCGCCCCGTTGAGCGCTGCCCCGAGTGCGGCTCCGTGTACAAGATGGACTACGTCGGCCCCGAGGAGGACCCCCATGACCACCACCACCACGAGAGCCCCGAGGCTCCCGCCGAGACCACCTTTGCCAACTTTGTCAAGCCCGAGTACCTGTAAACAACAGGGCACCATGCTTTTGATGCCCCTTGTTTAATCATCTTTTTCTTGTACCACCTTGACAATGCCAACTGTCTCATTTTTTGACCACCAACAAAAACCCATTTCCTAGCTTGTTCAGGGCCCTGGCGATGGAGTGCCGGGGCCAATCTTATTCGTATGGCGTTATAGAGAGAAATGCATGATGTTGTTTTGAGAGTGATGGGGGAGGGGGAGGGGGAAGAGGTGCTTTGGAGCATGCCCTGGGCTAATCTCGCTCTCCCTCTCTGTATGTGTGTGTGTATGTACTACCTGTATACGTAAATACTCAGCCCTCTACTCCTCATCGAAGCTAAGCTTAATCTTCTTGGCCTTTTTCTTTTTCTGTTTCGTTGACCCGTTCTTATCCTTGCTCTGATCGTCATTGTCGTCGTCAGCACCAACAACCTTGGCCGCCCTGCGTTTCCTACCCGGCGACCCAATTGCCGCGGTTTCTTGCTTCTTTGACGATTCGCTAGCCTCCGTCTGCTGGTCGTCATCGCCCGTCTTTTCCTTCCCCTCCTCTGCACCACTGCCACCGGTGTTAGGCTTCATCGAGACAGTCCCGTCGGCCGCAATGTCAGCACACACGGCATTACCGTCCTCGTCCAGCACAACCGGCGCGTTCTCGGCCTCCTCGCTGGCCGAGCGTTTGACGCCAGCGGGGCGGCGGCGGGCAGCGAGAATCGGATCGAGCCCGTCGGCGGACGACGCCCCGGGGTTCTGGCCGCGTAGACGGGCAAGGAATGGCGGCACGGCGGCAGTGTAGCTGAGGTTCTTGTAGCTCCGCTGAGACATTTTCAACAGGTTTGGGCAAAAGGGCTTTTCTCAAGAGGAGTGGGATTGGTATTTTTGGTGAAGAAGTCGGCAATGACTGCAGCGCTGATGTATCTAACCCAAGTCTGGGGCTGCAGGCCAGACAGCGTGCCAGTCAGCTTTGTGTCAGCAGCAACAAGGCTGGAGGGGCACTGGTGGGGGGTCTTCTAGAGTTTCCCCGGATTTTTGGATGGCGTGAAACTGTGGCCACGACAAATGTAAATGTCACAATTAACTGATTATTGATGTGATGTTGGAGCTCAAATTCTGCCGTGGTGGCCAAAGACTGAATATGTTCTTTGTGCAACCATGGAAGTCGACAGTCCTGCCTTGGGGGGGTTTTTTTTTTGGGCGGTGTTAACGCTTGTCAGTAGTTACCTCTTGAGTTGTACCTATGTACATATGTACATACCTGTACCTGTCCCCCTATTCCCAACCCTAATTAAGGTTAAGCCAGGTGTTATGCTTGTCTAGCTTCCTATATTCTGTGGCTTTTTTAGTCCCTTTTTCCCTTTGTGTTTCCTGTTGTTCTGGACCGGGTTTTTGCTTCCCTGGACTTGTCGAGCCCATTTCGAATCCTGTCTGCCACATAGCCAGCGACAGACAGCCTCTCCAGCGACAGCAACACCACTCCATTTTCCAGCCTTGCTGCCGCTGCTTCCGCCGCCCCCATCTCACCGACCGCAGCCTTGCTGCCACGCACCACATCACCACCACCCAGAACAAGCCTCAATCGCTCCCGCCTCTCCTGCGCCTGTCTCCAGCACCAGCCATGGATCTGTTCCGCCGAGTGTCGCGGATGGTGCCGCAAACACGGCTTTCGCATCTCCCCACGTCGGACGAAAAGCGGCAGAGCCGGTCGCGGCCCATCACTTCGCCCTTGGCCATTCTGCGCCGGCCGTTGCGCCTGCGTGGGAACTCCAGCATATCAGTGCCCCTCGGCGTGGTGATTGTGTTTCCCCTAGCGGTGGTCATACTGTTCTTGATGGCTATACGGTCGCATGGCTACTCGGGCATTGCGGCGGAAACGACGCCGGGCATTCGGTAAGTTGTTGCGGCTCTCTCTCTGTAGCTCTGTGTGCTCTCGCGCTCTAGAGGCTGGAACCCCCTCCCCCACTACCACTGCCAAGTCTCTGGACGTCCAAGCTACCATGCCTCCCCTTCTATCCCCTCCCTTCTGGCTACTTCCACCACGTGCTAACTGTCACCTTGTCCTCAACCAGCAAAATCAGCGAAAAGTACGACAAAGTCTTTGCCACCGGCTGTCTGCAGCCCGATACCACCCAACCCCGTGCCAATGCCACCATTGTCGTGCTCGCTCGCAACAAGGAACTCGAAGGTGTCATTCAGTCCATGAAGTCGTTTGAACGCCACTTCAACCACTGGTACAACTATCCCTACACCTTCCTCAACGACGGCGAGTTCAACCAGACCTTCAAGGATGTCGTCCGCCAGTACACCAAGTCCAAGGTCGAGTTTGGCACTGTCAGTCCCGACATGTGGGGATTCCCTGACTGGATCGATCCCAAGGTTGCCAAGGAAGGCATTGCCAAGCAGGGCGACTCGGCTGTCATGTATGGAGGAATGGAGAGCTACCACAGCATGTGCCGCTTCTACTCGGGCTTCTTCTACAAGCACGAGCTGCTTCACAAGTACGAGTGGTACTGGCGTCTGGAGCCCGAGATCAAGTACTTTTGCGACATTACCTAGTGAGCACCCCCATGATTACTTTCCTACCGCCCTGGCAACTCTGCCCGCATTCATCGTGCTAACCTCCCCCCTCTTCCCTACAGCGACCCCTTCATTAAGATGATGGAGTCCAACAAGACGTACGGTTTCACAATTGCCATTAAGGAGCTCAGAGAGACTGTTCCCAACCTCTTCCGCTACGCCTCGGCCTACAAGCGCAAGAACAACATCAAGTCGCAGGGCCTGTGGGAGATGTTTGTCAATAAAAAGTCCGAAGACGATGCGCCCCAGAGCCCCAACATGGCCACTCCCTACGAAATTCTGCGTGGCTATGGCGACGGCAACGCTCTGCCCAACATTGAGAGCGATGACATGGATGGCGAGTCGTACAACATGTGCCACTTCTGGTCCAACTTTGAGATTGCCAGATTAGACTGGTTCCGCAGCAAGGAGTACGAGGAGTTTTTCCAGACCATGGATCGCAGTGGCGGCTTCTGGATGGAGCGGGTAAGTCAGCGTCGCTCTCTCTGTCATTTTTCGACACCCCCCCCCCGTTTATATCTACCTACTAACATTGTGTCTCCATAGTGGGGCGATGCTCCCATCCATTCCCTCGCCGCCGGCGCCCTCCTCGGCGTTAAAGACGTGCACTATTTCCGCGATATTGGCTACCGCCACACAACCATCCAGCACTGCCCGGCCAACGCGCCATCGCGCCAACTGCCGCGCGAAAAGTGGCTGGAGGAAACAACGCTCGACGAGCGCCGGCGCATCGAAGAAGACGACTACTTTGAGCACTGGGACGCCGAGCAGGAAAATGGCGTCGGCTGCCGCTGCCGCTGCGACACGGACATTGTCGACGTCGAGGGCAAGGAGGGCTCGTGTCTGGCCGAATGGGTCGAGGTCGCTGGCGGCTGGTCGAGTCCTTGATTGGAGCTTTCCTTTTGGTTTTGGGCCTCATGTAATTCCTCTTCCCCGCGGCGCTTTGTGTGTGTCGTCTACCTTGTTTTTTTTTGCCTTTGTTTTTTTTTAAATCCTTTTTTTCTTATGTTGGATTATTCATGGAATAGAGACAGACAGAGAAAAAGAAGGCGAGTTTCTATAAAGGGGAAAAAAAAAGAGAACTATGACAGACTCAGGAAACAGAGCATATACCGAGACCAAAGGGAAGAGTGGTGCGGCTTTGTTTTGTCCTTTTTTCTTCTTCTTTTTTTCCCCATCCCCTCCTTCTTATTTCCGCTCTTGGTGTCTGCTGTATGTATTTCCTCTTCTTCGCCTTTTTTTTGTCATTGTCTGTGTGCATAATTGCCCCTGGTTAGTTAACCGTCTTGTTTTTTTTTCTTTTATCATCACATGTCATATTATACTTTTCTTTTCTTCCCTCTCTTCTAAAACCACCTAGGCGATCTTGTTGCTTATCCATCGCCATGTGAGACTTCAGTATCTTGTATCTTTGTTTATATGACACTAAATTCGAGAAAAGACAAAAAAAAAAGTCTAACTATGCCAAAGAACAATCACCAAACCAAACTACCATCTCCGTTTATATCCCGCCGTCTATTATCATCCCCGTTCCCCTTTTGAGACACACATTCCTTCGCTATTCTACCACGCCTTGTCAGTCACTGCTCCATGGCTCGCATCGCCAACCAAACGCGCATACTTGGCCAGCGCTCCACGTGTGATGGCCGGCTTCCACGGCGGCAGCTTTGCCCGACGTTTCGCCATTTCTTCATCCGAAACACCCTCAATGTTGATTTGGTTTTCTACTGCGTCAATTGTGATTTGATCGCCATCGCGCACGAGAGCAATTGGTCCACCGGCTGCTGCTTCTGGAACAACATGTCCGACAATAAAGCCGTGGGACGCTCCGCTGTAACGTCCGTCCGTGATTAGCGCCACATTCGAGAGGCCTGCTCCCATGATGGCCGCGCTGGCGGTCAATTGTTCTGGCATGCCAGGCCCACCCCGGGGACCTTCATAACGGACAACAAGAACAAGATTGCCATCGTCGCGAGATATCTCCCCATGGCGCAGAGCTTCGTTGAGGCCCTTCTCCTTGTCGAAGACGCGAGCCTTTCCGGTAAAAGAGAGGCCTTCCTTGCCAGTGATTTTGGCCACGGCACCACCAGGTGCCAGAGAGCCCCGGAGAATGCGAATGTGTCCGTTGGGCTTGATCGGATCACTAAGAGGACGGATCACATCCTGACCTGGGTCCAAACTGGGCCAATCTTTGACATTTTCTGCCAGTGTTTTTCCAGTGACAGTCATAATGGTGCCGTCAATATACCTAGCGTGAATGAGCAATTTCAGCACTGAAGGGGTGCCGCCAATATTGCAAAGATCCTCCATATAATACTTGCCGCTAGGTGCCAAGTTGGCCAAAAACGGCGTCCGGGTAGAGGTGCGATTGATGTCATCAATAGACAAATCCACATCTGCACTATTCGCCATGGCAAGAAAATGAAGAACAGCGTTGGTTGATCCGCCTAGGATCATGGTAAGAACAAGCGCGTTCTCGAATGAGGCTCGGGTAAGAAGATCACGGGGCCGGATATCTCTTTCCATGCAAATTTTGATGGCTTCAGCCGCGCGCTCACACTCTCGTGCCTTTTCCGGGCCAACAGCTAGGAAACTAGAGCTTCCGGGGAGGGTGAGGCCCATGGCCTCGATGGCCGTTGCCATTGTGTTTGCAGTGTACATGCCGCCACATGCCCCGGAGCCCGGGCATGAGTGCTGCTCAATATCTTCCAGCACGTCTTCTGGCATACGCCCTGCAGTGCCACCGTTGTTCTTTGCGTGAAGCCGGCCATATGAAAGAGCACCGGCAGCTTCATAACAAGTGGAAATGTTGACTGGTTTCTCCATGAGTTCAGAGTACCCCTTTTTGATAGTTCCACCATAGATCATCAAAAACGGACGGTTATGGCGAGCGGCAGCCATAATTACTCCGGGCATGTTTTTGTCACAACCGGGAATAGAGATGTTGGCATCGTGGTGTTGGGCCATAGTGACTGTCTCGATACTATCCGCAATAATTTCACGACTTTGCAGTGAGAAGCGCATACCTATGCATTGTTAGTCTACAACGGAATCACATGGCGAGTTACTTTTTTCAAAGAGTTCCACTTACCTTCACCACCCATAGTGATACCATCTGATACACCAATGGTGTTGAACTGCCAGCCAATCATATTTTGCTTCTCAACAGCTCTCTTAACAGTGCGGCCCAGATCAAGCAAGTGAGTGTTACATGGGTTTCCCTCCCACCAAACAGAAGAAATGCCAACTTGCGGTGAGTTTTTCATAGCATCCCGGTTAGGCACTCCAGCGGCGTACAGCATGGCCTGGGCGCCGGGCCTGTCATGGCCACGGGTCAGGAAATGAGACCAGCGGTTGAGAGGGCCGCCGGGAGGCAGAGCGTTAAACTGCGCGTAATCGGGAGACTCACATGACCCAGTGTCATATTGTCCGGACCGAAGAGGGTTGACGTTGTCGAAGGTCTGTGGTGCCAACTCTCCATTGTTTGGGCTGCTGCAACCAGCAGATACAGCTCCCGGGGCCATTGTTTCTGGAAGAGGGGAGGCAAAGGATATAGACTGGGCGATGGGGCAAAGAGCAAACAAGACTGATCACGAAGGACACAGGCCAGAATGAAGCCTGAGCAAAGATATAGACCCGTTAGTAAGAAGGAATAGAACAATGCGGAGTGTCAACGGCACTTGTATGAAAACGAGTAGCTAACTAAGTAGTAGGAAACAATGGTTTCTGGTCTCGCATGGCAGAGCCGAGAAGACGAGAAAGGAGAGGAACACACACAAAAAAAAAGAAGAAAAAAACCCAGCAAATCGTGTCTTTGTAAAGGCGTATAGCACAGAAGCAAAAAAAGGCCCAGATCCAAGTTCATCCATCCTGACAATTCAGCCCATAGCCAACGAGAAACGAGCTGTGGTGCTGCAGGTTGATGCTGCTACATGCATGCTACAAGAAAGGGATGATAGGACGAGTGGGGTCTTTTTTTTTTTCCTTTTTTTTGTCTTGCTCTTCTTTCAAGTCTTTGGGAAAAGAGCACGGCTCCATGTCCAAGTCATGAAAATCACATGGTGTTATCAAAGCTTCAAGGTTGTCAACCTCACTCGAAGACAAAGTACCGTAGCTTGTACTAACAACTGGCCGAACTACGGCCATTTCATGCAACACTATGCACGCGGGTTTTGAGACTTGGAGATTGGGTCTGGCTCGGTGGGTATTATTGGGATATATGTCTGTAACTGATTTCGGCATCTTTTTCGGGCTGGAAGCAGCCTTGACTCATGCGAAGATAGCAGAGTCTCGAGTCGAGTCTTCGGAATACGTCACCGAGGCGACAACAGCGTGACAGTTGGGGTGAGAGAAGAAGGCAAGTTGTGGAGACTTACATGAATATGGCGGGTTTGGAGTAGTTTTGGTCCTGGTCGGGCCAGAGTTTGAGACAAGTAGAGGCAGATGATGAGCTGAGACAGACAAGACAACCTCGAAGCATATCGTGATATCTGGACAGGAAGAAGAGCAGCGAGAAAGAAGGAAAAGGGCGGGAAGATATGCGATTTGGGGGGAGGGGGGATTATGAGAGCGCGAGGCAATCTGCAAAACCTGAACATGAACACAGCTGAAAAGGGCAGGCAGACAAAATTTTCACTTCTTTCCTGACCGTCAAGTCTGCAAACGCCAGCCATGGGCAACTACATGGTTTTCACTAATGTACGACGGCTAGAGCATCCCAAGTAGCACTATAAGCGGCATGAAAACAGCAGGTACACCGTAGCAACAAAATGCTGTGCGACTGGTGCGGTGCAGTTGCCTGAAGATGACCAGCTGTGAGGTGAGAGCAAGTAGCTGCAGGTTTCAGCAACTACGACAATGGTGGACGAGAAAGAAGCAATATCTCCATGTGCTTCTCGGTCAGGCCGGCCAATCAAAGGGACGCAACGCTGATTTGATCAAAGAGCGGTGGATCTCCAGACACTGCTACGTACGCTACGCTACATCCCAACCCTTGTCCTTTTCTGTGCACAAAAGGAAACAGCAAACCTGATTTGGGGCTAGCAAAAAAAAAGCTGCAGCCCAAGGGGTCAATCCAATCCGCCAAGTCGTAACTACTTGCAATAAATGTGAATGCAGCCTCGAGCGAGACAAGTACATATGTATGTACATACATATAAACACACATACATGTGCTGCCGAGCTCGCATCAAAGTAGCATATGCACACTGACTAACTAGTTGGTTATCAAGACCTTTTCCCCGATCGGACAGAAAGGTGGGCCAGGCCAGCGGCGAACAACGACGTGCCGTGCTGTGTTTTCTGACACTTGGGAGTATTTGTATAGTTAGTTATATACATATGTACATATGTATGTACTTTGTATATGTGTGTTTCCAGTTGCAATTGCAGTTCCGGTTCCAGTTCCAATTGCAGTTGCAGTTGCAGTTGCAGTTGCAAGAAACTCTACTGGTCACATAGCACAGCAACATGATTGGACACATCCACGGAAAAATAACCACAATATACCAAATGGAAGGAGTAACTGCTTATACCATGAGCCTTCCCGAGTCTGAATTTAGCCGGATGACATTTGCAGTGGCACTGGCGTTTGCTTGTCTTGATTGCAGTTGCCTTGGTTCCTGGTAGCACAAGAAAAAGAGGACAAACGGGTTCTTCTCACGCGTCGTCCCTATTCTCGATCTAGATTTGTTCCAGTCCTGCTTCTTTTCCTTCTCTCCTCTCCATTTTCCTTCTCCTTGCTTTCTTGTGCTTCTTTTTTCATCATCTTTGACACACACTCTCTCTCTGTCTTGTCTTGTTTTGCATGGCTGAGACGCCCAGAAACAAGAAATTCGCTGGCTTGTGGTTATGCGGGCGCAGCATCCTTGACTCCACAAAGCATAAACTATCTGCTGTATGTGCAGGGGTTGTTTACTAGGGTTGCCGAAATACCGGTGAAGAAGCTCGTTCTTGGAAGCGGAAGAGATTGACTAACACTTGCTTCCTTTCTGCACCACAGCTCAGCTCAGACCCTGACTTGCTCGTGGTGATAAAGAAAGCATCGTCCGACCGTACAAATATATGTACATGCCTGCAACTAGTGGCCTATGCTCGCCCTGTTCTGTCCTGTTCAGCAAACAACGTGTCACAATCTGTCTTGCTACCTTGCAGCCAGCCCATGTTGCCATAAGGGCTCAAAACCCCTCCATCCGATACGATCGATGCCCAGTGCCGGCCAGTTACTGCAGCAGACACGGGCCCAACCAAAACTGCAGCAAAAGATGCCGTGAGCGGCTGCGTCTAACAGCCCTGGTATCAGACACGAAAGGTCGGTCTGGACCTGCTTGTTTCACCATGCCAACACGTACATACTTGAACAAGTTTACGGGTATAGCACTACGACGCAAAACGGTCGGTCAGCCCGGCTTTCCCAGCAAGTAGCAACAAAGCAGTACCGAAGGAACAAAGGGGACAAAGAAAACGAAGCTGGCCATGGCCAAGTCACATCAGCACTAATGCACCGCCTGCAGCCACTAGCACCGAGCCACAACATGGTGCATTCTAGCTGCTAGCACAGCATACATTTACATTGCGAGTTATCACCAATATTTGAATTTGTGTTGACAAGGCCAATCCAAGGCTAGAAAGTACAACAAAAACATAAGCACAGGTATCAGAAAAAAATGCCAAGTATCAAGTCATTGGATGAATAATATAAAACAGGGCCTGAAAAGGCGGTTTTGTTGAGAAAAATAATCAAGGAAAAAAAGGACAAAGAAAAAGAGATATCAAAAACAAATGGACAATACAGAAGAGAAGAGAAGTAAAAAGCACACAACACAGAACCCGAGAGACGAAGTGTCTCCAAACGGCCGCCTGCCCGGACCAAGCAGCTCGCTCACGGAATTCCAAAGCCAACAAGAGCCAGACTCAACCAAAACGCCGCCAAGGACATACAAGACTACTTACACGGCCATCATAGGACCAGCACGCTCTTCATCCGCCCTCTGCACAAAGTCGCGCTCATGGGCAGACCGCGGGTTCGCCTCAGAACCGAGGATGGCCGAGATACGGGTTCTATCCTGGCTTTGCGCGTGCGCTCTGTACTCGGCCTCGCGCTCTCTGTGTTGGTCAGGACTAGCAGCCGGTGAAATCGGACCCTGGTGAGAGAAGCGAGGAGCCGAAGGGCCATAGCAGCTAGATGAGGAGGGCTTGCGCTCCCAGGCGCCCTCAAGGGCGGCGGGAGACACGCCGTTGCCATACTCGGCGCTAACAGCGGCCCAGAACTGAGCCTTGTGAGTGGCGTAAGCAGCTGACAGGCGGTTCATGTCGATGGGAGCATTGTTGTGTGCCAAGGGGGGAAGAGGTGAAGGCATGGCGCTGTGGGTCATGGGACCAGTTGACACGGGGGCGGGCGTGGTAGAGCGAACCATCAGTGGGTTAGGGCTGGGAATGCGAGGGAAGCTTGCCATGATGGGGGCCGAGTGCGGCTCGGGCATCGGGGTCGGGTAGCCAGGCAGCGGCAGAGTCATGCCAAAGGGCTTGGGCAGAATGGAAGGCAGACGGGGCGAGTCCAGAGAGGGGCGACTGTGGGAGCGGGAAAATCCTGGCGGTGTGTTGGCATGGATGGACGGCAGCTGCAGCGAGTGAGGAGGCGAAGCCGGGGCATAGTTGCCGCTGGAGGAGCCCGGGGGAGTGATGGAGCGGGTAATGTGGCTGCTCTCGGTGGTGTACATGGGAGAAGCGGCAACGGCAGTGAGGACAGGGGACTGGCTAGAAGAGCCCGAGGACTCGGAGTTGGCGCGCTTCCGGCGGCTAGAGCCGTGCGACAGCTGGTGGTAGTGCAGGCGGCAGGCCAGCTCAGTCTTCTTGAGGTGGGCGGCAATGTGCTTGTAGGGCATCTTTTGCAGGCGAGTCTGGAGCAGGTAGACTTCCTTTGGGGTTGTTAGCGAGACTGGTCACAATGGCTTTGGGGGATTATTTGGCTTGGCTTACCTCTTCCTCGCTCCAGGCACGGCCACCGCCAGTTGAGGCCATCCTTCTGTTCTTAACGACGCCGTAATCATGGCGGTCGGCAACGTCGGCGGTCGGCGTGTAGGCCGAGTGGGGCTGCATTGACATGGGAGCCATTTTGAGTATGATAACAAGACAAGAAAAGAAGAAGAAAAAAAAAAGGAAATGAGGTCGTGATGCTTTGGTCGTTGGTCGTTAAAGGGTGGCGGCTAATGAACCAGTAGAAGCCGGGAGGGAAGTGGGCTAAGGAGCCGATGCAGGGTGCCCTTTGGTGATGATGAAGAAGGTTTCTTATCAAGGAGTGTAAGAAGAGAAGATGGCGAGAGACTCGGGAGACAAGCAGAAAGACTCTCGGAAGCGGCGAGTGCAGAGACAAAACAGGCTGGCTGATCTTGCGTGAAGGGGCACGGCGTCGAATGATGAAAAGTGAGCAAGGAGAGACTGAAGAAGTGAAGATGGTGATATAAAAAAGGAGTGTGGAGCAGCCAAAACCAGTTGGACAAGGCAAAAACCAAGTTTTGCTATGATGAAAAAGAAATGAGTGAATGAGACACAGAGTCTAGCTGCTGGTGGGAAAAAAAGGAAAAGAATAAGAATAAGAATAAGAAACAAAAAAAAATGTGAGAAGAAGTAGAAAAGAAAACCAAGTAGAACAGGAAGAACAAGGCAGGAATCAACGATGATGAGGTTTCGAGGCGGCTTTATAAGACAAACGGAGGAGAAGTAGAAGCAGAAAAAAAAACAAAAAAGGGCTAAATAACAGGCGAAGAAATAAAATAAAAATGAATAAATGCACGATAAATGGGAGCTTGATATCAGCCAGCCTCTTGTTCTCTCGCAAGCTAAAACCTAGGCGATAAATGAAGGTAATTTAAGAAAGGATGAAGAACAGCTACACTGGAGAGGGCAGAAGCAAACAAGAAACATCGACTTGCTCTAACTCCAGAACAGAGGGGAGTGCAGAAGTCAGAGGTCGCTGGCTGTGTCGAGGTTTCGCTAGTCGGCCAACTATCCCAAAGTCACGGCCGGGCTTTTTCTTCCTGTGAGACTGGCTAGCCACACGCCCCCTGTTTTTTTGCGAGGGGGAGCAGGAGGGGGGGAGACAGGTTTCATGTTGTTTTTATGCAAGGTACGGCGAAGAAAGCAGGCTAGGCTGGTGATGGCAGAGAGAGACAGACAGACAGACACATGTCTGCAAGTGGCAGCATGCGTACAGAGCTGGTTGACTACATGTTACTCAGTTGGCCAACTATCGTAGTTATAACCACAGAGTCAACTGAGCAACGTCGTCCATAGTCACAGTGAAACTCTCCATCGCACAAAGACATGCACTAAGAAGAAAGTAAAAACCACCTCCTCCTCCCTCCTATTTTCCTTCTCCTCTCCCCTGGCCTACTCTGCTCCTCCATGATTCACATGCATCTAAAAACAGCCGCCGGGTTCCATACCACGCCATGGCTGCCCGCCTAAACCACGAACAACAACGACAGCCGTCCATAACCCATTAATGAATTGGCCTCTATATATAAGCATGCTATGCAAGAGCTCTGCCTCGACTGCAATATTTACTGCACCGCCTGTCCCTCTCTGTTGCCCTTGTTTTTGTTTTTCTATTTTGGTGGCACTCTCTCTAAAAAAGCTGAAACAGGGCCCGCAATACAAATAACTACACCAACACAAACAGGAACCAGGTCCGAGGGCATCTCAAGAACTCGGCCATCCATCTACCAACGGGTCAGTGCAACAGTTCCTCCTGCCTCAGCAGCTCCTGCTCCGAGCCCATACTTATTCTTGACTTGGAGATGTGTATATACAAGCGTTGGTCTCCGGGGCTGCTCGAAGAGGAGCTCTTGACCCAAGTTGGAGTCCAGTTGAGTTGTGCAGATGCTGGCCTGCGAACCCTAGCGCTCGGCCCGGAAAATATTAGCCCAAATTTCGCAAAATGCTGACCTTGATCTCGCTTTCACTCTCGCACGCACAATAGCTTTCTACTAGTCGGGCTTTTTTTGTTAAACGAAGGAGGGGGTCAATGAAAAGAGAGTGCTGAGAAGTCAGCGTCCAAGGCCAGTGACTATCGACAGCCGCAAGAAGAGCCTGAACACTTAATCGGTCCCCGCCCCCCGACTGCTTCGTGGTGTGCGGCTCGCTCGTTTGAGTTCCAGTCGTGCGGCCGGAGTTTATTTGATCCGTTTGGTTTACACGGCGGATTTGTTTTGGCACTGAGACGAGGGGAAGGGTATAAAAAATGAGTTTTTTTTCTTCTTCTTTCATTTCTCTTTGTCTCGCCTTCGGAGTTTAATTCTCTTGGTAGAATTTTGTTGCTTCTTCTAGAGTGTTTATCGGTTCTCGGAGGATATCAACGATGCGATGTTGGTTGCCTGGCTGAGAAGGAAACAGGTGTTTCTTCCCACATAGGAGCATTTTTTTTTAAAAAAAAAAGACCAGGTGTGAGGTAAGCCAAAAAAAAATGGGGGCGACGTTTGTCAGAAGCCATGCGACACAAAATACAAAGCATGCACAGAATAGACGAGAGAGATGACGCCTTTCAGTCCTAGATTTTATCAGAAGGTTCCATCGAGGTTTGGACTCGACTCGGGTCGAGGACTCGGATCGAGGACTCGGATCGGGAGGGCAGTGATTGTTCTTTCCAAAAGCAAGGCAAAAAGCAACAAAAAAGGAAAGGAAAGACAAAAAAAACCGGGCAGCTGCCAACTTCAGTTCTTTCCTGTTCTTGTTCCTACCCTTTTCTCACCTTCCCCGAGTCAAGTCGAGTCCTGACTAGTCAACTAGTCATTTAGATAGATTCCTTAATTTGCAGGCTCCACTTTTCCACAACCTAAACTGAACCCTCCAAATCCATCTCCCTCATAGCGGCTACTCTAGAAGATAAAAAAGAGGAGTTCCCCTCCTTCTTTCTCCCAACACAGAAGGAGTCTGGACACAAACTCGTGCTTGTCTAGACCTGCAGATCATTTCTAGAAGATCGTGTTTGAACGACCAAAAGGTCTACCTTATTTGCTCTCGCTACCCAAGAAGAATCGAGAGCGGCCCCCCGGCTGCTGTCGCTTGTCGCTGTCTTTCTTTTGTTTACTTGGTTGTTCCATAATGTCCCAACCCTTGAAACTCGCTAAAACACAGACGCAATTTCCATCGTAGGTTTGGATATCTTGGTTTCTAGTGCACTGGGTGCATCTGAGTTGACAGCCAGCCAGCCAGGCCGGGCAGGCCTGTCCATCTATGATGGCACGATACACAACAGTCTTGGCCTGTTTTTTTTTCTCTTGCCTGGCAGCCCCAAAACAGGTGCATGTTTGAGGTGAGCCGCCGGAGAATTTATTTTCGTTCTCAGCTATATTACCGTTCCTGCTTAGCAGCGTATCAGAAACAGAGATCTGAGACAAACAATCCAAGATTCGAAACAATGTAAACCGTGACAAGAAGCCTGCAGAAACAGGCACAGAAACAAGCCCAAAAACAGAGGGAAACTAGTGTGTAAAGACGGGACGAAGTCTGTTGTTGCGAGCTGTATCTAAAAACCTAAAAATGGCAGTGTAGCCGTTGGGCTGGCAGATGAGCGGTTTTACTCTATTGGCAAGCGAGTCCTAATAGCGACCCATAGTTATTTACATCATTCTGTCGACGTACATACACGTGTATGCTACATTCTGCACCAAGTTTATTGTGAGACACTCAATCATGCTTGTGTCACTACACCTTGGTTGGTGTCTATATTTTTTGTGTTCCCAGCAAAGATGTAGTAGTAGTGGCATACTGGAGGCATTGTCCCGCATGTACAGGCAATACAGGAAATACAGGCACGATGTGTGCGTTCTACAGTCACAACATGTGCAACAGCACAAAGATGTAGATATATGCATCCAGTCCACATGCTACTTCTCCCAGTCATTCACTCATCTGCCCTCCCCCTCCCCTTCCGTCTTGCTATACGTACCCGTACCTCGCCTATATGAAAACATTGTTTCTGTTTCTGACGGTTACGAGAGTGGGCTATTGTCTCTTCGTCTGATGTGTATGGAGTTGTTTACATACAATCTGGTTTCCTATCGTCATTTGTTTACCTGCAAGGCAAGTCTTTCCACCCCCAAACTACCAGCCTACCCCTTCTCCAGCCAGGTATAGGTATAGTTACCCGAAAATCAGGACTGGAACAACACAAGACATGTGGTCCTGTTGTTTCTAGTCCTTGTCTGCTGTTGTTTCACCATTGTGTACTAACTGCTGGGTCTCTCTTGGTTAGGCTTCAATTTTCCCTTGTTTCATGTTGCTGCTGTCCACGTCCCCCGTCATATATCAGCCCGCCAGTGATGGGTAGTGCTCGTGATGGTGCTGATTCTGGAGCTGGGGCCCTTGTTTGTTATGTTCCCTTGGTTGCTTCCTTGCTGTTTTGCCTTGTTTGGGCTCTAATAGGTGCTACCCTTGTTATTTTATGGGCATGAGCTCCCGCTGTCGCTGTTTCTATTGCTGTCCTGTCGTCGTCTCTGCATCTGTGTCTGCGTCTGAATTTGCCTCTGTGTTTTTTTTTTTTTTTTTGCAAGCGTACCAGAGTGTACCACAACATTGAAACATGTATCTGCGAGGACTTCTATATACTTGCATATCGTTGCTCCTTGTACCACGCGGATATATGCCGCACGCCCCCTCCTCTCCTCTTCCTTTGCCTAGCCCTGCCTTGCCTTGGCCCCCGCTCCGCTCCTCATCCTCCTGCTACCACCTACTGTTATTACTACCAGCTGCTCCTACTACTAGTTACTCCTCTAATTCACTCTTGTTTTCTGCATGTCACGGCGACATCTGTGGGAGATCCTGAGAACCATCCGAAAGCCCTGGTGCAACGTACATCGAGAAACCTCGAGCGCAGATGGTGTCAATTGTCTAAAGTAGAGGACGGGATGAAGGGGTTCTCGGGCTACTAATACATCCGCAATCTCCATGGCCAAACAATGGCATGTCCCCCTCGGCTGTAAGTGCAAAAGTATGGATGGACCAAGGTTAGGGTTGGGCCTGAAACTGCTTCATGTCTGCTCAATCAATATCGATAACTAGTCAAGTCAATATCCACAAGAGAAGAGAGGGGAATACTGTCGCAATACACTATAACCAGCCATGATATGATGATGCATGAACAAACTAGCGAGTGATAGCCAAGCTAATAGCAGCAGTGCCACCTGCTTTTGCCACAGTCATGTGCATACACAGATTCACAGAATTTATGCAAACAATCATGCAAAAAAGAACCCCACACCAAGAGCAATGGGGAGACAGGCCAAGAGTCAAGGCAAGGCGGGCATTGATTGATTGTTGTTTGTGATGCAAGTCTGGGCCTGTCTCGGGTCGTCGTCAGCTACGACGACACATGGGATTTTGAAAAAAAAAAAAAAAAACCAAGACGCCCCTCTCTCTCTCTCTCGCCCTACTCTTGTCTTCTTGTCTTTATCTCCTCTTCTCTCCCTCTCGCTTCCTGCTGCTGCTGGCCTGGCTGGGCTTTATGCCTCGCCGCAGCCGCCGCCTCGTCACTCTCGCGGTGAATAGAATAACGTAACGCGTGTTCTGGTGTTTCCATTTCTGTTTCCATTTTCGTTTTGTCGTTTCTTTTTTCTTGGGCGTTCTGCTTGCCATGTATTTTTATTATCCGGCCCAGTGTGTGCCCTGTCTGGAACAAAATCTCTCATGATCAACCAATGAATGGGTTGATGATACTCGGCTCCGGTTCACGGCAGGGTGTCGGGTGGCTTCTTTGACTTCAAGAAACTGCCGGCTGTACGGTTGCGCTAGTTACATACAAGAGGGTTCAATGCTATCTTTGAGTTTAGAGTGCCGCATATAATTGCGCTCTCAAGTATGTGCAGCCGCCCACGAACTCTGCGGCTTGTTTCTTGCTGTCTACGCTTGTGTATGAAATGAATGTGGGTGGGGTGGGATTTGTATTCTCCATCCGCATAAACAACCCGTTAGTTTAAAAGCCGTGAAACGTATCAGCCCAGCCCAGCCCAGAATAACATGATGTGAAGAAGGGCGGCTGATGCTATCTATGCTGTGTTGTTATGCAGGAAGCTAGCTACTGTCTATTTATTGTGTCTGTCTGTTCTTTTTGTGGGATGGACAAGAAGAACAAGAAACAATCCTTCTCAGCTTGAAACGCTGCATCTCGTCCCCTGTGTAATTTCGGTGGAGGCTTTGCTTGGCTGTTAGGCCGGTGCTGGAGAGGAGAGAAAGTAATGGGGGAGGGGAGGTGGAGGGGGGTCGAGAACGAGAGGAAGGCTAAAGGGCAAGACGAAGGGGAAGGAAGAGGGAGGGCAAGGCAGAGGGGAAGAAGGTTTTTCGTGGTGGGTGGTGAGCCGTCTGGCTGTTGGTTGTTGGCTTTTTTTTTTTTTTTTTTTTTTTTTTGGTGTTGTTGTGGCCCCTCGGAAATTAAGACCGTGCCGACAATAAACAGAGGCAAAAGCGGGCAAAAACATGAGACGAAATCATCGCCTGCCTGCCCATCTCACCCTGATGCCAGATCCGATGCTCCCTTCTTATCTCAGCAAAATGAAAAATGACGCCACCGAGAGGCAGGCATGTTCCCCACTTCTTTTGATAGGGTTAGGGTACACGGCGGGTGGCGAGGAAAAGGTAGCTGGTACAAACAGGCTGAGGCTTCCACGCCTCGAAGCATGGTCCAGTCTACCTCGATTCTACATCTCCACGTCCCCCCGCTTTCGCCGAAACCGAAACTCCTGGCCGTGATCATCGGAACTCCAAGATACCTGCGACTTTGGCTTGTCGCGTCTACATTCACAGTAAGTCTCAACCCGCATGGCCTGGTGCAGGTCCGATCCGCGCTGTACTTTGTACCTGTGTATTTCTGCCACTGTCGTGCTTGATTTGGCTGTTACCTGCCCTCATCGCCCATGTTCCCCCGCTCTATCCGAGGCAAAAAAAAGCATCACGGCGCGTCAAGGTCGACGCCGTGTTCCTGGCCGCACTCCACCCCGAAACAGACGGAATGATCTCTCTCGGCGCTCGGCCGGGCCGGTCCACGTGTCCACGCAATAAGTTACCGCAGAGCCTGCCCGGGCCCTGTCGCCTCATTCTGGACCGGACCGGACCGAGTCTCTGGGCCTCGGGCAGGGCGGAGAGTCTCTGGCGGTGGTGTCGTTGCACGGCCAAGTACTCTTGTACCAAAGTCACGAAAGCCATGAAGGCCACGGAAGTCACCAAGTCACCAAGTCCCGAGTACAAGTGTGTACTTGCTTGTGTATACATGGCCTCACGTACCTCTTTTTCTTCCTACGTCATCCGATTATCATGGCCTCCATTTTTACCTGTTATTTCTTTGATTTTGCTCTTTTTTCTCTGTCGTAATCTCATCATACATAGAGAGACATGTCCCCATCCCCCCGGATTTCCCTCTCTGCATCGTTTCCTCCATCTGCCTTTTCCTCCGCCCAGCGTCCAGTCTACCCGCGGGGCTTGGCTGGGCCTCCTTGAGCGGTGGCTGGTCGTCTCGTTCATGCAGACCAGACCAGAGCTGGCTGCTGCTTTTGCAGTTTGGTTCTGCCGCTGGCTGGGACTCTGTTCTCGTTTTTGATGCCGAGGTCTCCAATGACGACGAGCCAGAGGGCAGCCAGAGAGAGAGATTCGCTGGTTCTGTTCTGTTGGTTGAAGCTGTGGACCTGGTCTTCAGCTACAACTTACAGGGCTCCGGGGCCCTAACTCTGCCTGTGCTTTAGGCGTCTACCCCCTGGCGCTCCAGCAGCCTCAGGCCCAAAGCTCTTCTCCAGGTGCCCCGGCTCCAGGCTTCTGCAGCCTGAAAAAATTCTGAACGATGCGGATACGGCAAGAACCAAGAATGAAGCTGGGCGGTGGTGTGTCCACTCCACTCCACCCAAAGCGGAAAAGTGGAGTCACTTTTCGCGTTTTCGGCCAATAGTCGTCGCCGAAAGCGCATTTTCCCAGCCTTTGCCCCACCCATTCTCGGCTCTTTCTGGCAACTGCACAACGCAACAAACGGTAGCGTGCCAAGCCACTCTTTTCTTCTTCTTTTTTTTTTCTTTCTTTTTGAGAGCTGTCTTTCCATCTACTTGTCATAGCAAACAAGTCCGTCCCGTGTAGTCATTCATGCCGCATTGCGTCTCTGGTCTCTCATCTCTCGTCTCTGTTCTCTGCCTTTTGCCTTTTAGTCTCCTGCCACGCAGAGTCATAGTCTAGACGCCAGCCTAACAGTCGACGCTGCAATTGCCTAGCTCCCAGCCTACTCCTGCTGCCGTTGCCGTGTGTCTTTGTTTCGTGGCTGCCCTTTTTTCTTTCCCCCCAACCCAGCCCTTTGTCTCACTCTTTCTCTCTTTCCATCTTTTTTTCTTGGTAATTTCGCCCAGCGCTGTCTTCCCTGGTAACTCCAGTAGAAAACAGAAAGCACTAGGAAGCACGGACCACGTACTTTCCATTCTCCGTCCTCCATTTCCCCATTTTGCTCTCGATCGAGAAGAGAAGTTGATCTAACCCACAGACCACGCAGACCAATAGAAACAGCTGCCCGCCCAACACCCACTGACCAAAGCGACAGTTGCTCCATTCAGCAGCTGCAGTCCTGGTCCCGCGTTTGCTCTTGCACCACCCATCTATCGCGCACCTTCCGCTCCTCGTTTTTTTTTACTGGAGACTCCATTACGCCTCTTTCCTTCCCGACAAGCCCTCCGTTTGTCACCGTCCGCCCCCTCTATATCTTTTGTCCCGTTGACTCTTCACTTTTTTCCCTTTCCATCTCCGCCCGCAAATTTTCGCCTTTGTGGCTCTCCAACCTTGAACTCTGGTAAACCGGGAATATCAGATTCCCCTACGCCATCAGCCCGTGAGTAATTTTTTTGCCTTGTGTTTTTGCTCTTTGCACCCAAAGCCGCTGTTTGCCTGATTTTGCGTGTCTGTCTTTGGCTCCGTCGACGCGCGACCGTCTATCGGACTTTTTTTTCTCCCCGCGCCCGGCTTTGTGCTGCCACGACAGCTCCAACCACCGATCCGGCCTCTTCCTCGCCCGCCGCCCATTCTGAGATGACTTCTCGTCGATGGTCCGCGTGAGGCGCGCGCCTCTCCTCAGTTCTTCGATGCCCACGTTGCCTATGCCGGTCGAAGCTGGCGCACTTCTTCGTCTTTGCTCTCTGCCGTCTCAATGCGTCTTGGTCTTTGACCCGCCTGCACTCCATCGAACGCCGATGAGGTCCTGCAGACTCCGTCGCGTCGCTCATTACAACGTCTCCTACTGCCATGCTCGAATTCCTTGATTTCACTGGAATCAAATCCCCATCGGCTTCTCTTGTCGGCCCCAGTTTCGTCGCGCTTTTTACATTGTCGACGCGCGATCCAAACACGATCCCCTCCCCTCCTCAAGCCGAAATCCCCGCATCAAACCCTTGAATTATTTCCTACTTCCCGTCGCAAAGACGATAGCCAATAGGCACGCAGACAAAGCAGCACAAAATACGACCTCCCTAGCAGCCTGCGCTTCATTATTGTTACTTGTTCTTTGCAGCACCAACACATCACTTTCTTCACCGTCCTCCCACTAACACGCAGCCTCTTTAGATCATGAACGAATGGCAAGTCGGTATAGTGCCGGATTTGACCTTTTTTAACAATGCCGGCTCTCAAGAAGGCGTTCAGTAAGTCGTAATTCACCTCTCACCATGCTCTATCCATTTCCCCTCCAACACCACACATCCAACGTCCGCCCTTCGTATCAATCGACGCGTCTGCTTCATGAAAAGGCGACGAATATAGCACGCGGATGCCGGCCTCGAACAAAAAACAACCATGTCCCGGGCCTCGACTGCTCGGATTCTCGGCGCGCCATGATGACTTCAGTCTGTGTGATGGCTCTCTACAAGGACTTCGCATTCAAATGCCCTATGGCGTCGTCAATCCCGCAGACCAGACTCCACAGGCGTGGTTTCGCCTGGCGTAACTTGCCAGCCACTTTATTTTCACGTCGCATGGCCGATCTATGCTGGATTCTGCATCTGCATGGCAACACAAAGGAAAGGTCCTTCTACCTTTTGGCCTGGCCAAATTTCTCCCCGACAAGAGTCTTCTGTCAATGGCTGCTCGTTGGAGCCTGTGTACCGCTGTGTACCAACGCCGCCAGTACCCTTTAGCGGATGCACCGTGCCCATAATAAGCCAGCCAGAGCGATTTGGCCGTGGATTTTGGGCTCTAGGATACTGCCAATTTTCCTAGACACAGCATGCATCACCGTTGACCAGCAAGCAACATATGGGCACAAAAGTCCATCGTGCCAACCAACCAGGCTGCCTCATCATGTGTCACTGCATGTATGATGCTCTTTGCCCTTGTGTCTTTGTAATGCTGCGTGTCTGTGCTCTACAGGCGCATTTGCTGGTGTCCCTGAGCCTGGTGCTGCCACTCCCACTGGCCTGCGTTCCTTTCCAACCCCCATCTCGACATTTCATCACACGGGCTGCGCTTGTCTTGTCCAAGGTGTCTGAATTCTTGCTACTCTCGCCAAACACCAACCAATATTTGATACTGCTGCTCAAAACTCGGTACCATTAATCATCAACCGACTTTGATCCATCTGCTTCTGGATATTCCTCTAATCACAAGCCGCCACAACCCATCTCACTACGTATTGATACAAATTCTTTTTGCTTCATTTTACTGATCATTCCCACTCTCTAGACGCTACGGTACAGGCCACCCCCAGTACCAAAATCCGGCCGACGTGAACCGTCGGAACGACCGCATGGAATATCCCTTTTCCCAGCCTGGATCTCATCCTCATCCTGGCCCCGGTCGGCCTCCGATGCCCGTTCCCCAACAGCCAAACCAGTCTCAGGGTCCTCCACAACAACCGCCCCAGCAGCAAGCACCAGGTGCTGTGCCTGTGCCTACCTCTCAGTTGTCTCCGGGCCAGAAGCAGTCGCAACAGCCAGGCCCGCAGCACCAGCCTCAGGCACAAGACGTGAAACCTGTGCCAAACGCGCCTGCTCCCTCACGCAACCGCAAACGCAATGCTCCTGGTGGCGCTCCTAAAACACCCACAGGCGCTGCTACTATCCCTGCCTCCCCCATTACGGGAACACTTGCTACCGGAGAACAAGTGGTGCGGTCTGCTGCTCGGGCTGGAATACCAATTGGTACTGACGGCGTCGACGGCATGCCCCCTGGACCTCCTGCTCCCCCGGCCAAGAAGAGTCGCACCAATACCCCATGGACACCAGCTGAGGAGCACCGCTTGAAACAAATGCGTGATGCGGGTAACAGCTGGGCAGAAATTGCAAAGGTACGTTGGGATACGCTACGTAGACATATGAGTCAACCATCTGCTTTTACTAACACATCCTTTCCAGACCTTTCCTGCGCGCACTGAAGGCAGTGTCAAGAAGCATTGGTACAAGGACATGCACTACGCCGAGTTTGCAGAAGACGAAAGCCAAGCCCTCCTCAACGCTATGAAGGAATACGAGAATAACCGGTGGAAGTACATTGGACAAAAGGTCGGCAAGCCTGCAAAGGCCTGCGAACAATATGCCAAAGAACATTTCCCAGAGCAGATTATCAACATCACCAAGCCGCGTTGAACATGAATCCGCCCATGTTTTTTTTCTCTCTCTTGCGGAATTCTGAAGGTCTCGCCATCACGAAGCTTTTAGGCTTTAGATAGCCGGATCCCGTCTCTCTACAGGCGGTCTTTATGCTCGGATATCGCAGTGAGGTTATATCTTCTTTCCTCCTTATTTTGCTTCCACGGTTTTCGCTCGTTGAACTGTCTTCTCGGCTCCTCTTCCATCTTCCTTCTTTTCTTCTCAAACCCTGTTTCTTTTGATTCCCCGGCTCTTCTCTTTCCCTGCAGAAAGTCATCTGCAGTCTCTGGCTTTTCTTTCTTTTTTTTCTTCTTCTTTCCTTGGCTGGTTATCTATTGACTATTGTTGATCTCGAGCCTAGACAAACGGACTGAAGACTATGCGCTTTGTCTTTCTGGGTGGGCTTTTTGATATTGAGTCTTGCATAGAAATTGGCTTGGATTGGCCAGTATCTTTTTTTATTCCTTTTTTTTATTTTTATTTCTTCCCCTTCCTATCGATGGTCTCGTCGCACATCTCGGTCATTCAAACTTTTCTATCCCAAGCAGCTGGAGTTTCCTGTCTTTTTCTGTGTTCCCATGGCCAATGCTACCAGTTGACTTGGCTTTGCTTTTTGTGCCTTTTTTTTTCTTCTTCTTTCACTACTACAATTGGTTAGTCATGCGGTGAACCTCTTGATCTCTCCCTTAACTTTGCAGTTGCACATGTCCTCGGCCCCCCATCCCTTTCGTTTATTGACATGGTCTTTCAATCCCATTTTGTTTCTGGCCTGTTCGTGCTTCTGTCATAATTTCCGATTTGTTTTTTTTTCCTATTTTTTTTATTTCAATATGGCTGGTCGGGATTACCTATACATCATGCGGATCATCAGTGGTACTTTGATCGAGAATGACTATACTACTTGACGAGAGAGAAGTCAGGCCTGTGACTGATGGTATGGTGCCTTCTGTACTCTGAAATCTCACAGAATATGGCGCCGTGCGTGAAGGCCGGTGATGTTGTAGTGCGTCCACGGGCAGCGGTGGAGGGTCCATTGCTTTTTTTTATTTTGCTTACTGTCAAGACGTGTTGTTGGAATGCTTTGATTTCTTTTTTTTTTTGCCTTTTTTTTTTTGCCTTTTTTTTTGCTTTTTTGCTTTATTTGAATTGTCAAGTTGTGCCTTCAATCGCATGGTTATGTGCGTGCCTGTAGATGTCTTCCAAGAGCAGTGATTTGAACCATGTGTTAGTTACTTAGGGTTGTCTTGGTTGACTATAACTACTAAGCTGACTACAAGCTTACTGTGGGCCGAAGAAAAGGACGGAAATACGAAGCTGATGGCGGTGAATAAACGCAGAAGAGAGACAGGCTAAGCGATAGACTTTGTGCAAGTAGAGCCGTAATGGAAGCAGGCATACGAGGGTTGTAAGCCAGTCAAGACGGGACACTCTTTGTCAAGATATGAGGAGGAGTAGAAGGAGGCATATGATGGTTAGCAGCACACGGCTGAGAAACAAGGCAGTTTGGCGTGGCGAGTAGGTGAAGGCGAGGGAGGAAATCGGGAAGCAAAGGGAGAAAAACAAAGGTTGTTGATACGAGGGTGCAGACAGACGGTGGAATGGATAAGACAGACAGCGAGAGACATGTAAAAAGAATTGACAGGGCTCAAGATTTATGGGAATTGTAGAAGAGACACAGGGTTAAAAGAAAAAAAAAAGAAAAGAAGAAAAAGAAAAAGGGGGAGGAAAGAAGAGAGAAAGTACGACGACATAGGACAGCAGGTGCCATACCGGTACAGAGGGACATGTGTGTCTAATGTCTACGGTAGCTACCTGCAAGTAACATGAACAGGACAGGCAATTACCAGGCCCGGTCAAACTTGCCTTGTGCCACCATGAAAAAAAGGTTCGTCTAATAATAGGTGAATGACAGGTGACTTTTTTAGCAGTTGCCATGTTCGCTTGGGACCTCAGTATCTCTCTCCTGGCGAAGCGAGTTAGTGCAAAGAGAGCACGGAAGGGATTCGCCCTAGCCATACGGTTGACTAGTTAGTTCTCATTTGCATGTTCGTGTTTTTGTTCCTTTGTTTGTCGATCCTGCAGCGACTGAGTGACGGCGTTGGCCTGGCGGTGGATTGCTCCAGCGAGCTTTGTGCTTGGGGCAAGGTGGGTAGGATCTGAGCCTGGGCGTGCTGTCTCTCCCTCTGGGCCTAGGCTGGAATGCGAGATTCTATGCTCGATTTATCGTGTGTCGTGGCGTGAGGCCCAGTCTGGGTGGTGGGGGCCGGTGTCGTATATGTTGCGCCAAGCGTCAGGCAGGCCCGGGTTTGTTTACCGGCGGCCAGGACGGGGGCCAAGATCCATAGAATGCACCTGTTGTTGCATGTCTTTTGTGGAAAAGAAGAACACAAAGCCACCGTCTGAAATGAATATGCGTCAGTGCCAGCTGCAAAGCGTGGTACATTGTTGCCCGCAGACGACTCAACCCCTCCCTCCTCCACCCCGGCCAATGCCTCCTTCCAGGTCGTTGGTGCAGAGAACCGTCGTCGAGCGCACACATGCCAACCGCAGAGATGACAAGGGGCGCCAGCCGCGCTGGACCGCCCGGGAACTTGTGAGCCGACAGCCTGGATGGCAGTTGGTGCGTTGCGGCTGCCCGCCCAGGCTGTATACATATGTATGTATGTACATACATTGATTGGCACATGGGCCGACGGGGGAGAAATGCAGGTACCAATGTTGCTGGCGTTCCAGGCGGTGGTCTGAGGCACGAATCGGCTGGGGGCTTTCTTGTGTTGTTGGCGTACGGGTTGTTTGTTCGGTTGCTCTGCTCTGGCCCGTCTTTTTTTTTTTATATTTTTCTTTCTTCGTGACCACAGGCTCTCGTGGGGTCTTCTTTTCTTTTGATTTGCTTTGAGCGTCATCTGCCTGAACGTTGCTTGGACCTGTGATATCTTCGACACCTACACCGGACTTGATCGTTTCTCTTATGTTTTGTATCAATTTCATTCATTTGATTGCTGGTGTTCTTGTTTCTTAGGCGGCCGATTTTATCTCATCTTTGGTTTGCTCCTGCTTCTCAGAGCGTGCGCTCTCATCATCACATCTCGCGTCACACTTGGCTCGTCAACTTGATACTAGCCCGACGCGCCATTGATTCGATTTTATTGAAATCCCAACTGCTATCCAATAACCAGATAACAAGCACCTGGTCCCCCAAAAACCAAGCCAGCAGCTAGTGTGTTCTTTCTGTCCAGTTCTGCTGCTCATAGATCCATCGCAATGCGCTCTTACACACTTCTCGGCGTAGCGGCCGGTTTAGCCTGGCACTCGTCTCTGGCTCTGGCTGCGGACCAAGCCGAGTGCAGTTTGGAAAACAAGTGCCCGGAATCTGCGCCGTGCTGTTCTCGTAAGTCTCCGTCTTCGATTTGTTCTCCGTCTCCGCCTGCCCGAGCCACCTGTCAGTGCCAGCCACTGCGGCGCCGTGCGACTGGGGCTTGCATGCCTTGACACGCAAGACGGGCAGCACAACAAAGCACGACAGAACACGCCCCCGGACTAACTCGTGCGTGCCAGAATACGGAGCCTGTGGAACAGGCGCTTACTGCCTCGGGGGCTGCGACCCGCGCATGTCCTTTTCTCTCGACTCGTGCGTGCCGGCGCCCGTATGCGAAAGCAAGACGTACAAATGGGACGACCCGGACCGCATCGTCAGCACGAGCAAGTACCTTGGCGACCCGTCCAAAGCCGACTGGGTGTACCAGGGCAATCCGCTCGAGTATGACGGCAACATCCTGCTGACGATGCCGAAAAACAGCGTCGGCACCGTCATGGCCACCAGCACGTATATGTGGTACGGCAACGTCAAGGCGCGCTTCAAGACGTCGCGCGGCGCCGGCGTCGTCACGGCCTTTATCCTGATGAGCGACGTCAAGGACGAGATCGACTACGAGTTCATCGGCGCCGACCTGTCGACGGCGCAGACCAACTACTACTTCCAGGGCATCCCGGACTACAACAACGGCGGCAACATCAGCGAGATCAGCAACACATTCGACGAGTTCCACGACTACGAGATCCGCTGGACGCCCGACCAGATCGACTGGCTCGTCGACGGCCGCGTCGGCCGCACCAAGAAACGCGCCGACACGTGGAACGCGACGGCCCAGCAGTGGGACTTCCCGCAGACGCCCTCGCGCGTGCAGCTCTCGCTGTGGCCCGGCGGGCTCGCGTCCAACCGCCAGGGCACGATTGACTGGGCCGGCGGCGAGATTGACTGGGATGGCGAGGATATCAAGCAGCACGGGTACTACTATGCTATCTTCTCCGAAGTCACGGTCGAGTGCTACGATGCGCCCAGTGCGCCTGGCACCAACAAGCGCACGAGCTACCACTACTCGGACGGCCGCGCGACGAATGACACAGTCGTTGATTCCGATGACGAAACCATCCTCGCGTCCTTCTTGGCGACCGGGACGAACATGACGGCTGGCGCCAAGCCGAGCTCCAGCGCGAGCGCAGACGACGAGAGCAACGACAGCAGCCAGGTGCCGGGCGGGAGTAACATCCCCGTGACCGCCCCAGGGAGCGACTCGTCGGACTCGTCAGGATCTGGCTCGTCGTCCTCGGGCTCCTCCTCCTCGTCGTCGTCCAAGTCCGGCGGCACGGGCTGCGGCAAGTCCTCCTTCTCGCAGGACTGCGACTCGTCTAGCAGTGCCGCGTCCGGCTCGGCCGTCACGACCAGCGCTGCCAGCACACAACACGTGCTCTCGGGCGTGGGACGCAACCTGTGTCTGTGGCTTGCTCCGGCTGTGGCGCTGTTCGTGGCACGAGCTTGAGCTTCGCGTCACGCGGGCAGAAGGCCTCCCGTTTTCCATTGATGGTTCTTTTTTCTCACATTTTTTTTCTTGTTACGCGTGAGGTCTTGCTCGTTATACTTTCTCATAATTCGAGACAGTTAGTTTTACATTTCTCGCTGGTTGGTTAGCTCCTTTTTTTTTTTTTTCCCTTTTGCCTCCACGCAATAGGCCGCGAACTTCGAGGTGTCTTGTGACTTTACACATTTTATCAACAGTTTCTATTTATAGTCTTTACCCCCCCACCGGGGCTTCGTAGTTGCCCTCTTTGACTGCATTTCATCTCATCTCCGCGATCCACTCGGCCCCAGCTTCCGATGCCATGCGATGCCACGGGGCGCAGAGCCGTGAAACGTGAAACGTGATGCGACTTAGCTTCCAAAGTTGATTCACTCAGCCACTGAAATCTGCGCACATGGGCTACGTTGAAGAGGCTCGTATCCGTTTAAATCTATCATATTATATATCCATAACCCCCAAGTCCAATCTACCTACTGCGCCCTCTGGACAGAGACGCAGGTACAACAAGCCTTAATACCCAAAAACCAATAGACGTCGTAAGCAAAAACATAGAAAACACAAACTGAACAGCCAAAAGAAAATGTCACATGCTATAGAAACAGGGATATCAACAAACACAAACAGCACACAAATCCAACAACGAGGAAAAACAAACAATGACAAAAAATGTCACCCCTAATATAGAGCATCTCTCAAGGCAGACATCAGCGACGCGCGTCTCTCCTTGCGATGATCACGCCCATCGCGCTCAGCATGCCGATAGTCTCGGCTATCCTTGCGGCCATCTCGGTCACAGTGTCTCTCGTAGTTGTCTCCCGCTCTGCTGTCACGCCGTTGCTCACTGCTAAAGCTGTCCCGGTCTTCGCGGTGTGAAGTAGACGACCGGCGAGACTCGCTGTATCGCCTAGGCGTGGCTGAACTTTTGCGGGCCGAGGGGGGAATATTAGTATCATCCCCCGCAGAACTAACCATGGCGTAAGATTCTCTGCGAGGCTTGGTTGCCAATGAATCATCCTTGGGTCTACTGCTGCCACTAATATAGCGTTCGTGACTGGTATCTGAGGATGAGTCACGCTCATAGTCATACCGACGAGACCGGTGACGCTCCCGTTCAGATCCTGAGCTGGTGTGTGAACCACCATCGCTATAGTCCCCGATACTGTTTTTACTATTTCGGTAAGCAGTCTCCATGTGATGCATGTAAGACTGTCTTGGCAAAGATTGAACCTCACGAGGGTTAGGATCGTAAACAACATCGTGGGGGTTGGCATTTTTGAGAATGCTCTTGGGTCGAGTGGGAGGGGACCGTGACATAGGGCCATTCGCCAGTGTTAGAGCCATGTTGTGGCTTGGGTTTTCTGAGGTGGAAATGGGAGGCGATACAATACAAGGCTTGGGCCGAGAGATGGATTCATGAGATTGTGGCCCAGGCATCACCAGCGACATGGAAGAAGCGCGGGTGCGGGACTGTTTCAAAGAGTCAAGGCCCTGGTTGTCCTTGTGATGATGTGTATCTTGGTCTCTTTGACTCTTGTTTTCGTGCTCTTTGCGCCACCGACGAGCATCATCCTCGGGAGAGCCGTAGTCCCGTTTGTGATCACGGGAGCGGTAATGGTTATACTGGTCGGGTTTCCTTGGATGCCCTTTCTCGGAAAACTCATTTCCACCTTTATCGGTAGGTCTAAGTGATGGGATGGCATATTGCAGTCGTTCTTGGCGGATGTCTTTGCTTAAATTCGCCAAGCGCACTAGATCACTTTCACTAATGAATCCCAGCACGGCAATAAAATCAGGGAAGGCTTCGAAATGTTTATTGGAACGACGGAAGGCTTCAGCCGTGAACTTGGTTCTGTCAACCTTGGTCCACAGGGCAGACGGTGCAATGAGATTACCAAATTGGTCGGGACCAATCGGCACTAGTTGCGACTTGCCAGTGTGCGAGCCACGGTGGTCTTTGGATGATGAATCAGCCTTGGAGGTAGGAATGGGAAGTGGAGTTGAACGGTTTATGAAACGAGTCAAATCATCAGTAATGATATATTGGAAGTCGGCAGTAGAGATGCCGCTACCCGAGTCCCGCAGAGACGAAGCCCGCTCACGAGTTCTCATTGTTGTTGACGGGGGTTGTGTAGTCAAGGGAGAACCGGCAGTCGTGGAACTGCTGGAGATAGGCAGGGGCTCCTTTTGAAATGGAGAAGAAGAGTAAGAAATTGAAGCAGAGCGGGCTCTGGATGTTGCCGTGAGAGGTTTCTGAGATGAAGTGCTGGATAAAAGAGTGGCGTTGCTGTTGGATGATGTGGTGGTAGAACTGGGCAGAGAATCGTTGATATTCTGATAGGTTCTCTGAATAGAGTGGAAGAGAGATTTGAGTGAAGACTATTGCAAAAGATAATGTTAGAGAAATGTAGACAAATGAAATGATGCGAGCTATGGCCAAGACTCCAAATGGCAGAGGAGGTTGAAGATGTATAAATAGGAACAAAGAACCGTATAGCCCAGTATGGACGTAGTTGCAGGATTCCTGTTAAGTTGCATTGTGTCATTGACGAGGCAAAAAGACTTTGAGCGTTGCAAGTCTAACAAAGAACAAGCCACAATCTAAGCCAGACCAGACCCGATGACTACCGGCGGCGGGGCAAAAGTAAAAGTTGGTTTGACAAGGGGCGTGTGGCTATAACAACTTGAAGCCCAAAACCAGGTGAAGAAAAGGTGAACAGGGAGGGCGGGAAAAGGTAGTACCCAGCCGAGATGACAGCATCTGTGTGGCAAACGGGAGCCACAGAATGACAGAGAAACTCAGCCCTTGACTGAATATGCGTGGTCCCCTTTCTGGCTTCCCATTGCCCTATTTGGTGGCCACGGGCCAGGGAGATCCAACAGCACTGGGTGCAGGTGAGCCAATCAAAAAAGCTTGCAGAGAGAAAATGAGGCTTACCGAGTTATTGTCAACGACGCGTGAGGGAAGCCCGCACTTGACCAACTGGGCACGGACTTTGAGCCAGAGATCATCATCAGTGCTTTCCAAGCTAGAATTTCGCTGCTCTACAAATCCGGGAGCAATCCGGCCGAGCTGGAGGCGAATATCACGAAGTGTAGCTTCGTCCGTATTGTGGCGAGAGGGACCGTCCTTTGGTAGCAAGTCATCAGTGTCACTTGGGGAAGAAAGCTTCGGGCTGACGCGGTTCTTCTGGACATCTTCAAGGATGTGTTGTAGAATGACCTGATGCTTCCTGATCTGCGAGACATAGGCCGAGAAGTCCTGCGCAGCATCTGACGAAGCGCCGGGCCTCTCCAGTGCTCTGTTCAAGTAGCCGAGAGCACTGGCGCAGGCGTTCAGGATACTGGTCACCTGGCCTGCAGTGGTAGGAGAATACAACCGGCTTCGTTCGTTGGCTGCTTCGGTGCGGAGGTTGGCGAGCGCCGTGTGCAAGGCAGTGACAATATCAAGTATAGACGAAAGATGGGTGCCGAGGTTCGAGACCGAGGTAGCAGAAAGTGCCTGGGCCCGGTGGAATAGGGCTAGTGCTAAAACATCGCTATTATCCAAGGCGGCAATCATAAGCGTGGTTGGCATTGGAATATCCATGGGAAGAGCCATGTTGGTGATGTGAGGCGCAGGACCAAACAGCAGAAGAAAACCGATTGGGCTGTAGTGCTATGCCAAGGCCAGAAACGGATGCATGCAAAGCTGCAGAGTGGCACACAGGCCGTGACGGCAGCAAGGAGACACGGCAGAGAGAAAACAGGACAGACGCCCTGGGAGTACAGGCGGAAAATAATAAGCAGAGAGTAGATAGACCTCGTACAAGGTTTGTGGCGGGATACAAATGCGTCGGGAGGACTGATATGGAGAGAAAAAAACATGAAGGGGAAAGTCTAGCCCCAGAGCCCAGATGCTTGCCGGCGTCCTATAAGTAGTCGTGGCCGATGTGAAGGGGGATTCTCTTTTTCACACGAAAGTACGCGCAGCGCCCGAAACTGGCCTGTCCACAGTTCACGGACAGGAGGCCAGGAAAGGGCCTGGAAAAAATGGGAGAAAAAACCTAGGAGACTGCCGATGTGACTGGGTGCAGGCTTGAAAGAATATGTCAGTCTTGAAGGAGTCGAGTCAAGCAAAGCAGCGCCGATAAAATGGAGTGATATAATACCCAGCAAAATAAGCAAAGGCCAGCATCTTAAATGCGACCCGGCGATTTGGCGTGGAGCATGGCGGCGGGTCGCGTCGATGATGATGGGGGCAGACTTGATGTTTCAGCTAGCGCAGCGGCTTTGAGGAGACAAAAAAAAAAAGGGAAAAAAGATGGCCGAGGTTGGGCGGAATTTTGGCGATGGCCGCTGTGCGGTAAGAGACGGCAGAAAATAGGGCTCAGGGCTTTGAGCCGAACGGGAAGGCGCAAGACGGGGCAGGAGCTTGATGCTGTGAGGCAGGGGCGAGCTTGTGAGGCAGGAGCTTGATGCTGTGACAAAACAAGAAAGAGCAACCCCCAATGGAAGTGTCGGCCTACGCCGCCGTCGAGCTCTTGCCTCTTCCACGCCTTCCCGAACCAGCAGAAGGATCCAGAGCTCTTGCCGTACTTTGATTGGCGGCCATGAAACAAGCCAAAGACAAACCAAACACCGTCACAAACCCAAACACAACGTCGGACACAAAGCCAGACACACTCCCTCTCCAGCTGCCGCCAGCGACATTCCCTTGCACAAAACACGACCTGTTAAACCTGCAGTCAGGTCGTAGTTGCCGAAGCCAAATCGAAATCGATACACATACACAAACGACGCCACGCCGGAGAAAGACATCGGACAACAGGGAAGGAACTGCCGTGGAAGGCAGGAAGGATTAGAATCCCCGAGTCAAAAAATTAATCAAGAAAGAGGAAACAGCAGGCTCAGGTTCTTTCCCTTCTTGAGCTGGTCCTGCTTCTTTGGGACCCTAGAGTAGAAAAGAAAGAAAAACCCCTTTAAATTGACCAACTACATACATAGTTCGCAGAACTCAAGATAGACGTCCACATCGCATCCATCTTCCAGTCGCGCCAAGTTGGCTTCCCTTTCACCAACCCAACCCAACGCCTACCCGTGTCCGCGTCTCAAAAAGAAAAAGAAATGGCCAACAAAATATCCGACACGCAAAAGCTCAGCTCGGATCAAAGTCTAGCCCAGCCAGCCTGTAGTCTGCATGAATATGAAAGCCTCGTCTACGCATTGCACCATATTGCCTTATGCCAGTCGGCCGCGGGCCAGGGCCTCAACAACTGACACCACCCACACAAAGCAAGCTCTTTGGCGTCTATCAACTCAAGCCTTGTCACGTTGCTGTTATATAATACATGCCCCCCCCTCTAGACGCTACGTCTCCCCACGGCTGCTACGGATCTTCATCCCCGAATGGACATGCCAAATCCAGGCCTGGGCTAGAGCAAAGGCGACTCCGTGCCCTGTTGGCAGCAGATAAGCTGCAAGGTTAAAATGTGCTTGATCGTGCATCCCCACAGTGCATGAAACACCATGCCACACAGTCCGTTGTCACCCAGAAGCCCAGATCAGGAAGGTCCCAAAACCTGCGACAAGACTCGGTGATTTCGAGGCAGGCAGTTGCTATGATTTGGAATTTCCAGCTCCGGTGCGCAGTTGCTTCTCTTGGTTTTCGGGGCCCATCTCCTGCTCGGTACTTTCCCTCGTTGTGACACTGGGCCCTGTCACCCTGACTTGGGTAGTTGCCATCTTCAGCCATCAGGTGCCTTTCCCGGTGCCCAATTACAACCTTTATCTACATGTCATTAGTATAGCCCCCATTGAAACTAAAATCAAGGCGAGCTACCGGTCAGTGGCCTCGGGTCGTGATGTCATATCCGCGCCACAGAGATTCCCGTCCATCAAGCATTGTGATAACTACGCAATGGTCCATCAACTAACTAGCACGACGGCCTTGGCCCGCCTGGAACAATCAGGCTCCATTGACAACTTGTCTTTTTCTCGCTCGTCCTTGTTCGTCTTTCATGTTCTCCCTGCATCCCTGGTTTCCTTGTTCTTCCTTTCTTTTTTCCTCCTTTTTTATCTGCATGCTGTCATTGCACATACGCACATTGGCCGAGCCGCAAGGAAAAGCCCAGTTGATTAAGCCCAAAAGAATGCATCTAGCTACTTAAGTGGGCCCGGTAACACAAGGACCCTTGAACCCGGACCAACCAAGAATGCAGAAGGTGCCAAACAGCCCTTCCCTGGTCGGCTTTAGAACTTTAGCCCTATGTCGTCATAGAGCCATCATTTTACCTGGTGGCGGGCCTGGCTTTTTTTTGCCTGACCTTAAGCCGTCAAGGCCGATCTCGATCCGTTCTCTCTTCTTCCCGAGATCATGATGCGCTTATCAAAACTGACGTAACTAACCAATTGAATAGGAAAAAAAAAGGGAGGAAACAAGTATAATCAACTAGTTACTAACTAGGTACGCACTACAAGTACTCGCAAGTCAAGCCATGCCCAAACGCCGATAACAAGCACAAATACCCTAAACAATCCTTACCCGACAACCCTTAGAACACCAGCTTCTCAAGAGAGTATGTCCTCGTGCCCTTGCTAAGCAGATGCTCCAGCTCACGGTGGGTTCTTTGGATAATCTCGCCGCCCTTGTCAACCTTCCAGCCAGACTCAACACCCGCCCAGCTGCTTCCAAGAGGCAACATGGCCGCCTCGCCAGACGTAGCGCTAGTCGCCTCCATTACGGCGGGCGCTTTGCGCAGGCCACGCTCAATTGCACGCTGCTCATCTATCTGGGCCGCACGGGTAATACCCTGAGCATGACGAACTGCGCCGCTGACCAGACCCTCAAGAACAACGCATTCCTCAAGACCCTGCAGGGCTGCCGACACCTCAAGCTTGAGCGCAGACAAAAAGTCATCCAGGTCCAGGCTTTCATTAAGCGAAGGAGACGGTGTAGCCACCGAGAGATTGTCGTGGACCATCCACCCTAGCATGCCAACAGCATCGATGCAACGGGACAACAAGTCGGCAATGAGCGTAATGCTGCTATCAGGCGCAGCATCAGCATCGAATTCAGCATCAGAAGAGTCCATTTTCTGGTCGTCGTCGGAGATGAGGCCAGTTCCGTCTTGGTTTTGGTATCGGGTGGTCCAGGAGCCGCGCACAAGCTCCCCACGCAGCACATAGATGAGCGAGAGGACCTCGTGAGGTTGAAGCGTAGCGCGCAGGGCGGTAACGGTAGCGGCAGCAGATTGAGCGGCCAGTTTGGCAAAGGCTACAGTCAGGGCACGCGCACGTGTTGAGTCCTCGTCACCGAGGTAGTACTCTGTGGTTTGAAGCTCGCGCTCCAGCTCATCCAGTTCCATGGAAATATCAGCGTCTGCGTCCGGTGACTTGGTTGACGATGAGGCTGGTGTCGTAGTCTCTGAAGATGCCAGATCAGGAGATGGGGTATCCTCGATGGCCTTGACCTTGTTTGTTTCTTCAGGCACAAAGCCTAGGCTACGAAGAACCACCATAATAGCAGTCAACAGTTCAACGGCCGTCAGCTTACTAGAGACCAGATAGTTGTGAAGCAGGTCCATGCTAGGGTCCAGCTCTACAAGGCGAAGCACAGAGCCACGGGCCAGGTGAGCATCCGGCACATCGACGTTTTCCAAACTCTCGCGGAAGGCGGCGCGAACATTCCGCAGCGTAAAGTGGCCAGCCATCGCCAGGTACACGATCACGTTGCTCGTAGGCAGAGTGACCTGCAGCTCAGGAAGACGCTCCTCCTCACCATTGGCAGCGGTCTCCGGGGTCGGTTGGCCAAGGGAGAATGCGCGGCTCAGAGCATAGAGGACCCAGCGGCGGTCAACCAGCGGGTAGGCCTCCTTTTCCCCGCGCTCAAAATCCCAGCTACCGTCAGCGCCAACAGAAAGCCCGAAGCACGGAGCCAGCAGCCGGTCAAATGCAGCTATATCTCCGTCGGCCAGTGCCTTGTCGGCAGAATCCATGGCTGCGCGCAGCTCGGTGATGTACTCGGCCGTCATGGTGCCAGGCAGAGGGGCAGCGAAGAAATCGGCATCCTCGACACGAGTGCGCTTTCTCAGCGGGTCACGGGGGCCGCCGCGGCCAATGCTGTCAATAAGAAGACCTTCAGCCTGGCGCTTCTTGGCACCAAAGCGCGGCTGCTCCACAGGGAGGGCAACGAGTAGACTACCAACCAAACCAACAACGAGATCCAGCTTCTTGAAGTTGGCAAGCATGGAAAAGCGCTGCGTCTCACCCTTGAGAGGCTTCCTGAGAGCGGTCAAGTCAAGTGACATGAGAGCCTGTACGGAGCCAAAGCCAGGGTTGCACACGGCGACTTCGGACGCGGATACAGCAATGATCGAATGGTTAGTCAGGCGCAGGATGCTGGTAGCAGCTTCACGATACATGACAGAAGCAACCTGGGGGATAGGGCGCGAGATATCGTAGACATAAATGTAGTCACCACCAAGCATAGTCAGGCTTCCAGAAGGAATATGCAGACGGAACTGGCGCTCGGTCGAGGCCGACAGCTTCTCAGCTTCCGGAAGGTTGGCCATGTGCAGACGAACAAGGGCTGGGACGGTGGCATCGGTATCGGCGGCAGTAGGGTTCACGGCAAGTGCGCACAGCAGGCGCTCCGAGGCACCATCGCGAGTCACGCATGCGACAAAGACAACGACATCGGCGCGGGCCTTTTGATCCTTGGTCACAGCGCGCGAAAAGGCTGATGACACTGTATCCAGGTTGCCCTCAAACAGACCGTCAATGACATCACCCGCAGGGACCACAACGGCGTGCTCAACAGTCAATGCAGAGAACTTGTTCACTTCGTCCTGCGACAGGCTGCTGCCCGACTGCTGCCATCTGAGGCTAAGATCCTCGGGGTTGAAGCACAGGATGTGGCCGTTTTTGCACACGGCTACCAGGTTTCCGTCAAAGCGGCCATCGGCGACGGAAGAGAGAACGGTCGAGGTCTCTAGGAGGACAATAGGCGAGGTTGAAGGAACCGTGACGGATAGAGACTCGGAAGTGGCCTTGCCGTTGATGTCGACGGAATCTTTGAATACAGTGATGCGCTGCTTGGGCTTGCCCTTGGCACTTGTTGAAGTGCGAGTGGCAGCATAGGTGTAGCGAACGGTTCCGTGGGGCTTGGCCAGGCGCAGGCGCAGAGAGATGGGCGCACAGGAAAAGCTCTGCTCGGGGGGGATCGGGTGGGAGGTGATGAGACTGGAGCTGGCGATCTGGGAGGAACAAGAGGAGAGGTTAATATGCGATACCAGAGGCTAAGATACACACAAAACGTATGTGCAGTACAAAACCAAGTACACAGACAGGAAGCCAAGCAAGAATAATAAGCTCAATAGCCCCAGGGCAGCTGCTTACATCGTACAGATTGACGCTCTCGCCGTCGATGGCAGCAATCAGCTCGGTGCGCTTCTTGCGCGGCTGATCGAGCTGATGGCCGAAAACATCACCGACAAAGAACTTGCCGGTCTCTGGGTTGAATGGCCGCGGCAGCGTAGCCAAGACATACGGCTTTCGTATCCGATAGTTGGTAGACATTGTGGTGTGGGAGATGGCGACGCAGAAGTACAGACGAGACGCAAGAAACGGCGACAAGGACGTCTGCCAGCCAGAAAATACGGCTAGGAAGTGAGAGCAAGAACGGAAAAGGCGCGAGAAAACGACGGCTGCTAAGAATGGCCACGCAGCTCCGAACAAGAAAACCAGGCGCTCGATCTCTGGTGGTGGCGTTGTGATTGGCGCTCCCTAAAGCGGCAGTGAAGCCGCGATGGCTACAGAAAAAAAATATTTTTGGTGGCAGAATTGGGCTGACTAAGCGACAGCAAAGGTGGGGCCAAAAGGCGGTGAGGCGTGCGCCTGCACTGAAGCTAACCCGTTTGGTCTTGTGCAACCAACCCTGGTTGCAGCAACAGCAATTAACGCGGGACGCGTGCCTACTCCAAACACACGCGTGGGCTGGGTGGACCTGTGGCAGTTGCTCAGGACAAAACAGCCAGAAGACCATCATATCACGACACCTTCGCCAACGGCAACTGCTCTGCAACGGCCGCACAGTTTTCACTTCCTTCCGGGTCTGATTCACGTGACATACTATTGAAGCGCTAAATTATCTTCATTTCCCTTTTTTTGAACCTCACATCTTCACCTTTGCATCTCTGAAGCCGTTGCCACCGCCGCTTTTGTTTGTTTATATATCCCACGTCTATTTACTTTCTTGGTTTTCGCACCAAGTCAGCATGCTCGCTTGAGCTTCATCTTTTGCTTATCGTACTTGGATTCCCACGTCGAACTTCACCGCCGCCCTTCTCACAGCTCGATCTCTTCTAAATCTATCGTTTGCCATATATTGGTGCCCTCTCCACCATGAGCCCGACGCACGGTGACCCCAGCACCGCCAACTGTGCCGGCGGCAAAATCCATCCTTTCTTCAAGGCCTCCCGACCCGGCTCCGATCGTGCCTCCTCGCCCGCCCTCCACGACTTATCTGACTCGAGCCAAAGCGGCTCGCGCAAGAAACGAAAAACCGCTGGGTCCAAGGACCTGGGCTCGCGCAAGCGCACAAATACTCTTGAGGGGCCGCTGCTGAGCCTTCTCAAGCCCCAGTCAGCCACACCTCTCGACAGGGCAACTAATGGCCTGGAGACTCCTCCTGTGTTCGAAGACGAGGGTCTTGAGGATGCCGAGGGCGAGGTTGATGACGAAATGCCCGGCTTCTTCCCCGGAGCCCCACAGCTGCCGCAAACCACAACCCGGACGCCGTCATATTCTCCGCCCGCAACCTCACAGGCGCCGCCGAAAGCCCCATTAATATGCTCGACTTCGACTACTAGTGTCGTTCCAGACAAGCCCTCAAAGGTGCTCAAGTTCAACGTGAAAACGGGGACGCTGGGCTCGCCACCGAAAGCCAAGTCAAAGAAGCCCGAGCCATTGGAAGGCGCAAAGCCGGGCCGTGGACGACCCCGCAAACCTCCAGCACAGCGCATTGTGACCATGCGCTACGGGACTGACAAGGCAACCCGACATCGTATAGGCGCTGCTATACAGCAAATCCTAGCCCGGCCTCCGCGTCCACAACAACCTTTACCTCTATCCGACCCTATTGCGTCTCCCCTTCCGACCGTTCCCGAGGCAGCCATCTCGAAAGTCGCAACATCAATTGTTGTACCCGGCAACTCGATACCGGCTCAAAGCTCGAAGTCTACCCACCCATTCTTCAAGAAGGGTGCTGCGGCAACCTCGATCCCCCCGCCCCCGCCTCCAGCCAAGAAAACGACCATATCTTTGTCAACACCTTGCTCTCCCAGACGCAAGATCCAGCCCCCAGTCCCTTCTAGTGAACTCGATGGCCCTGGCTTTGGGTTCAAGACCAAGGGAGTCAAAGTTCCTGGGGCCCAATTTCCTCTGTTCCCTCCTATGGATATGGTACATGTGCGAGGCCTTGATTCCTATACGCCGGCTTCACACTCCAGAAGCTCTGAGAGTCTCTCCAAACTATCTCCTCCACAACGCAAGTCAAAACAACAGGCTATCACAATCTCCACATCTGAGTCCATCATCACATGTCTTCAGTCAGAGCTGGGTATCAGCAACATCATGGCAGCTCTAGCAAGACTCAACGATGACTTCACTCCGGTTCCACCCTCTCTAAGAATTCCTACGAGACATGTCGAAAGTGGCCGGCGGGTGCAGGCGCGCATAAAACGACAAATGCGAACTTCCCCTCCTGTCCCGGCTGCGGCCGCTGAGACCCAATCAGCTTCCACGTGTGACGCTGAGTCTTCTAGTGAAGACGAAATCGCGATTGTGTCTCGATCCCGGCTACAACAGCGCCGCAAGAAGCAACAAGCCCGCCCCATTCATCCCTTCATCTTCCGCCTCTATCACCAACTCGCTGATGGCCTTTCCGCATACGATCGTTGCACGTGCGAGTCGACATCTTGGACTCAAAAGTACGCACCACAAAGCGCCGCACAGGTCCTACAGTCGGGCCGGGAGGCGCTCCTCCTCAAAGAGTGGCTTGTGGCACTCAAAGTCAACGCTGTACACACGTCCAACCCAGACGCCAAGTCGAAATCCAAGTCATCTAAAAAGCGAGGCAAGAAGAAGAAGGGCAAACTAGATGGCTTCATTGTCGATGAACATAGCGACGACGATAGCGGCGTGTACTCTCCCGACGAGGAGTCCGACGCCGAGGTTCTGGCTGAATGGGGTCCTGACGCCGCCGGAGACAAACGTAGTGTCGTGCGCACTGTAACTGGTCGGCTCAAGAATGCCGTTGTCCTGAGCGGCAAGCATGGTGTGGGCAAGACTGCCACCGTCTATGCTGTTGCAAAGGAACTGGGCTTTGAAGTTTTTGAGATTAACGCGGCCAGCAGGAGGGCCGGAAAGGACATCACCGAAAGGGTTGGCGATATGACTCGCAACCATCTTGTGCGACACCAAGGTGGCGAGCCTGGCGAGCCGTCCAGTGCCGGTAAATCCCCAGCCATGGCGTCGTTCTTTGCGAAAAAGTCCTTGTCGACAGTGACACAGGCCTCTGCCCAAACACCAGCAACTACCGCTGATAATAAGGAAGCGACAGCGCAGAAACAATCGCTAATTCTCATTGAGGAAGCCGATATTCTCTACGATGAAGACAAGAACTTTTGGGCCACGCTAGTAACGCTTATGACCCAAGCTAAGCGCCCATTCATCATCACTTGCAACGACGAGACCCTGATTCCCCTCCATACTCTCCCTCTCCATGCTATATTCCGCCTCCGCGCGCCACCTCGGGAGCCCTCGGTCGATGCGCTTCTGCTCATCGCCGCCTGTGAAGGCCATGTTTTGCATCGCCAGGCAGTTGAAGAGCTCTGGGCCAGTCGCAAAGGCGACCTGCGCGCTGTTCTCGCAGAGCTCCAGTTCTGGTGCCAATTTGGCGTTGGCGACGTCAAGGGCGGCTTTGACTGGCTGCTTGCGCGATGGCCCAAGGGCAGCGACATTGACGAGCGAGGGGATACGTTGCGGGTTGTGAGCGAGGGTGTGTATGAAGGCGGGATGGGATTGCTTAGCCGCGATTCTACGGCTGCTCAGCCCGAGGATCCCGAAGTGGCTGTGGAGTGTTGGGAAAGCTTTGGCGTTGATTTGTATGGCTGGGAAACAGGCGGTCAGAATGTTGCTGCCAGGCACAGTGACGATAGAAACGGTCGATTGCGTGCGCTAGAGGCTTTTGCAGACTTGGCTGACAGCATGAGTGCCTCCGACATCCTCTCCATTTCGGCCTATGGTGAAATGAACCAAGTACGTCCAAGGGTATTATCACGTCTCCTAGTCTTGCGATTACTAACCTGTCGACAGATCCGCCTTGATACAGAAGCCCCCGGAATGGCACCCAAGCGCCGTGATGACTTTATCGTCGGCTACACCCTTCTCGAGGCCGACCCCGTGTCATCATACTCGACTCTCCCCCTCTCTATTCCAGCCCAGATCAAAGCCTCGGCACAGAAGCACCAGCTTAGTCCTCTAGCAGCAGACCCCGCCTCTTCCGACCCCACCCACAAGCTCAAACTGCTCCTCTCCGCCCCCGCCGCTCCCCCTCCCACAACCCGCCGCGACTACTCGGCAGCCTTTGACCCCATTGCAGCCAGCAGCATCTACGTCTGGGCCGCGCACATCGACCCGTCCGTCTTCGACCGGCCCATGCGCCTCATCGCCCTCGACGTCGCACCCTACGTGCGGTCCATCATCTACTCCGACACCCACCGCCGCGCCCCCACGCCCACCGCCGACCCCCCATCCACCCACCCCACCAAGAAGCTCCGCGCGACCCGCGCAGCCCTCAGCGCCATGGACGGCGCGCACCGCGCCAGCGCACGCGCGCGCACGCACGACTACTTCGCCGCATGCACCGGCGTCGACGCTGCCGCCATCCTCGCCACCGCCGGCCCCGCCTGGCCCGCGCTCGCCCACGCCGCGCACCAGTCCGCCGTCGCCGCGCACGCCGCCTGGTTCGCAGCCGAGGTGCAGAAGATGCAGCGCCGCGCGGCCGAGGAGCAGCGCCGCGCGGCCGAGGAGCAGCGCCGCGCGCTCGAGCTCAGACAGGTCATTCAGGCGCAGGCGCGCGAGCTTGCGTTGCAGCAGCAGCAGCAGGCAGGTGGGATGGTCATGCAGATCCAGCCGTTCATTCCGCCGTCTGCAGCGCACTTGCCGCCTGGCCACGATGGCTTTCAGACTAGCACCAGTGTGCACCAGGGCCAATATCATGCTAGCGGTGCGCCGGTGTCGATGCCCATGTACCAGGATCCGTCGCAATATGGCGGCTACGCACCGCAGGCCTATCTGGTTCATGACGCACCACAGTCGTATGCGCAGCTGCAGTCGGCATTGCCTCTATACACATCCACAACGTCGGGAGGTCCAAGCACACTGGGGGCTCTGGGAAATGGCGGGCTGGCGATAGACCCTTCCCTGCTTTCAGGCGCCAACGAAGATACAGACATGATAGAATGAACGCGTAGAATAGAGCTACAAATATATAGATCTCGCATACCAGAAACGCAGACGTGAACACAAGATAGAAAATTGCTATGTTATATTGGATATACATGATACTCAACACCACCCACCACGTCGTGCCAACAACAAAAAAAAACGAGGGAGGTCCCAACGACAACGTCCTCGCATCTACCGCCCCCTCATGTCACAGACTTTTTTATATCTTGTCAACTATCGCCCTTGCGCGGTTGTTCATGCCAACCAAGATGCTGGCTGGCACGGCATTCCAGATTGCAGGACCCTCTTTAGAGTAAAAATAACAAAGAAGCAAAATGAACAAAAAATGGACCAGACGTGCCCGACATTAGCGCCGGTGATTAAACAATAAAACGACGAATAACAAAACGGCCAAGGCCTGCCGCCGCTGACATGAGCATACCATTATCCGTACGGTAAGTAGAAAATAAACAGAAACAAAGAACCCCCTAGCCAAGACGGCCCGGGTGGAAACAGAAAGACGAAGGGTTGATCATTAATACCGCTGCGAGTAGCGGGCAGAGGGCGACGGCAAGTAGGAGTCGTGGCCGCTAGGGTTGTACGCATCGTCTTGGTACATGGTCTGGCGACGGTCTTCCTCGGGCAACAGCTCCTTGACCTCCCAGTTGTTCATGCGCGTGCCGACTGAGAACTCAAGATCCTCGCGGGTGATGGAGTCCCAGTACTTGTACACCATCATCACAGCAAGCAGGTTGCACACAGTGGCAATGCACAAGCCATCGGCGTAGTGGCTCAGGGCGTCGCAGATGTCCTCGCTGAAGACGTACATGGTGACCTGGCCAACGGCAAAGAAGAAGACGCCAAAAATGATGTCACCCAGGGGCCAGCGGTCCTGGAGCGTGCCGGCAACCAGCATGATCTGCATCACAATGTACACAACCAGCTGCACTCCGTTCAGGATAACCATAACGATAAAGAGACCAGTGGTCTTGGTGGGGCTCAAGCTAGACCATGACTTGAAGGTGGCGATGGCAACGAGGAAGGTTATAGCGAACGAAAACACAGAGCAGAGACGCAGTAGCCAAACCGACAGCGGGGTGCCATCCTCGTACAGCTGGAAGCCGACAAAGCCATTGATGAAGAGAGCCGTGACCGTCGCAGACGCCAGACCAAGTTGGATGGCAGCGAACCAAGGGTAAGTCTCTGAGTACGGGGGGACCACGCCGGCGTCGATGATGAGCGAGACAAAGGTCAGGAGCATGTAGAGGTAGAAGAAGGTCAGGATTTCGCGTCGGCCTGTGACTGGGGTTAGCGGGGGCGTCTACGCGACGTGCTCAGGGTGGGCGACGAACCAACAGCAGTAAACTTTCCGCGGATGTGAAAGATCATGATAACCGTCATGGTCAGCGCAATGATGTGCATGGCCGAAGCGGCGCCCTGGAAGATGACGGTGTTGGCCAGCTCAATGTTGCGGGCAAAGCATGTGGTCTCGATTCCAACGCCGGTGCCCGCGGCGGACTGCGGCCCAATGGCGGCACATAGCGGCAGCGGGGTCTGGTGACAGATGTCGGTGAAGTCGCCGAAGGACGGCATGGTGGCTGCGACGGAGGGGGCGATGGAGGGTCGGAGCACAGGAGACGAGCAACGGCAGGGGAGGCGGGCCGATTAGGGTCAGGGCCGAGAAGACACACGGAGGAGGCGCGTTGCGAGAAGAGATTTGCAGGGCGAGGGCGGGATCTGCGGGCGGGACGCTGAGGTCGGGAGGAGACAGACAGCGAGTGTAGATATTAGAAGACAAATACAGGAGATCGGGTCAAGCTTCACGGTCGAGCGAATCTCGCAGGCGGGCGGGGAGGCACGGCCAGGACGACGCGGCGGCGGCTTGAGAAGCGAGCGAAAGAATAGGAGGCCTGGAAGAAGCAGAGGAAAAAGGGAGACTGGAAGAAAAGAAATGAAAACCCTATATTGGGCAAAGCCAGAGCGGATGTTGGCCCTCGCCAGGGTCGGCGGACAGGGACAGGGGCGGCGCAAATAGAAATTACAGAGGGCCTGGGCCAAATATAGAGGGCGTTTATGGGATGCGGCGGGGGGGTTTAGGCGGAGAGGCCGCTGAAGGCACGGTAAAGAACAGGGCGGTTGTAGGGCGTAGTGAGCACTTTTAGGCGGACGGGCCACTGTAAAAACAGCGTTGGAGGAACAGTAGGGAACGGAACAAAAGGATACAAAGGGTGCAATTAAAAAAGGATCAGCACGGCGCAGATGGATGAGAAGACAAAAGAAAAGCAGCGCGGAGGAAAATCAAAAGGAAATGAAGACGAAGAACGGAGAGAGGACGGCAGAAGTGAAGATGATGGAGTAAACAAAAAAGAAAGAATAAAAGAAAATAGAAGAAAAATGAATTACTTCTGGCGTGCGTCAACTACAGCTTCACGACAAGGCAGGAACTCATCTGCCATTCTGGCGCCTGCCTTGGGCATTTTCGCCTGCCTTCCTTTCCTGTCTCCACCGGCAAACAAACAAACAAACACAGCCGAGAATTGCATTCAACTGCAGCCATAGTGTGTGCACGGTGCTCTGTCTCGGCCACCACAGTCTGCACACTGTGTCTCTATGAACCGACAACGCCACACTGAAAAGAACACAACACCACGGGTTCGGACGCCAGAGAAACACGGCTTCTCAAACAGCGACTCCAAGCCAAGCCAGCTCTGCACCTGAGCCACGTCGCTGACTGAGCACGTCCAATTTCAATTTCACTTCGACCCACGCGTACAACCAACCACACAACCTCGCATCGTTGACGCTCTCGCATTGCGTACAAGCCCCAAGCCCCAGATACCTCCGCTCCCACTGCCTCCGTCCTGCCCTCCTCTTCTCTTCGTTCATGCCAATGCAAAAGCGTTGCTCCAGAGACAAATTGTCCCGCCCGGACGATGCGAAACTAAGCCCGCTCCCCACTGTCCTGTCCTCTGCACATCTGCCTCCTTCCTGGATCGCAGCACATGGACCAGCCCGCCCACCGGCATTGCAGGGCGGGCGTCAACAACACAGCAAGCCAGGGTTACAAAAGCGTAAAAGTCACGCATGTCGAGCGAGGCCCAGCCCGCTGCTTGCTGCCCACTTCGCCTTTATGGTGGTATTGCGTGTCCCCAAGTGCGAGAGTGCGCATTCTCGCTGACCAGCTCTCGTGTTGGTGCTGCTGACGTTGCTATTTTCGTTCTCGTTCCCGTTGTTGCTCGACCTTGGGCTGTATCCTCCGTGTACTCTGGGTCTGTCCAGAGTTGGAGACACGGACACAGACGGCATCGCATGATGTCACTGAGAACCCTGACACAAAGGAATGTAGTTGTAGACCCTAAAGCTTGCACATGGGCCCCCATCACGTGTGACACTGCCGCTTTCTCTAACCCTACGCATCTGCTAGGTAACCCAGGCTCTGTGTAACTCTTCCTCTTGCCTCATGCATTCGTTGCGCTGACTTTAACATCAACATCATGCATCCACGATTTCAATCTATTTACCACGCAAAACTCCCCCACTTGCACTCCCACACAATAGGGGGCTTACTATTCACCCAGATATCAATATCCTCCACCTGATTTTCTACCTGCAGAGTACATGGCCAAAGTATCGACGAGTTCCAAGCCAGTCACTTGCGTGACACAGGCTAATGCCACCATGTGACGGCCTGCATCTTAGCTGACAGCGATCAAAGGCTTAGTATCCAGACACCACAGGAGCTTATCTGTTCTTGTGGGTATGTTATCCGTCCTTGAGCACTCGCCCGTGGCAACAAGGCAACGGAAGAGACTTCAGCCCCATTCACACATCTTTGTCTGTTGTCAAGCCCGGCATCTAGGGTTGGGCCAGGGTTGTGCGATGCCAACAAAGAGAAGTCCCCCTCACAAAGGTGAATGTCCGGCAGTAGGACAACACTCAGTCAACCAACGAGAAGACAAGACATGAAGCTCAAAGACAGGCTAGCATGTTTTCATGCAGCCAATTGCAGCGTGACAAGATGAATAGAATGCCCTGTGAATTAAGGCCCAAGAGTCATTTGACAAAGCCCAAGAGAGAAAAACAGGCATAGCTAACTAACTAGTTAATCCGCAGTTCGTATGTCGCATGGCATGGCATGTGTGCGCGTTTTGCCGCGTGTGAAGTCGTAATGGGCGCGACTTCACGTACCAAGTGCAAGACCTACTGCGAAATGTACGCTTGATCTGCGGCCTGAATTCCTGCTGGTACTAGCTGGTATTCTGTGTCATGATTCTTTCTTGTGTGTCTGTTTCCATCTTTTTTTTGCCGCTCCCCCTTCCGGAGACTTTGCTGTTTCGTCTTCCATGCTCTCAGGCGTTTGTCGGATCATTAACTAAATCCATGGAAGAGAGAAAAAAAAAGGGCCAGGCTACAATGAGCACACAAGAAGTGACTAGACCCAACAGTCCACACGCCGAAATACCCAGCCCAGGCATGTTTTGTTCCTCCCCCCCACAAGATTTCTTTCATGTTGTCTTTTTAGGTGCTTTTCAGCTGTTCAAGTCTAATGGGCTGGAAGGAAGAGACACGGTCTATCAAAGAAACAAAGAAGGAAAATAGGAAACCCGAGGATAACCAGAATGGACTTTTTTTTGGCTTGTGTTTTTTTTCGTCTTCTGTTTGGCGCGCGGCTTGGCCCAAGCCTAAACTGCTGTAACTACAGTGGAGTGGTCTATGGAGCAATGGACCCGGCCTGGCTGGGCGAAGATGTGGACAACAGAACAAGCAAGTTTTGGACTCCTTGAACCAGTCCTTGGTGGATGGTGCAAGCGTCCGTAGTAATGTAATGCAAAAAAAAAAAGCCTCCAAGGGAATGCTAGCTCTGATGGGTGTCTTCGGTTGGATACATAGTTGGACTCAGACTCATAGTACATGGCAACTAGCACTACTATATTTGTCGATATAGATCATTCGTACTTGTACGTATAGTTACTTTGGCCAGCATCCAAGGTCCAAGGCAAGGTCCAAGGTCTCAACTCAAGGGGTGGTGGTGGCGACGGCGGCGGCGGTAGACGGACATTTCTCATTCGGATTTCATCATCAGCCCACTTATCAGCCCAAGAATGGCAAAGGAAGACTTGAATAGAACAGAAAAAAACGCATTCAAGTAATTACATGCATAGATTTCGTCTCTCGGCGAGTTGGGGACAAGGGAAGGGAAAGGGAAGCTTTTCAAACAAGCCAAGTCCCTATTGCTAACGGCTCTCACCTCGGCTAGCATCTATACACAAGTACGGGGTTAGGCTGGGTCTGGGTCTGGGTCTGGGTCTGGGACCAGGTCTAGGACGGGTAATACATGGTTACATAGCAGACCATCAGAAGCATGGCAATATTGGCTGGGCCACAGGAGAAGCCGGCATAACATGGGGATATAAGTAAGTGCTGCCCGTAGTTAGCTGGTTAGTTATACAAACAGCACGACTACGATCAGTGGGCTTGTGCTTGTGCTTCTGCTTGTGCTTGTATCGTCATTATACCACTTGGATTTGTATGTAAGTAGATGGATTGTAGAGCGATATCTCCAGCTGCGCCTTGCCCACTGCGCCCCCTCGGCTTGATTTTTGTACTGCTTTTCATTTCTGGTTTCTCGTTTTTTTGATCTCTGGTGCTTAGCAACAAGCAGCATCATGTTAGAAAAAAAATATCCGAGGGAACGGAAAAAGAAGGCTGCTGACGATGGTATAACTAACCAGCTACATAACTAACTAGTGTGTTCAAAATCCTATCACTGATGTCAATGCTCGCAAATACTCAAGATAAGACAGGGTTATTGACCCTTACTTGGCCAACGCCCCACCTCACTGAAAAAAAAGAAAAACAAAAGACCGATTAAATCAGATGCAGTAACGAAATTAAGCAGAAAATGGGTCAAAAAAAAAGGGAAAGAAAAAAAGGAAAAAAAATACAACTCTCTTAGCAGGCAGGCAAATTGAGGGCTTGTGACTTGTTTTGTGTCAGTTTCTCGACGGCGCTTTATTGTCAGAAGAACGGGAAGTTGGGGAGAGAGAAAAGGCAAAGTCCGGCAAAAGGCACGAGGGCGCAGATTACATAATTGAGCAGCCCTGAGTTAGCTAGTTGCTCTTCTTGACTGACTGCCTTCAGCTATTGCCTTGAGATCTCTCGACCTCTTGCATTTGCACTTTGGCACCCAGTGATACATGCCATAGACACCCAGGCACCACCGACCCAGAAATCGGCACATGGCCGGAGAGAGATGCATCCGTGTAAGTGTCTTGCGTTCTTGTCTGTGCCAGATCCAATGGTCCCATGTTCCAATCACTACTTGTTATGTCCCATACCAGGGCAGGGCTCCAGTCTTTTCATCTGCTGCTCTTCTGACCAGTGCCAGTGCCAGTCTCAAGTCTAAACCCCAAATCTTAAATCTCATTCACAAGCGGTGCCCCCCATATCATATCACCAAGTTTGCCTGGCCCATCCATTTCCTGCTGGCTCCCTTCCAAGTTTCCTTTTCATCGTCGCTGTCGTAATATTGAGGATGAAGACAGGCTAAAAGAGCTTAGGCATGCCGTGATTTCCAGGCCAGGGGGAGCAAGGGAAGCCAAGGGAAGAGAAGGAGAAGGAGGGGCCGCAGACGAGAGGAGAGAAGAGAAGAGAAGAGAAGAAAAGAGAAGACTAGAGAGGAGAAGGACAAGGCGAGCGAGGCGTAGGAGCAAGACGAGAAGGAGTTAATGGTTGGTGAGATGGAGAGCCGACGGGCCAAAAGTATGGCGACGGCACGGGCGTAACCTCTGACCGTTTCTCTCGTTTCTCTGACAGACCAGACCAGACCAGACCAGACCAGAGTAGACCAGAGTGAGTGGTGCAGGCATTTGGATTGTTTGTATTTGTGTAGTGAGTTACGTATGTATGTATGTACAAATGTACACTTGGCTGTATCTCGACACGCAGACGTAGGCATTGACGCCAGCCGAGCCCAGCCCAGCTAGCTACCCATGTTTGGTGGAGGTGGGAGGGCAGGGAAGTGGATTAAGCCCCGAGAACGAGAGAAGGACAGCCAGAGGGCGAGGGCAGAGGACAAAGATCGAGGGAGGGCGAGACTTGGACTAGACATGGACAGACAGAGACAGACTGGCTGCGGCTTATGTTGGCGGATAATAAGCACAGCCAGCCAGCCAGCCAGCCAGCACAAGAGGAGATGGAGAGAGAATAAACACATAGACGGCAAGGTACCTGTTGGCCGTGGCATTAATGTATCGAGGCCTAGTTAGCCGGGAGTGGCTCCAGTGTGATATGTTTGTAGGTCTACGGGGGCAGACAGAGAGACCAGATGGACAGATGATCTCTCAGCCATGGCCCTCAAAAGGAACAACAAGCAAGCCGAACAAAGCCAAAGGCAAGGCAAGGCAAGGCAAAAGGCAAGGCAAGGCAAAAGGCAAGGCAAGACAATTACAAAAAAAGACGCCAATAAAACAAAAAGGAATGAGATTCGTCTTCGTATGTTGTTGTGGAGCAGCGGCACAGACATTTAAAAGAACGCATGTCTCACGGGATCAAGAGGCAATTCAACTGAAAGCACACGAAGGGCCCAGGGCCAAGGACCAAGAAGGACTAAAAAAAAAGGACCAGCTAAACAGATATCGAGCCAGCCAGCCAGACAACCGGCCAGGCCTGACTGGGGCCGGAGGAGAAAGAGGGTGAGTAGAGAGGACGAAGGAGTTGAAGGGGAGGGGGGGGGAGGGGGGAAGGGATAGAGAGAGAGAGAGAGAGAGAGAGAGAGAGAGAGAGAGCGAGCGAGAAAGAAAGAAACAAACAAAGAAAAGAGATTGTGTCTGTGTCTGTGTGTGTATATCTGATATTTGATATTTGATACTCCGACAGTCATACTTGATACGCGGGAACATGTGGACAGCAGACATAGGACCAAACATGAGACGGCGGAACGAACAACGAGCACGAGAAACAGGAGCAGAGCAAGCAGAGCAGACCAGAGCAGACCCAGCGTGGTAGAGCAGGAAACAAGGGGCCTGCCACTGCGGTCTGGTCGAGGGTTGCGGTGCGGGTGCCGCTGCGGATGCGGTTTGGGTGTGTGGTGAGGGCGCATAAGGAGGCTCCACTGCCACTGCGAAGGAAGCCATAGCAGAGGCAGGGCTCATATAGCAGAATTGGGGGGAATCTGGACATCAGAGGGAGTTGGATGCAGAAGAATGGCGACTAGAGAACTTGTTCGACTAGAGGGAGCCGGGCTGTTGTTGGAGCACGTCTGGGAGCTGTGCAGCGTCCCACACGGTGTGCTTCAGGGCTGGGACACCTGAACTTTAGGTCCTATGCCCTGTGCTCTAGGCCGCCTGACCTGGGCGCCAGGGGCTGCCGCCTGTATTACAGTGGCAACGGCCTGTATCACCCTTTGGCGCCCCTGCTTCTGGCGGCTTCTGAATCCGGTGTTTAGCTTTCCACACTTACACTTTCCATAGCTAAATTCGGCTATTTTTTGTTATTTTTCCCATCTAATTCTTTTTTTTTCCGCCGTCACATCACGACTGCCAAAACACCAAGTTTCCGGCTTCTCCTTCCACGTCTGTTTTCCTTCTTTCTCTCTCCATCTCTGCCCTGCCCGACCATGAAAGCCCGCCGCTTCTGATTCCGTTGTTTCTTCCGTGGCTCTTGATCTCTGCCCGTATCCTCGCCCGCCTCCGCTGCCGCCTCCGTCTACGCCTCCACCGCCATCTCCAGTCCCGCCGAGCTCTTGTCCTCTTCCCCATGAGCCCCAGACTCTCGGGCTTCCTTACGCACCACAGCGACCGTCTGCTCACAGCTGCTTCCGCCCCCGCTTCCTATCCCGCCGCACTGCCCAAAGCCGCATTGTGCCTGTGGCCGCGTCCGTCTCTGCCGCCACCGCCTCCTCCGCCAGCCCCGTCCCCCGATCGTTAGCCTCCCCTCGCCCGGCGTGGCATCCATTGATTCCCGGCCCTCTCGACCCATCACCAATTGTCCATCTCGCTCGCTATCTCGCTCTCTCTCACCGCCCCTGCCACATCCACCATGGGGACTGTCTACCATCCAGGCCCGCCCTACGGCGTTGGCGCATATGCTGCCCCGTTTCCCAGCTACTTGAACGCTCCAGCCCAGGCTTCCGGGGCACAGCCGGGCCCGTCCCCGTCGTCTTCCGATTCCAAGGCCTTTTGTGCCGCCCCGCCCGTTCGAGACTCTGCAGCCTTTCCGTCGTCCCATGCCGCCGGCTTCAGCTGTGCTGCGGCCTCGACGGCCGGGCCTTCCGTGGGCTCAATTAAGCCAGAGACCTCGCCGGCCTTGGCCATGCCACCAACTACTTCCACAGACCTCGCGGGCTTTGCTGCCGGCACAGCCGCGACAGCTTTGTACCAACCCGCGGCCAAGTCCGTCCACCGGCCACACCAAGACCCGCCGCCGCTGGCCAAGTCTGAACACGATCCGCAGCCGGCCCTCCAGCCCGCGGAGCCCAAGAAGATGGGCCTCGAGACCCACAGCATGGTCCTGCCGGCCTGCATCAGCCCCAACGGCGGCAGCTTGTCCGACTTTGTGGCCCAGGTGTGTCCCCAGCCGTCCCCGCCTCTCTGTCCTCGCCCCTGCTAACACCGCGTCTCCCCCCAGATGACCTGCTTCATGACCCAGGAGCCGTGGAAGATCGTCGCCGATGCCTGCCAGTACACATCGGGCTCGCCGCTCCCTCGCCAGCGCCTCGTTCCCGAAGCCATTGCGAAGCCGGACCTGCTCAAGTGGACCAAGAACATCCTGGCTACGACCCAGGTCACCCAGAACGTCGTGCTCTTGGCGCTGCTGCTGATCTACCGGCTCAAGCGCAACAACCAGCATCTCAAGGGGCACTATGGCAGTGCCTATAGATTGCTGACCATCGCCCTGATGCTGGGCAACAAATGTAAGTCCGGGTCTGCGCCGGTCCCTCCCGCCCGCAAACGGCTTCTCTAACCTGCTTGCTCCAGTCCTCGACGACAACACTTACACCAACAAGACGTGGGCCGACGTCTCGTCCATATCCGTCCACGACATCCACCACATGGAGGTCGAGTTTCTGAGCAACATGCGCTTCAGCCTGTTTGTGCGGGAGCAGCAGTGGTCGGCCTGGCTCAAGAACATGGCTAGCATGAAGGCCTACTACGACGAGGCTGCGCGGCGAATCTCGTCTCCCGATCCGAGCGTTCTCATTGCCGCCCAGCCGTATCTTCCGCCGCAACCGCTGCCGCAGCCGCTGCACACCCACGCGTCACATTCGCCGTCGCGCCTGAGCACCGCCTACGTGCCGTCGCCGGCCGGCTCGGCCCAGAACCAGAAGCACCACGTCGAACTGTCGCCGTCATTGTCCGCCGGCGCCATGTCCCGCAAGCGAAACTACCCGGACCACGACTCGCCGCCCGATGCCCGAAAGGCCCGCCGCATGTCGCCCTCGCCGACAAAGTCCATCTCCCCGCCGGACCAGATGCCCATGCTGCCGTCGCACCCGGCCAACGTGCCCTTGACCATGCCCATGGCCATGGGGACGGCCATGCCCGTTCCCGCCCAGCCGTCTTCCTCGGCAGCCGGCTCCTCGGCCTCGACATCGGCCCACTACTCGGCTACGCCTGGCGCTGTTGCCCGCGACTCGCGCAGATTGACTCTGCCACACCTCACCGTCAACACCACGCCGGCCGCCCTAGCACCGCCTGTGCCCACGCAGCAGCCTGCCTATGTGCCCTCCAACAACAGCCAGTCGGCCTACCCGGCAATGCCCCCCCGCGCCGTGCCTTCATCGCTGCCGCCCACAACCACAGGAAGCCGGCCGCTAGCCACGGGCCCCGTCGCACCGTCCCTCGCTACTTCGGCCTACGCCGGCCCTCCTCCGCAGAATCTCATGGCCACGCCTACCTTCCTGCCGCCATCGACCTCCCAGCTGCCTTCTGCCGGCTACGTAACTCCGACCAAGCACCAGTCTCCCAATACCCTCAACCGCTACGGCTTTAGCCCCCACGGCAGCCAACCCGACGTGTACGCGGGTCACCAGGCCCGGCTCCCGACGCACGCCCAGAACCCCGGCTTCAACCCCAGCCACAGCATACTCACGTCCATGCCGCACTCGCCGCTCTCGCCGTCGACACAGGCCGCCACGCTCCGCTCCGGCGTGCCCCACTCGCACCCACACCCGCACCCGCACTCCGGCCACAGCCACCCCCACGGCCACCCAGCCGTCTCGGTCTCGACGCCGCTCGACCAGCCCCAAGGCCCTGGCGGCCACCAACGCAGCCCGTACCCCATGCTCTCGCCCATCTCGTACCTCAGCGACCGCAGCAGCCCGTACCGCCCGGTCCGCACCGTCAACACGCTCATGTACCCGCCCGGCTCGACGTCGCTCAGCGAGTACCACCTGATTCCTCAGGCCATTACGCCCAACAGCATGCACTGGCACCGCGTCGGGCGGCCCAACGATATCCGGTCGGGCATCGTGCCCGAGTATCGCCACATGTGAGCCATGGCTCACATGCGCTCGGGGCAAGTCTCGGGACTGTTGTCGGCCTTGCGCGTCTTCTCGTGCACCTTTTATATTGTTTAGAATTGCCGGAATCACATTGCCGTTATTTGCACCCTCCTCTCTCTTTTCTTCTCTTCTTTTTTGGGCCAGTGCCAAGCATCTCACGACGACTCTCGGTGTATCTGGAGTTTCTCTTGGTCTTTTTTTTCTGTTCATCTTGATGCCAACCATTGTTATTCTTGTTTTGCTCGTCACACATCATCATCTTTATCATTGCCATTAGAAGCCTGCCTCTCTTTGTCTTTGTCTCTTTTTTTTTTTCTTTCTTGCTCTCACTCTATCTCCCTCCCACTTTGCCTGCTTCTCTGGGGAAAATCCAAAAATCAACGTGGGTGGCAACGAGTGAAACCGAGCCCTACGGCCATGTTTTTTTTTGTTGGTGGTAGACCTTGTCTTTTTTATTGTTTTTTTTTTCTTCTTCTTCTTTTATCTGGCAGCGTTATTTGGGAACACACAGGACCGTCTATCTTTTTTTCTCTTTCTTCTTTTTGTATTGCTGATGTATCAATCACATTCTATTATTATTGAGTTTTGAACTTTTTCGAAATACATTAAATTATTATTATTACGTTTTACGTCTGTCTGTGGGTCACGTGGGCCCGACCCTATTGGATCGTTAGACGTCGAGGCACCCTAGGGTCCTCGAAAATCCCTCCAAGATGGAGGTCCGGAAAACAAAGGAAAAGTTATGTGGTACATCTACCCCGGGAAAAGAGGAAAAACCGGTCGGAACTGGGGAGCGGAAGGGGACTCGAGCAGCGCTATCCTGGCTGAGCTTTCTCTCCTACTGTCCGCCAAAACAAGGCTACAGGCTACAGGCTACGGGCAAATATCTACGAAGAATTTTGTTTCCTCGACAAACCTGCGGAAGTCATGTGCGCCCTGCTTCGTGGTTAGGGCATCGTCGATCGTCGAGTGCATGGGCCTCCTGGCGAAGACCTTCGACAGACGTTTGCCTTTCCAACAGAAGAAGAAGTGGAGGGGGTCTTTGCGTTTCCCACATGAGCAAGTGGCTTTGAAGTTGGTGTGGTTCATACGCTCGTGGTATTCTTCAAAGTCCCCGTGGTGGGAACGAGCAGCGAGCAGCCAGCCAAGAGTCCTTCTGGGCATTGTCAGTTCGAATGGGGCCTTCAGGGCCGCCGTGAGCCCGAGGTCCTTATATGACGTGGGGGCTGATACAGCCCACCATTCTGCATACGCAACGCGTAGTCTTTCACGTGCCACACGGTGAACGTGGGCGATGGAGGGGGTTAGGTCGGGTGGTGGAGTCAGAGACGCGCCTTCCTTTGCCAGGGTGTCAGCCATTTCGTTGCCGGGAATGCCCTTGTGTCCAGGGACCCAGAACGGGAGGACTTGTCCCACTTGTACTCGAGGGTAGCGGTGTCGGTTGGGCCAAGTGCCAGCAAGTGAGTGGAACTCAAGGATGCGGTCTTGGCTGGTGTCTGTCGGTGTGGCCCCGGGGAGGAGGCAGTCATGAGCGGCCTGGTTGTCTAGGACTACTAGGATGTTGTCGGCTAAGTAGGTGCATGGGGTCTGGAGGGCCATCCTCAAGCCGAACAGTGCACCGGCTATCTCAGCGTCATAGACCTCGTGGTTCGTCCCAAGGGAGCCGCGTCCGCTTCCGAGCAGATGGCCACCTTGGAAGATGACAAATCCCCAGCCAGTGCGGCCATCCTCAAGCTTGGAGCCATCTGAGTACACCAAGATGTCACGGGTGTCGGCGGCTTTCCGGAGCGGGGAGAAGTCGTAGCCTTCCTTGGTCTTTTTGGTCGGTTGTGCCGTCTTGGGCGGGGGCATCAGTTTGGGTCTTGGCGGTTTGTGCTCGATCAGGGAAAGAGTTCGGCCGAGTCTAGTTTCAGGTCTGGCGTTGGCTCGAGATACCAGCGGGTGAGCAGGGTCCAGGCTTGTCCACCTAGCGGCTAACCTTTGTCGTTTGTTCTCCAGGAGGAGTAAGGCGGGGGCGATTGCGGCCTCACGATGAAGGGCTGAGGAGGGCGTAGTCTTCCATACTGGCAGCACCGCTCTCATCGCGACCCGGAGCGTGCCCTCTATTCTGTTTGCGAGGTGTTTAGCCCGAGTGGAGACCTGATTGCCTCTGGAGCTCGTCCGGTGGAGGCCTGGCCAGTACGTTTCTGCGCCATACATTGCGGTAGGGATCACACAAGCAATGACCGCAAGTCGGGCCATGGCAGGAGGGACTCCGCTCTGCGTGTTCGAGATGGATCTCAGAAAGTTGGCTGCTTTGCGCCCCTTGGTGGACCATGTCTCTACGTGCTTGTTGAACGACAGCTTAGAGTCGAGCCAGAAGCCAAGCCATCTCATAGAGCTCTTCGGGGCAGTTGTGGTTCCACCAATAGTTACCGGAGGGTGGGGGTGGAGGCGGGATCGTGTGAAGTGGAGCACCTCAGTCTTGTTTGGTGCGAACTCTACTCCGTTCTCATGAGCCCATTTTCGCATTTTCTCAGCAGCAGACTGAGCCGAGGCTACAGACTCCAGGGGCGACCGGCCGCTGGCGAGAATAGCCACGTCGTCTGCGTAGCTGAATCGGTGTTTGGTGCTGATCAGAGGCTGAAGGAACAGCATGAACAGAATGGGGGATACCGGAGAGCCTTGTGGAACACCGCACGATATGTTTTTCCCTGTCGATCGGATCGAGCCCATCCGTAGCCGGCATTTTCTGTCGGAGATAAAGGAACCCACCCAGCTTGTCAAGTATGAGGGCCAGCCTTGTTCGCGGAGCCGACATTGGAGCCGACCGGGGAGGACTGCGTCGAAAGCACCTTCAACGTCCATGGTCAATAAGGTACTCACCTTGCTCTCCGCCCAATTTCTTTCGATGTCATGGATGACGCAGGCCACCAGGTCAGATGCGCTTCTTTTCGGCAAGGCGCCAAATTGTTGCGGGTGGAGGATTGAGTTTTCGAGGGCTAGGAACGTAATCTTCCTGGCGATGAGCCTCTCGAGGCCTTTGCCGAGGCATGGTAGTAGGGCGATGGGACGCCATGAGCCAGGGAGAGAAGGGTCTTTGTCTGGCTTGGGGATGACCACAATTTCGGCGTGTTTGAAGTGAGCAGGGTGATGCCCCCATCTGAAGCACAGGGAGAATAAGGATGTCACGAAGGCCTCGAGTTCGCCCCAAAGGGCTTTTAGGATGGCCACTGATATGCCGTCACGGCCGGGAGTTGAGTTTTTCGCTCCTATCACTGCTCGGCGGACTTCTGCTTGACTGAATTCGGTATCCATGTCGATCCTGCGGGCAGGGGCCGTGTGATAGCCTCCTGGGTTTAGGTCCCTCGTCAGGTCACCTCGATCGAGGAGTCGACTCGCCAGCAGATCCATCTTCTCCAAGGGGGTCACCACGGTTCTGTCGCCGTCCTGCAAAGGGGGACTTCCAGAGAGGTTGTTGGGCTTGCGCCATCTAGCTATTTTCCACAGGCTGTCGGGGGTAGAGGCGTCTGCGATTCTCTCTTTGTTCAACGATCTCTTAGCGCGGCGTACAGCGTTGCGTAGGTTCTTTTTTGCTTTGATCAGATTGTCGATGTCAAAGGTCGTTGTTTGGATGGCGTCCTTGTAAGCTCGCTCGGCATCCTTGCAGTCTTCGTTCCACCAGGGGGTGCCTCTGCGGGAGGCTCTCTTTCGTCTCTCCATAGTGGCGGCCAAGGCGGCTTCAATGGACCGGTTCAGGCACTCTACGGCCTCGTCTAGTAACGTCGTGGTGGGAGGGGAGTCGGGGTGAGGGAGGTGGGGTAGAGGGAGCGATCTGAATGTACGTCTGAGCTCAGGTATCTTCTCGGCGGCTAATGTATAACCGGGTAGAGGTTCGGGTGGGATAGGCTTGCCAAAAGGGATCTTTGTCCAGATCGTGGAGTGATCGGAAGTAGTGTCAAGAGTGCTAGCTATTTCGGACTCAACATCTGGGATGTTGGAGAGACATAGGTCTAGGGTGTGCCCTCTGGCATGTGTCGGGACGCCAGGAGGGCTGGTTAGAGAGAGACCCACCTCGTCGATCCAGTCGGCAAAGACGCTCGCTCCGTTCGAAATTGGCACTCCGGGTTCCCAGTAGGGGTGGTGGAGATTGAAGTCTCCTGCTATCAGGCATTTCCCAAAGATCGGGTCCAGCCATCTGATCAAGTCAGCGGCCAGGGTCTCTTGGTGGCGATATACATTAACAATTTGGATTTCTCTTCCGCTCCTTTCCAGTTGCAGCCATACACAGTCGCCGGTGCGTGTCGGGCATAGCTGAATCGGGTGTAGACCTTTTTCTTTGCGGATGAAGGTTATAGCCCTGGGTCGGGTTTCAGGGTCAGCGACAGGCAGGAAAGTGTCCCAATTAGGGTGGCATTTGGTACGGACAGCACCATGCCTGTCTTTGAAGGTGTATGGTTCTTGGAGGAGTACGACATCCGCCTTGTTCTTCTCAGCTAAGTGGAGAGCAAGGTCGTGTGCCGGGCCGCCCCTGCCCACGTTCGCTTGAAAAACACGAAGGTGAGGGGGGTGGGAGTCAGTGGTCTCCTGTCCTCGGATCGTCCTGATAGGGTTTCCTAACATGTAGACGAATCGGGGGAGGAGTGGGTTTCGGAATCGGAGTCGGAAGATACTTCCATGACGTCCGACTGTGTCGTTGGGGCGAGGGGTTCCTCGGTTGGAGAGGGGCTTTTCTCGTTGGTGCCGGTCTCCGGGGCTTTCGGGGTAGGCTTTTGGGCGAAGCCAGCGCGGATTTTCTTTATCGCTTCCGCGGGGAGCTGGCGCACAATCCCGTTCCTGACATACGGTCGGACCGGGCAGTCCAAATCCTTGGAGGGATGGGGGCCGTGGCAGTTCACGCATGTGACTGGCCTTGGGCAGGGGCCCACGTGTTGTCGCTGACCGCAGCTGGGGCAGAGCTCCTTTCGGGGGCATCCGTCAGTGCGGTGGAAGCCGAAGCACGCGTCGCACTGCTGGACGCGTTCGTGTTGTCTGGCCTTGATGGCCGGGGCGCTGGAGCCAAAGAGCTTCAGGGAGGTTCGGAGGGGCTTCTCGAGCGAGAAGACAATTGAGGAGGTGGGGGAGGAGTCCTGGTTGTGCTTTGACCAGGCCACGCGCGTGGCGCACACACCGAGCTGGCTCTCGATCTCCTCTTCGATGCGCTGGATGGTTACCAGACTGACCTGGCCGACCAGGTTGCGTGTGTTCTTGGGTACGCGATTAATCACGTAAGTGTGCCACTTGGTGGCTGTGTCGACTGTGCAGCCACTGAAGACCGCGGAGGCTTTGTCCATTTTAGTAAGGGCAGCAGCCATGGTTGTCTGTGAGTCGAAGGACAGAGCAAAGCCGGTGTTGACCTGCTTGACCGTTTTCAGGTCTTCAGCATTCACGCCCAGGTGTCTGACGACAAATTTCTTGGTTTCCGCGGCGCCGGCGTGCCTTTGCGGGGAGTCCGCGGGGAGACGGAGGAAGATTCGGTGTTTGCTTGTGTCGGGAGCGGCTTGTTTGTCCTTGGCTTTAGTCTTGGTCTTCGTGGCCCGGATGTCGAGGGACTTGCTGTTGTTGTCGTCGGGGACCGCCAGGATCGCGGCATAGGAGGGTGTCGATTTCGGTTTTGGAGCGGCGGGGTGTTCGCCCTCGGGAGACCGCTTCTTGTTTTCTTTCTGTTGAGGTTGAGCGGGAGGCGCCGATTTCTCAGGCGGGCCACTCGGTTTCTTCTTTGCGGGTCCGTTGGTGGGTTTGGCGGGCCGTCCTTTCTCGGGGGCTGCGGGACCGGATTCCGGGGCGCTTTCCTGGCTTGTAGGGGCTAGAGCGGTTTCGCCTTGCCCGACGTACTCCATGGCTTTGGAGTGTAGGATTCGAATCACTTCTTCGGAGAAGGATTCGAAAAGTTCAGTTTCGGCCGTGTTCTCGGCGTCGGGGCGCGAAGTGCGCAACGCGTCTTCGACGCGTGTGGCCACCGACCTCACCGCTTGGATCCGCTGCGTGAGGACGCCCAACGAGGCGTCAACTCCGGGCAGAAGCATGGCGAGGGGTCTTAGCTTGTTCTTTATTGCTTTAAAGGGGTATTGAGAGGTCTGCGCAGAAGTCGATTGTCCAAACGTTCGAAATACATTAAACTTTCTTGCTCTCTCTCTCTCTGTGTAGCACTGACGTAATTTCAGTCACGTGACCAAAATTTCCTCTTTGTTTTCGACCGCAGCTTCCGCTTTCAACAACAATTACAACATCCGATATGGTCTAGGGGCTAGGATATCTCGCTCTCACCGAGAAGGCCGGGGTTCGATTCCCCGTATCGGAGCTTGCACTTAAGTTTCTTTTTTTAACACGTCGTCCGAGAATCCCATCGTCACTTGGTTCTAGAATGATTTTCTTTTTCTCTGATTTTTCTTCTTCCTTCTCTCTCTGGCGTTTGGGTATCGTAGACACAGAGCCTAGTATCGGTCTTCCTCCTCATATCACATGTCACATCTCTCCCCCTCCTCTATTGTCTGCCCTACAGCGGCATGTGTGGCGAGATTAACACCACGCTGTCACCTATATCCGCATTGCAAGCCATGTTAGCAAGAACAGTCCCACTTTGCTTCTTCTGGCCCAGTGGCTACGGGATCCTCGACAAGCCGCGTCTTTGGGCTTTGTCCAGGGACGCGCCGGACGGCCACAGGGGGGGGTTGACTTGCCTCTGACAAAGAGCATCTCGGCTTTGCGGCTGATGGTCTGTGGTTGATATGCGTCAGTCTCTCGTGTCTCTGCGCTCTCGAGTCGTCCAGACCAGACACAGACAGGGCCTGGCCTGGATGGCACCCGCCCGGCCATGCGGACACGCACCTTGAGATCCTCATCTCCTTCTTCCTCCTCAAGTACGTAGATTGTCTCCTCGACATCGCCCAGGACCAGGTTGCAGTGGCTATCATAACCCTGTGTGTATTCCACCGGCGCTCGGCGCCCAGATAGTTAGCCCATGTACTGATATAAAGGCCCCCTCATCTCCCCTCCTGCAGCATGTATAGAGAGAAGAAAGAAAAGGGGAGGACCGCAGAGCGGCAACTCACGTAAAGCTTGCCCTTCAGCTCGCGGTCGCCGCGCAGCTTGACGAAAACGACTTCGTCAAGCAGCAGGCGCACCAGGTCCAGCGGCTCCGAGACGTGGGAGGAGGTGGTTTCGTCGTCGGCCATCTAGCGGGGCACATGGAAAAACAAGAGAGGCTGTTTTAGCGCATTGGTCTCGTCGGGTCAGGGGGGGCGAAGGGATGTTCGGTCGGGCGCGATTTGATGGTCGGATTGAAGGAGAGAGCGGCGTGGGGATTGTCGTCGTTGTCGATGTCCTTGCTCCCTCTTCCTCCTCATCCACCAAAGATACTAGCTGCACACACCTTTGAATAAAAAAACTCTCGGGAAATCGTAGAACCAAACAAGGAACAATCTCTATCCAACAAAAAACACTTAGCAAGAAATAAAAAAAAAAATTTAAAAAAAGACCAAAGAATAGCTCAATGCCTCCAAGTAAAAGCATTCCCCGAATAGCTTCGTCGTTCATTCGTCCAGCTTCAACGTGCGGCAGAAAAAAAGAGGTACAACCCAACACTGTGGCACAAGGCTGGCGGGCGGTGAGGCACCGGGCCTACCGTTCACGCACTGTCTGCAGACTGTATCCAGATTTGGCAGTCTGTTGTTGTTGCACTATTGTCTAGGGTTACACAACCCTATCATGCTCTACTCACTTGCACTGACAACGACGACCACTCTCTGAACAGCATTAATTACATGGTATCGCAGGTCTAGCCTATAGTACTTTGACGGCCAACCCTTTACTTCTTCGACTTCTTGGTGCTGTGCTTCTTGTGCTTGCGCTCAGACTTGTGCGCCTTTGATGTTTCGGCATCTACTTCGGCAGCCGCCGCCTTGTCCTGCCGGTGCCGCTGCTTCGTGCGCTCGGGCTCATGCGCGTGCTTCTCCTTTTCCTTTTCGCGCTTTGCATGGCGCGAGTGCGTCTCCGTCTCTGCCACTGCATCCTTTGCGGTCTCCGAAACCTCCGGCACGGCGCCGTCAGTCTCGTCGTCACCTTCAGGCGTCGTCGCTCCATCGGCGCCGCTACTGTTGGACGGCTCCAGTGTGGTGGGGCGGACTAGACGCAGGTCGTTTAGGTACATGTAGCGACTGAGCGTGATCCATCCCCAGCGGAACCAGCGCATCTGACTGACGTGCGCCTGGGTCATGGCGGCGCGGGCGCGCGAGACGCTGGGCGCGCCGGCGGTGGGCGAGCCGCGAAACGGGCTGAGGAACAGCAGGCTGGCGGGGCTGTTGCGGGCGTCGTCTGCATGTGTATCTGTGGCCGAGGCTGCAGGCGAAACGAAGCCGGCGCCGCGGCCGAGCCAGAGCGCCAGCGAGGTGAAGGCGTCGTGGAATCCGGCGTACTTGCGCAGCATGCCGACGGTCGTCAAGGTGTACAGGTCAACGGGGGGCTCGGCATCGGAGCCGGCGGTCAGATGGGCGAGGGTGGACACAAAGGTCTGGGCGCCGTGGAAGAGCGAGATGTGGTTCGGGTGCGACGAGATTCCGTGCTGGTCAAAGGTGATGAGCACGTCAATGTTGGAGACGGGGACTTGGGATGCTGGGCTGCGGGTTGTGAAGAGCCGCGCAAGGAACATGCTGATCTTGTCTTTGTCCCAGTGGGCTGTCATGGAATCGGGGAAGTCGCTATTGCAGCACGGCATGTCAGTTCTAACACTCCTGGTTCTCCGTGTCGCCAACTTACGGGTTCTCCACCACAAACACGTCATTCTCGGCTCTCAAGCCCAACAGCACCGCGCTCTTCTGCAGCTCCTTCTTGCGCGTCTCGCCGAGGCCATCGGCATCGCCCGAGCTCAGACACAAGATCTTGACATGGTTGCCCGTCTCGGGCCGCGTCAGCGCCAGCACTGTCGGCGCAAAGAACATGGCCTCGTCGTCCGGGTGCGCAATCAGCAGGCAGATGCGCTTGTTGCGCAGCGTCGGCAGCCGCGGCTGCACGGCCGACGCAAGCCCCGCGTACAGCGCCGGAAGCGCCACGAGCGCCGCGCCGACGGCCAGCAGGGACGCCATGGCTGGATCGTGCAGGCGCAGGCCGGCGGGGACCATTTTCATCGTGGCCAGGAGTAGGGGACCGAGGCGGGTTCAGAGTACAGGGCGCGCAGGCGATGAATCGGAGCTTATATTATGCAGACCGAGCCAGAGAGACAGTTAAGAAGAAAAGGAAGAATAGAGAGTCGCATAAAAACACGGCGGCGGTGGCTGTCAACAAAGCAAAAGGAACCCCCCCTCGTGATCTGTTTCGACTGACGATCCTGGCTGCAAGTGCTCACCGCCTTTGTCTTGGTCGCAACAAAAAAGCGGCAGAATCCGGGAGACTTGGAGAAGGTGGCCCCAACAGAAGCCGCGGGCGGTGAGTAGAAGAGATAGAGGGGATATGACAAAGGGCAGTTGCCAGCGATAGACAGCACCCCAAGAATCCAGTGGAGACGGCAGCGGAATGTTGTGTGCTGTGTTCTAGACACGGAAACTGCAGCGTTCTCTCCAACAGCATCTTCTCCAAAAAATCTAGGACGGCTGGGCAACTGCTGGAGTGGCAAGAAGCCACAAGTACTTTGACACAATAGGACGTACAAAGAAAAAGATGCTTGTGTAACTATATACACATTACACCAAAGACCAAGACTAACATCAAGACCAAAATCAAGATGGCCGCTGCGCACAGCCAAGGCTCCCAACACGCCGCCGACGGTCACGAATGACCTTCATCTGAAAATCCCATGCAATATGCTTCTCTCCCGGGCGGCCCCTGCATCTTCTGCAGCAAGACCCATGCTGCTATCGAAGCTACTCTGTTCTGCTAAATAGCACCCGCTTAAGTGGGCTCAGCTCCCAGCCTTGATGAACACATGTCATCGAATCTCAGACTCGGACGTCTTGTACACGGCATTTCATCTTGGCCTGACAACTTGGCTCCCACCGATCTCCCCCTCCGATCCGCCCTCACACGCCCGTCTCACCATGGCCCGCCGCCGCAAAGAACCCACCGCCGAGAGCATCAAGCTCAGCCAGCCCGACCGCAGCGGGCCGACCGGGGAAACCCTGATTGACTGGGCCACGAAGCGCGACCTGTTCGCCCAGGCCGCCGAGGCCGAGGCCAAGCTCAAGGCGAAAGCCAAAAAGAGCAAGGACAAGGACCCGGCCATTTCCAAAGTCAAGATCAACCACGCCGGCGGCCAGACGACGTACTCGACAGCCGAAGACGGCGATGACGAGGCCAACGACAGCGACGACAGCGACGATGGCGAGGGCCTAACGCCCGGCCAGGAGCGCTTCATGGACTGCGTGCTGTGGACCATGAGCTTGACCATGGTGCACTTCACGCTCGACGTCTTTGTGTACAACCAGTACGGCCAGGATCTGGAGTGGCGCGCGATCCTGAGCCACGCGCCGCCGGCCTTTCTCCGTGAGCAGCCCCGGGCCTTTCCCCCCACGCACAACCGAACCTGCTAACACCCCCTGCCTCCAAGTCATCTTCTTCCTCTTCTGGGTCATGCACGAGACCCCCGCGAATCCCGTCCTCATCCCCGGCCTGCCGCGCACGTGGCAGCACACCATCCGCCAGCTGGTTTTCCTCGGCTGCAGCATGTTTTGCGGCTGCTACATGATCTACATCACCAACATGCACGGCTACCTGGCCGTGATGCGCCAGGCGCCCATTATCGGCGTGCTCTGGGTGTGGACCGTCATTGAAATGGACCTTTTATATGCCCTTCTGAGTGTAATTGTAGAAGCGGCGTTTTTGTATAAAGGGGGGTACAACATCATGTAGAATAAGGAGGCGCGCAGCATTTTGCACATTTATCTTCTCGGGCCATAGAAAAGAAACAAATCTATTCAATACAGTCTTGCCTAGTCTAATCTCGCTGGCCGCGCATTTGTCGCGGTATCTGGAACAGCGATGACGTCAGTGACACGCCGGCCATGACATCCTCGAGAGCTTGTAAGTCGCTCGGATTTGCCCGCAGGATTCTCTTTGGATACTCGAGCGCCGCCATAATGTCAGGCGACGAAGCCCCCCACGACTCAATGTACACGCACAGTGCCTCGCCCTCGACGCGGATCCTCCGCAGAATGCCCTCGGAATCAAACTCCACCAGCCGCGCATACCACCAAGCCATGAGCACCAGCGCCGGCAGGTCCTTGACGCGCACGAGCGCCAGGAACCGCTCGTCCATGACGCGCAGAAACGCAAAACACATGAGCACATTCTCCGGCGCAGCCTCGCACTCGAGGCACTGCGCCACAATGCTCGCCAGCGCATGGTACGTGTTGCGCGCCGCCGTCGTCGCGCCCGGCTGCAGGTCCAGCAGCGCCGCCAGCTCGCGCGGCAGCCCGTCAAACTCGGCGCCCCAGCCGTGGGACGGCGCCAGGCTCGTCGGCAGCCGCCGCAGGCCGCGCAGCGCGCGCGCCGCGTCGCTGAACAGGCTGTCCGCGCCCAGCGCCTGCACCATGTCGAACATGGCCGCGTTGTCCAGGCACTGTTGCAGCCACGCAAGATCCCGCGGCTGCGGGCGGCGCACGGGCCACGCGTCCGCGGCGCTGCGCGTGTCGTATGCGCTAAAGGTTAGATGGCACATGAGCGTGATGGCGGCCCAGACGGCGTCGCGCGCGGGGGCCGCCAGCGTCTTGACGGGCACGGCGAGGCGGGCGGCGAGCAGCGTCCGCGCGTGGAAGTGGTGGAAGTGGATGGTGCGCAGGCGCGCGCCGGCGGCGGGGTCGGCGGCGGGCTGGTGGACGAGCGCGAGGACCAGGATCGAGTGGAAGAGCCAGCGGTGGTCCTGCGCGATGGCCAGCTGCAGCACGGCGCTCTTGAACTTGGCTGTCGGTCCGTGTAAACTGAGAATGCGCACGGTTTGCGCAAAGACTTGCAGGAGCTCCGGCGTCGACGCCGGGAGCATGTACTCGGTGCCGTCTGCAAGCGGGATGGAGAAGCGCGTCGGCAGATAGGGTATGTGCACACCCGGCTCGCGACTGCGCTGGCGCCCTGGCCGATCTCCGTAGGAAGTCAGGTTGAGCTCCAGCTCAATCATGGGGATTGCCGGCCTCATGACATGCGCAAGCGAATCCGCATCCGAGCCGTGCGCATGCCCGGCGGCGCCATCACCGGCGGCGCCCGCGTCTTTCGTCCCGTAGGAACACGCCATGTGGAACGCCACGCAGCGCTGGCACTCGGGCTTCTGTTCATCGCACTAGTCTGCCGCATCAATACCTGAAGTGCATTGCATGTATTCTTCTTCTCCCGCTTACTACTGGGCGGCGTTGACGGGGTTCGCGTACATACCTTGACCCGGCGCAGCTTGCAGTTGGCGCAGCCTGCGCGCGACTTGCGGTGCGCCCGGCGTTTGCGCGGCACTGCTGCTGCCGGCCTGGTGGTTTCTTGGGGCGGCTCGACCGCTGTGTCGTCGTCTTGGTCTGGCATCAGGACAGGCGGAGTTGTCGGTATTGTGGCGTGGGATGTGGCGGCGGGTTGTGTCAAGTGTGGCGTATGTTACTCAGCACCAAAGACAGGGCGATCTGATTTTTCACGGCCTGTATTCAGCTATACGACAAACGGTGACGAAGAAAAAATCGAGCAATCAAGAAGAGGTCAGAAGAGTACCACAATAGGTTTTTCTTCGAACAAAATAAGCCATTTTAAAGCGTTTTGTCCTTTCGTATAAATTCGCTATAAAATATGTCAGCTTGCCCGCTTTCGTATTTTCTGCTTACTACAAGAAAGTGTCGCCGTAGTTAGTGCTTGTACTACGTACTCAAGCCCCACTTTTCGCGTCTAGTTGTAGTCACGTGCCACTAGAGTCAACCCCAACCCACGACAAGTCGAAAACATCACGAGCGAATACAAGCTCGACTGTATTACCGGACCAGCTTCAACAGCCTATACATACAAAAAAGACATTGGATCACCCACAATTAAGTATCTAACAAGAGAAAAGAAGTTTGGCAGAAAATAGTAAAATAAATCAGATGCCTACCGGCCACACAGAACAACACATGAGCAAGAAGAGAAAAACAGCAAGACCAAGAAAAATAGCACGAAAAAGAAAAGCACAAAACCGATTTTCAAGTGAAGAGGAGAGAAAGGTAAGGCGGATGGCAGTGTGTGGTATATTGAGAAGAAGAAAAAAAAGAGACAAGAAAAGTGCCGATCAATGGTAAAACAGAGAGGATAGAATAAAAGGCGCCGAGTTGTTGGATGTTGTTCCAGGTCGTCAAGGAAAACAAAGACAAAGAAAATTGGACAACGAGAATAAGAAATAGAAAAAAGGGAGCAGTTGTCGAAAGGGAAGATTAATATCCATCGTCATGTTCGTAAGAAACTCGTGCAGTTAGTTGGGCGGAACGAGCATGCTTGCTGAGTCTAGATCGTGAGGCCAGCTGGGCCAGCGCAACAGACATGATATGACAAGGCGGAAAGAAAGGGCTGCATGATACAGAAGTGGTTTAGGTGTGTGTAGGTGTAGCTGGTCACGCTTAGTAGGCCCAGATCTTGAGCTGTGAATCCCAAGATCCTGTGCACAGACTTATGCCATCGTTGGATACGCCCAGGCAGCTCACCCGGTTCTCGTGGCCAACCAGCGAGCCAACCTTTTCACCACGCGTCACGTCCCAGACCTTGCACTCGAAATCGTCATAACCAGCGAAGAGCAGACGGCCGGAAACAGACGTAGCAACCGAAGTGATACCGCAGAGAATTGATTCGGACTAGAGAGAGGAGTTAGAAAGGAGGGATACGACAAGTAGATCGAACATTTCAAAGCAGATGAGGGGACTTACGCCGTAGAGGTTCAGCTCGCGGTCAGCACGGACGTCGAACAATCTGCAAGTGGCGTCATCGGAGCCGGTGACAAACGAGTGGCCGTCGGGGAAAAAGTGAATGGCGTTGATGTCGGACTCGTGGCCGGCAAAGGTTTGCACGGCCTTGCCTGCGCGGATATCCCACATCTTGGCAAAAGCATCGCAGGCACCCGACACAAAGGTGTTCTGGTTGGTTGGGTTCAGGCTGATGCTCATGACATCGCCCAGGTGGTCGGCGAATTCGACTTCCTTCTGGCCGGTTTCAATGTTCCACTTCATGCACGTCATGTCGCCGGACGATGTGATGATGGTCTTGTCATTAACAAAGCGGCAGCATGACAGATATCCAGCGTGGCCAGACAGTTCGCGGGCGACGCGCGTGGGGCCATCGCGCTGCTGATTCAAGTTGTAGATGGAGCAGATGTTGTCCAGACCACCGCAGGCCACAAAGTTGCCCGAGGGCGAGTAGGCGCAGGTCATGACCCACGACGAGCGCAGAGGAATGGCGTGCACCTTGTTGGTGGTGTAGGCGTCCCAGATGATGAGCTTTCCGTCCTGTGAGGCCGAAACCAGGTGTCTTCTGTCGGTCGACCAGTGCATGGCGTAGATTTTGGCGAGATGGCCCTTGAGGGAGCGCTTGGACTTCATGAGCTGGCCCCGAGGAATGGGATCGTGGGCCTGCTGGGAAATGGAGCGAACTGTTGCGGAGATGATGTCAGTGGAAACGGCGTCGGAGGCGGGCAGGAAAAAAAAGACTCACGCGTCGTGTCGGCAAGCTCGTCCTTCTTGCGCTTGATGCGGTCCTTGAGAGCCTCGGCATCGCGACGCGCCGCTTGGATGCGGCTTTGCAGAGCCTCGGGCGAGACGTCACTCTGGTTGTTCATTGTTGCAAGAGCGTCTGTGGTTTTGGATTGGGGGTGGTGGGAAGGCGATTAGGGGTATCGGCTAGCTATCGGAGGTCGTCGATCTCGCCGGGCGTCAGGCCAAGTACCGCTTCTAGCTGCGACAGGCGTTTACGGCTGTCAATTGGTATAGCGGCGGGTGCAGGCTGGGAGATGGAGATGGTGGTGAGATGGATATCGGGGCGCGTTGAACAACAGGGCGAGATGTTGATAGTTGAGGCTGTTTTGTTCAGGATTGCGCGGAGGCCTGAGGTGCGTGTTTGCGCTGACAAAGACGAGGAGGAAATAACGAGAGAATCGAAGAGTATGAGAATGAGAATAGATGACGGCAAAGAAAAGAAAAAAAAAATATGATGATAAATTTCAAGGCCAAGCAGAAAGAAAGATGAAGAAGGAAAAACAAGGATGGAATTTGTGGCGAGGAGGAGAAGAAGAAACAGAGGCGGAAAACGAACGAGAACGAATGGGCGGGCTGAAAAGGGCAGGCAGGAGATAAAAGGAAGGATTAAAGCGACTGGGCAGGACAGGGAAGGAAAGGGAAGGGAGGAAAGAGCCAAAAGAGCAGGAGCTAAAAAGGCAACCACCGGCAAGCAAGCTAGAGCAAAATGGCAGCAAACAACAGGAACAAACGGACAGACAACGGGCCAGAAGGAGAAGGAACCGGCTTGACCAGCAAATTACAACTATGTGCATATATAACTGCCCGCGAGAATGGCGTTCACCACCAGCGCGAGAGAAGCAGCAAGTTGAGGGTGAGGGACCTCTGAAGTCGAGCACGAATTGAAAAATAAAAATAAAAACAAAGCAGACTCAATTACAGTCTGTCACAAACCAAGCTTTCCTGCTCTTTCCTTGCGCACAGCCTGCCAGCCAGCGGGTTTGTTTGTAGAAAGCAACTACTTGCGTGTGCCTGGAACTATGCTAACTATCCGAAAGCACAGGAAGGAGCAAGGGATAGGGGCTGCACTAGCGCAGTGTTCAATACTACTATAGTAATTGCGGGTTTTTTTTTCGACAGCCAGTGGTTTTTAAGCAGACAAAAGAGAAGAAAAGAAAAAGAGAAAAAAAGATTCAGTAACTACCACATCTGTCATCCCAAAATTGTTGAGAGTAGCTGCGGCAGCGGCAGACGACTACAACTGCAACTGCAACTGCAAACTCTTCTTCCTGCTCCGCGAAACTTCAGGCTTGGTAATTGCCCTCTTTTCTCGGCCGGCCAATTACCTTTTGTCGTCTGTTCTCAATCTCGAATAAATAACTTATAAGCAAGTCATAGCACCATCACAAATGACATATCTGCAGTTGTCTACATGCTCTACTTGCACTAGTGCTACTCTGTAATACAGGTAGTACAGTGTGCATATACAGTGTGCAAGCTCCCGCCCTACTCCAGTGGTCAAGGCCAAGCCGGCTGATATCCAAGCACAGCACAGCACAGCACAGCAACTACCCGAACAAAGATGCAAGTGAGTGAGTGTCTGGTTGTGCAGTTGCTCGCTCATTGTGTAAGGATGCAAACCCAGGCAGCCTTGCTGCTTCTTTTCTACAGCGGCAACTGCCTGCGCTCTGGGTGATTAAAAATCAAGACCAGCGGAAAAACACCCACTTCGGCAGGTGCTGGTGGTTCAAAGCAACAAACGGCGTTTCTTGGCACGCCCCATCCAGCACCAAGGACAATTACTACAATCAGACAATCTGTCGCTGTCTTGTCTTGTCTTGTCTCTCTTCCTGCCTTAAATACAGTCAAGTCTCTCTTCCTGCCCTTTTTTTGCCTCTATGCTCCTGCTTCTTGTATCCTGTGCCTGCCTGGCCTGGCCTGGCCTGTCTGCCCCAAGTGAGTTATTGCCTCCCCTCCCCTCCTTCTCTCCTTGTCTCTCTGCCTTCCAGAGAACCGGCCGCTAACAGGCCCCCCGCCCCTGCTCTATGCGAAATTGGTGCAATGAAATGAACCAGAGTGGAGCACCCGGGACCATGCTTGCCGCCACACTGTGCAGACACGCATGAACCTGCCCTTGTCTAACAGTGTCACCCGCTTGCAACAGCACTGTGTCTCATGGTTGTCTTTTATCGCATGTTGTCTTCGACTTTTGCTCTCTGGATGTGCTCAGATGTTGAGATTCTCTGTGTTCTGTGCTCTGTTGATGCTCGTCTTGTGCCTTTTGGGGCTATATTGCTCGAGTAGAGCATTCACAACAGACTCATAGTGGCCCCTGTCCTCCGGCCTTGTCTCTTTGTCTATATCATGCACATTGTACATACATGCACATAGACACTGGCGCCCCTGTTCCTCCTGTGCTTTTCTTGCTCCTTTGGCCCAAGTTGTGCTGTCATCTTTGCGGGCAGAGGAAGAGACATATGTACTAGTACACAGGGACAAGCACAAGCAGAGGCACACGTACAGCCACAAGTCCATCCACCTCCACCTCTCCATCTACGCGTCGTACCGTCTCTGATCGAGTCTATCTACCCAATAGTCCTCCTCCTTGTCCATGTCTCCATGTCCCAAGTGGCGCTTCTCGCTTCAGTCCACCCATCGTGTTACAGGTTTGCTTCTTCTCTGTACCTGACCTGGCCTGACACCTTTTCCCTGCCCAAGCTTCCACATCACCAATCTTCCCGGCCAAGATCCCAGTACTACTCCTACTACTTAACCACTTAGTTACTACTCATGTGAGTCTACTTCCATGTCCTTTTACAAGTGCAAATCCTTTCCCCCCTGACACTCTACACAAGCCCAAGAACCATCGCGTCCCAAGACCTGCCAGTGGGATCTGGATGTGAAGCCCGGTTTCAGGTCATCACTGCTTTACGTCCACAGCTGTTGACTTGGGCCTGCTTAGAGGCCATGCTCCCTAGGTCTGCTACTACAACCACTAAGCCCTAAGCATTCCCTAACCCTTAAAGCCTCTCTTGCTCACTCCTCTAGCTCGCCATGCCGCTAAGCACAGACACCACTAATCTCGGGCCATGGGACAAAACGGGTGGTATTAGAGCAAATCTGGATAAAATGTTTTCTTTTGCAGCATTCTTTCTCTCGGCCCGTGTTTTGTTGCATTTCCGATTTTCTCTCTGGGGTCATGCATGTGTCCTCGAATTCTAGCACTGTCATCTTCTAGGGTTAGGGCTCGACAACTGTTTACAACAACGAAACAGGGTTTATATTGCCCGTGTAGTTATAAGATCTGCAGGACCTTGCTAAGGCTTACAGGGCTTATAGGGCCTCACCGAGGCAGATCCCCACTGAAACCGAAAAGCTGCTTGTAAGAGAAACTGATCAACAATTTGTGCATCTGAATCTTTTTACCCCAAAAGGCAGGAACGCGGTAATTAGCCAGATTCAAGTGGAGGAAGGGAAAGAACCGTCAACGGATAACTATGGATACATGCGATGGACGGCAACTACTTCTTACTCTTGTGCTACATACTACTCAGTCACCCGTACCTGCCGCCATTTACAACAAACAAAGCAAGACCTCAAACCAGGAGGCACGTCTGATTTTTCCATCCCCATCTCATTTTCCTTCATTTTCTTCTGCTTATTTTCTTTTTTTCTTCTCCCTTTCTTTTTTACTTCATCATCCTCTTTAGCTGCCATCAATCATCTTGCATCAGCCATTTCTCTCCCGCTTCGTGCCAATTTCAATAATCGCAAGTAGTGGCGCGCACGGCCTCTTCGTTCATCTTCGGCCCTCTTGTGATCCTGGATTGTTGTATAGCTGCTGGCTTTCCTCTCCTTTCTCTCCCCAGTTTAGTTTCACCTTGTCCACCATCGATGACACTGTATCTTCCTCCAATTTTCTCAACTCCCTCTTTCTTTCTTTCTTGGTTTGAATCCCGAGCGGTACACGGCAATGAAAGAGCCTTGATATGTGAAAGAACCACGTCCTTTTCATGCACAGTCTGCTAATATCTGATTCAGCTCTGCCCAGGTGCCCAGGCCTCCCAGGCTCAGCTTCGCTATGGGCTCTGATTGGCCATCACACAAGACTTGATATCTTTGCATTTGCTGGCTAGAAACCCAGCAAGACCACCATATGCTGGTCTTTCCTTTCACTTCGACTGGATATACCATAACACACTATGCACTTGTGGACTGCGTTTTACGCATGGTATACGAGCAAAGCCCAAAAAAGCACACCCCATGGGGGCTGATTTGAAGCGGTTTATACTTCCCGAAGAAACAAATATATGGTTAACTTCAGACTGAAGCTTGTTACATGGAATCCGAAACCGACACTACTGGAAACAGACAAAGAACAAAGAGACAAATCTGCCAAGAAGCTATTCTTTGAGAGTTGACATGGCCTAAAAAAAGAACATGTGACTTGACACGACCAAGGTCCATCTAGATCATGGTGATTGAGGGCACATGAACAAAGAGCTGATGGAAATTCACATTTCACTCAAAGCATTGGCTTATACCAGAGAGGCAGTCTTATTCTGGAGAGCCACATACATAAGACTGGATAGGTCGACAGTCATCTTTGTTTTCGTTCTCGCCATTACCCACTCTCCTTTGGACTTTTGCCAATTCTATGCATCTATCGTTTAACTATGCACTTGATCATCATACGTTTAAACTTTTAATCTTCTCCCATCCATATTTACCCTCCGCGCAGCTTTCTTCCCGATAACCCTAGGAGCTCTGATTGTTAATCGTCTTCGGCTTTCTTCGTCTTAACGTCGCCATGAAAAGAGCAACAAAGGAAACCGACCCTGCTACTCCGCAGACAAGAAAGAGGAAGCCTGCCCAAAATATCGTCAGCATTCCTAAAAGATCGCGCAAAGTTACAGCCTCTGGTGGAAGCTCTAGTCCTACCACAACCAGCACTAAAACCAAGAAATCAACAGAGCTTCTGAAGAAGGCAGTTGGATCAAAGGCCACGACAGCCGAAAGCTCGAGCAGTAAGACCCTCCCTGCGAGATCCCAGGTTACACCAACACCAACAAAGAAAACCTTGATCCAAACTCCTCCTTACTGTGGCACCCCGAGCACTGTTGATACCAGTAACTACAGCACCACTTCCGATGCGTCTACCACACAAGCGACGTCTCGACGTGTAATTAACGCCCGACCACAGCAGCGATACGAAATTTTTGTTTGTGGTTCTGGCCTGCGTGGAGAGCTTGGTCTTGGACCAAACAATCCCAGAGGCAACACAAATGATGCGACTATAGCCCGCACACCTCTGCTTCATCCGTATCTTGATAGTAGATCGGTGGGAGTTGTACAGGTTGCTCTTGGACTGAATCATGCTGTTGCCTTAACGTACGACGGCTCTGTACTGACCTGGGGCTCCAACTACTTTGGAGCACTGGGAAGGCCAACTCGTAATTATACCAAGACAGACAGCTCTAAAGCCAGAAAAGGAGGTAAACTACCCTCAGACTATACATCTGACGGGTCTCGATCTGGTAATTGGAACGATAGTGACAGCGAACTTGCCACCGATGGCATCATTGCACTGGCAAAACCTGGCTTGACGCCCCTGGACGAGAGCGAGGCTATCCCAAGACGTGTTAGTTTTAAAAATGTGATGAAAACTGGCGAGGAGATTGTCCAGGTCGCAGCCACAGACCATGCAAGCTTTGCGCTCTCCAGTAAAGGGATTGTCTATGGATGGGGTGTCTTTCTTGTAAGTGATATTCCCCCTCTATTCTTGGGTAATCGAACTAGGTATGTATACGTGCTAACCAACATTTGTATAGAACGACGATGGAGCACTTGGAATATCCAAGTCTCGCATTCAACAAAAGTACTATCGCAGCTCTGCTGTCATTCCAGCTGACCAACTGATTGCACTTTCACCCGAGAAGATTGACTGCCCCGACAACGTGTGCAAAGTATCTGGAGGTGCCAATCATCTTGTCTTTGTCGATAGCATTGGTGATCTTTGGGCTCTTGGAGCTGGTGGCCAGGGCCAGCTGGGCCGCAGACTAATTACTCGTTTCCAGGCCGAAGCCTTGGTTGCCCGGCAAGTCGGCAGCCGGATGCGAGTTGACCGAGTGCGCACAGGATCGCACCACAGCTATGCTATTGACAAGAAAAAGCGTGTCTTTAGCTGGGGCCTGAACAATTATGGGCAGACGGGCAGCCGAACGGATCACTTGGAGCACGACGATGCTTTCCAGATTCTGCAACCGATCAGGATTGAAGGGTTTGGAAGCTCTCATGTCGTGGGCATCGACGGCGGCATGCACCATGGAATTGCATGCACAGAAGACGGCTCGGTTATAACGTGGGGACGGTGCGATGATGCGCAGATTGGGTTGGAGCGGAGCATATTGGACAAAATGGACGAAGCAAGCTTTGTCCTCGATGCAAATAAGCGACGCTGCGTCTCACTGGAGAAGGTGATTGTGCCTGGTAAGTTCTTATTCTCTACGTGTCTTTTTTGATATGAGCTCAAGTCTTCAAAGTACTAATCGGCATAAAAATGCACAGACTTTCACGCAGCAGTAGCCGTTGCTGCTGGGCGAGACAACTGCTTTGTTGTGGATGGCGAAAATCACCTATGGGCCTGGGGCTATGGAGGGGAGTATCAAACGGGGCTGAACACGCGCGAGTCGCAGGCTGTGCCACGGCGTGTGAGAGGGGAGCTGACTGACGACGATGAAGTGGCATGGGTCGAAAGCCGGGGAAGCTTCACGTTTATTGGAGTTGCGGCCTAGGATGGGAGTGGAGGAGAGGGGAGGAGAGGATAAAGGTCCCAAGGTGTGCAGGTATGACGGGAAGAAAAGAGAGCGGGTGGCTTAAGCTTCGGAAGCCGAGGAGGGAGGGTGTGCAAGTGGTTTTGCGGTCGAGATGAGGAGTGTGGAAGGGGTGAAAGGGGAGTGTGTGTACAGATAGATGGTCGATTGTTGGATGTTGTGATGGATGTATTGATTTTTGTTGTGCATCAAGTTGTGGGTGTTTGTATTTGATTATCTCATGGGGTGGATGCCGTGGGTCTGGACTCACTTTTGCCTCTACAGACAGCCACGATGTGCGTCTCTCTGGAATATATGGTGATGATGGTGATGAGTTATGGAGATGGGAGCCTCACAAAGAAGCTCTTCGTTTCATACATGCATGGTCTGTGATCCAAGCTCTATCTGGAGAGGTTCAAGGCGAAAAGATAAAAGCCCAAAGGGAATTTGAAGCACAGGCCCAGATGATGTGTTGTTGATGAAGTTACACAGCCCACTTGTACAAGCGTCCAAGTATGTCAGTAATTATTGTCCATCTCCATATATGCATGCACCATGTACACCACGCAACAACTGCCGCACTCACGCAGACAGCCGGAGACAGACATCTGGATTTACTTTTCTTTTTTTTTGCTCCTCATGTCTTGGCTGTCAGCGCCGCAAAGGAAGAACATAAAAAGCTCTGGGCTTCTTCTACCGGCCAGGTCTTGGCTCTTGGCTCTTGGCTCTTGGCGATTTCTTTTCTCGATCTGATCTTGGGGTGCAGATGACGGCGGTTCTAATCTTGGCAGCACCAAGACAGACAGCGGCAGGGAAGCAGAGTTTGGGTGCTCTTTTTTTTTTCTTCCGCGTCCAGGTGCAGGAATGTCTGCATAGACATCTCAGACTGGTGATGGCCATCCTGTGGTCCAAGCTTGCAGCATAACATGGAGGATTTTGAGATTCCATAGGCCCCAAAAAAGAAAAAGAAAGAAAAGAAAGAAAGAAAAAAAAACCCCGCCCCATCCACAGAGACTCGAGTTGATTTTGGGCGCCAAGCTGACAATCCAGTCCGCGCCGTCACAGGCATATTTCTTTCTCCAAGCACGAGTAAATATCTACTGAGCCACCATCTCCGCCAAAGCTTTGGCCACGAAATCGAGGCAGGACCATCACGAGCCCGCAGCAGGGCCGTGGGAGAGCGCGAGCTATGGGCTTTCAAGATTGAAGAGCGAGAAAGAGATGGCATAAAATTGACGAGCAAGAGGGAGGAGAATTTGCCGGTGGCCGTTGCGCTACTCGCATGAAATCTAAGTCTAGAGTCAGATGGATGAAGAAGCGGACCACGACAAGAAGAAGAGCTACGGCCAGCATTGAAGACCAAGATGGTCCGGATGACGATGATTTTTGGTGGTGAGGCAATGGAGGGACCAAAAAAAGAAAGAAAAAAAAGACAGCGGCTTAAATTGGCAACTGCATCTATGTTTGTTCTGTCATTTCCCGCTGTTTATCTTTATTTTTACCCAGTGGCAAAGATCTATTCTCAGCCTTGTGCCGCTGTCTCCACCTCCAGGGAAGCATTCCACGCTCCACTTTTCTTTCCAAGATCCACCCATCGAGCCCATTACCCGCAGTTTAGCCGTGTGAGATCGGACTTATGCCACCGGTGACTTTCTTTGTTTTTCCTTTTTGACAAGTAGAGCCAAGCCTAAAGGGTCGAGGACAAGTGCAGGGTAGGCAGTGGCCCCCGGAGATTTGTTTAATGTATTTTATTTAAACATCTACCGAGTTTTAGGAATGGTGCCAGAGATGATAAAAAAGACAGGCAAAGCTCAAGATCGATCAGCCGCCACGGACGCCGGGGCAGGCCGATCTTGTGGTGATCTGGCCTGGCAGGAGTTTCTACGTCTTCACAGGAGAAAGGGCGGTTTCTGGAAGACCAGCGATAGCAGGACCTGTGCTTATCAGACAAGACAGAAGAACGGTGTGCAGCGGGCTCTTGGCGTGCAGGAGAGCAGCAGAGTTGGCACCTTTAGCCAGATGGGATGGCCAGGGAACCAGGGATGTGCCTGCAGGAAAAATAAGTATTAAGTCAGTATGACCCTAATGAGATAAGTAACCCTAAGATACCACGGCTAGCGTGCGTTCACCACGGCTGCAACAATCAACACAACGCTTCACGAGAGAAAAAGACGAAACATCGGCTCATAAAACAACATACGCCCGGCGACTTGGAAAGAAAAAAAAGACCAAAGGGTGGCCTGCGCCGGCAGAGGATAAGAGCTGGGACCACAGGAAGAGCCTTGAGACTTGAGGAGAGCTTTAGCTGGAGACGACGTTGTCTTAGCAATTTCCCTTTTTTTTTCTTTCTTTTCTCCAAGGAATAGTTTATCTCTCGAGTCCAGCTCGTAATTCCCCCTCTTCTTGGCATTAAGAAAAAAAAGCCCCCATTGGAGTGAAAAAAAAAAAAGGCTGGACGATTTTGCGACGCGGTGGACAAGAGAACGACACGCTCACATTAACACACAAGATGGTAAACTACAAAAAACTACACCATTTTATATATAGAAGTTGGATTCGAAAGAAACACACCCGAAGCCAAGGCATTTGTGCCAGTTGGCGACGACGGGAATAGAACAGCGCAGAACAGAGAAAGAAAGAACGCCGCTATAGCTCGCCGTGTTGGAGGAAGGAACACAGGGAAAAGGGCAAGAGCAAACGCCATGCTGAGAAACTGCCACCCTTGACACCCACTCGACCACGGCCCTGGTCCCGCCTGTTATGGGTGACGTGCGCGCCTGCCGAAGAGAGAGGAGGGTCTTTTTTATTATTTTTTCTTTTCTCATTCCTCCTCCCTCGTGCTTCTTATAAGATGCACCACCATCCACCCCCCCAATTCGGTTCTTGCCTTGTGTCCCCGTCTTGTCCACCCAAGGATAGGTTCTTGCCTTGATTCTCCCCTCGCCGTCGTTGAAGCCGCCCAATCAGCGTTCGTTCATCAGAATCAGCATCAGAAGTCAACGGCACCTTCTTGATTATCTTCCTGCCCGCCCGCCCGCTCGCCTCACCACGGGAAAGAACCGAAAACTCTGCTTCGGTGTGTCCTGATTATCCAGGCCGCACTTTTTGCCCGATCGCGTCTCTCCTTTTGCTTGGTCTCACTTTTCTTCCTCTTCTTCTTTTTCTCTCTCCAAGCGCGCGCGGCTCCCGCTGCCATCGGGCCCTCGTTTTTCGTTCTTCGTTGGTTCTCGCGACTCAACCGGAGCCTCTTTTTTTATTTTTATTTTTTTCTTCCTCGACTTTTAATATTTACCTCTTTTTATTTCCTTAGACTAATTGACGACCGTCATCCCCAGCGCCTCCAGCTTCGTCGCCTTGCCCTGCCTCTCGCTTGCTCCGCCCCGGTTCTCATCTCGATCCGACAACAGCCTTTTCCCTTTTGAGTTTCGCGCGCTTTGTGGGTTGACGTCTTGAAGTCCTCCAAGTTTGCTGACATCATCGTCTCTCTGGACGCGTGCTCCGCCATTCCTCGCCTTTGCGCAAAACTTGGTCACCTTTTCGTGCTCGATAACTGTTGCTTGTCTCGCTCGCTTAATTGCGCTTCGAAGAGAAAAAAAACAACGATCCCTCGGAGAATTACACGCTCTTTATTCTCATCGGATCAGCGCACCTCTTCCGTCTTGCCGGGCCATCCAATAGTCTCTACCACCGCCCACGGCCAATCTCCTTTGCCGCGCTGCTGCTCCATATGCGCCCAAATCGGCCGCTGTATTCTTTCCGCTCACTATAGACCGAGTTGAGTGCTCGCAACCAACCGCTTCGATCGAGCCTTGAGCCACACGCTCCGCCGACTCGATTCGGCCCTTACATAATTTCTACTCAAAACCACTGTCCTCTTCACAATGGCGTGGAAGTATCTCAGTATCACCGAGCCACACTTGGTGTATATCCTGCTCGGGGCCTTCACCTCCCTGTTCATGCTGTGCTCGTCCTTTATTAAGGAGAGACTGTACATTGGTGAGGCTACCGTAGCCACCATTTTCGGCGTCATTTTCGGCCCGCATTGTGCCAATCTAATCAATCCAATCGAATGGGGCAATGTTGATATCGTCACCATTGAGTTCTCGCGCATTGTCCTGGTCGTCCAGTGCTTTGCCGTCGGTGTCGAACTGCCCAAATACTACATGGAGAAGCACTGGCGCTCCGTCGTTGTTCTTCTGCTTCCCGTTATGACCTGGGGCTGGATGGTGACGTCACTGTTTGTGTGGTGGATGGTGCCCACCCTGAACTGGCTTGAAAGTCTGGTTGTCGCTGCCTGTGTCACCGCCACTGATCCCGTCCTGGCCTCGTCCGTTGTTGGTAAGGGCAAGTTTGCCCGCCGTGTCCCCAAGCATCTGAGAGATTTGCTTTCTGCCGAGTCCGGCTGCAACGACGGCATGGCTTTCCCCTTTCTCTACTTGGCTGTCTGGCTCATCCTGGAGCACAAGGAGAGCGGTCCCGTCACCTTCCACTGGTTCGTCCTGACCATTCTCTACGGCTGCGTCTTTGGTGCCTTCTACGGCTTCATGGTTGGTTACATTAGCCGTCGCGGTATCCGCCTGGCCGAAAAGTACGACCTCATTGACCGTGAGAGTTTCCTGGTCTTCTACTTTGTCTTGGCTCTGTTCTGCGCCGGTTCCGGAAGTTTGCTGGGCCTGGACGACCTGCTTGTTGGCTTCGCTGCCGGTGTTGGTTTCTCCAACGACGGTTGGTTCAGTCAAAAGACCGAAGAGTCCAGTGTGTCCAACGTCATCGATCTGCTGCTCAACTTGACCTACTTTGTCTACCTTGGTACTGTCATCCCCTGGCAACAGTTCAACGATTCTGCCATTGGCCTTTCTGCCTGGCGCCTGGTGGTGATTGCAATTCTGGTTATCCTGTTCCGCCGAATCCCCATCATGCTCCTCATGAAACCCTTTATACCAGACATAAAAACATGGCGCGAGGCTCTCTTCGCCGGCCACTTTGGTCCTATTGGTGTCGGCGCTATTTTTGTTGCCATGCTGGCTCGCGCCGAGATGGAGGCTGAAGACACTGTCCCCACCTCAGAGCTGCCGCCGCCTGGCTCCCCGCACTACAACTTGGTCGTTTTGGTGTGGCCCATTGTCACTTTCCTCGTCATCTCGTCCATTATTGTTCACGGCTCGTCCATCGCCGTCTTCACTCTCGGAAAGCGCATCAACACTCTGACCCTAACCATGTCCTACACCGCTGCTCCCGACGATGGCCCTGCCTGGATGAACCGCCTGCCTCGCATTCTGTCTCAATCCAAGTCTCAGGCTCGCACTGTCGACTCCGACTCCGAGGGCCCTGACTTCCCTCCTGGTGTCATCCCCCCTGCCGGCTTTTCTGGAGCCTTCATTCGCCGCCGCAAGTCAGAGGACGGAAACCGCTCTCGTGCTTCGTCTCGCAACCGGTCGCGCGCCTCTTCCCTCGTGGCTCGTAAGCGCAAGAACAAGAAGCAGTCTGTTGGTGGCCCCATTTCTCAGTCTGCTATTTACCCTCAGCGCCCCCAGGCTGCCGTTGTCCCTACTGATCGCCCGCAAGACTCGCCCGAGAGCTCCTCGGCCACCGATACCACTGCTGTCAACGCTGTCGCAAACTCCCAGACTCTGGATATCCGTCCCAGTCCCGAGAGACGGCCTAGCTCGACTCGTAGCAACAGAAGCAACTATCACATTCACGTTTATGATGAGGGCGACAATTACATTTTTGAGACTGAGGATGGTGAAGTTGTTGGTGTCACCCCCACTCGCACCAGCACTCGCAACGACGACGATAATGAGTCTCTTCGCGGCCGCAGAAGGAACGCCAATGGTCCCGATCTAGAAAAGGGTGAAGCTATCGCACCCAGTCTGCCTCAGATTCCTCAGGAGCCTCTCGGTTGGTCATTTGCCGATATCAAAAAGCGCGTTGCCAATGTCATTCAGAGCGAATCGGAGAAGCGCAAGGGCAAGGGTCTTCAGGAGAAGAAGTCGGAGCCCGCCCGTGCCTACCAATTTGGTAACACCATCATTGTCGAAGACGAAGACGGCGAGGTTATCAAGACCTATGAGCTCCCCTCTGACAAGACTACTGGAAAGGCTACTGGTGCCACTGACAATCTGCTCAAGTACATTGGTCTCGGCAAAGAAAATGAGCAATCTGGAATAACTGGACAGGGTGAAGGCTCTGCCGCTGTTTCCCGCAAAAAGACTATGCCCCAGACTGCTCCCGAAGCCGAGCTCGACGATCGCAACATTCGCTTCACCATTGGTGGTCAAGGTCAGCGCATGACCAAGGAAGGATTCATCCAAGCCATGCGCTCACTAGACACGCGCACTCGGAATGGCGCAATTGAAAGCTCAACGGCCTCGCGTGAGGTCAAGGCTCTAGCCCAGATGCAGCCCATCCCCCAGGATTCCGAGAATGTTACTTTGGATTCTTCCAGACAGAAAACCCGTGCAGTTGAAAGCCAGCCTTCCTCGCAGCCTCAAGCTTCTGCCCGGGCCCAGACACCTCCGCCTCGGTCCCCACCACCCAGCAGCCACGGTTCGAGAAAGGCTCGCGTTGATGAAGACTATGAAATTGATGAGGACTTCCGCGACCAGCAACGGGCCTCTCTTGCCCTCTACGACAACCTGAGCCTGGCTTCTGACGCGAATGAGGATGGCGACGACGACGAAGACGATGGCAGTGATGACGAAGAAGGCCACGAAGAGGAGACTGCTGCCGAGCGCCGCCGCCGCCTTGCCGCTCTGGGAACCATTCACGACGACGACGCAAACGAGCGCCTGCGGTCGTCCCACGGAGCCAGCCCCGTGCAGTCTCGCCCGCTCACTCCCTCGCGCCTCAGCACGCCCATGGGCCGCGTTCCTACGCCGGTTGACAGGGCCGGCACGCCCGTCGGCCGCCTTGCCACTCCCGTCGGCCAGACTGCCACTCCCGCGCGCAACGTGTCGACGCCGTCGGACCAGCTGTCGACGCCCGTCACCGGAACCATGACGCCGTCTGAGCCCGCGTCCCCGCTGCCCGAGGGCGTCGTCGAGGGCGAGGTGCCTACCCGCCGGGGCATTCGGTTTGCCGAGTCTGCGCGCCGGGGATAGATGAGCCTGTGACACGCATGGCAGATGCTTGAAGCCCTTCAAGAGCTGCATGGTATCAAGTCTTTTTTTTTATTTTTCTTCTTTTGCATTTCTCTGTTGTTTTTTTGGGTTTGCGCTCGCGCTTCATTTATACCTCTTAGACTTTCTTTTGCCGTTGTCTTGGTGTTTGGGTCTTCTTTTTTCCTCTTTCCACGGTATATGGGTTGGGCTTTTTTTTCTTTCTTTTTAATCTTGACCTCGGGGTCGAGAGAGGGAAACGAAAAGAAGAAAAAAGGGAGGAGGGGGTTTCTCTCTTTTTGTCTTCACCACTTTTTGCATCATCACCATCATCGCCACCATCATCTTTTTTTTTTCTCGCTGAGCGAAATCGCACGATCCGCTGTGACATTGGTGTGGCTTTGTCTTATTTTTTGCCCGCCATGTACAGTCGTGCTATTTTGTACATTTTCTTTTTTCTTTTTCTCCTTGTTTTTTTCTCTCACTCAACTTTACATAAACTATCCTGTCCATTTTTGTATATTTTATTTCAACTAGTTACACATTTTTCCAATTACTCTTTTGTCTTATTTGCGCCGTGACATGAGCTTGTGGTGAGGTGAATCTGAAGCCTGAAATTTGTACATCTACGAGACACTTGGAGGTGGATAAGATAAGGACCAAGGGGTGGCGTGTCAACCCTAGAGATTTATGCTCAACCCTAGTGTTTGATCAACCACCTTAGTACAGACAAAACAACGCTACATTTCAGCCTTTCTAGATGACGATGGAAACGTCGCAGGCAGTCCCCTGTCTCTGTTCGTCTTGTTTTTTGCCTCTTGGAGTTTCAACAGAGCAGAGTCCCAGACAAGACACACCACACACACACAGACCGCTCCGAAGCGTAGGAATCGAATCAGCTCTTCTGCTTCTTCAGCTGTGCGTCCAAGGCGGAGAGGACAGACACGCATTTCCCTAGCGTGTTCCTCAAGCTATTGAAACGTCGATACTTATCTGAACAAAAAAAAAAAGGACGCGATGTTTGGTGATCATGCAACGCAAGGGTCTGTTCGCCGCCGCGTCAGAGCGGAATTTTGAGTGGATGGAAAGCGGTGAGTGAAATAGGGCGAGGAAGGTCATGGGGGGCGATGGGTGTAGGTAGTTTGTTATTACAAGTCACTAAAAGACAGAGATGTGTGATGCGACGCAGAGGGAGGCTGCGGATGCGTAGCTTGCTCGACCGCTTTTCGTCTGCGTGGTGAGGCGAAGCTGCGCTCGGAGGCCAAGCCGCAGAAGCAGAAGCAGAAGCATAAGCACCGACTACACATGTATGTATGTACATACATATATACATACAGAGACACACACATACGACCGACACTCCGCGGACCACTTGCGCGTGTCGCACGAGCGCCGGCCTGGCCGTCTGGCGGCGCGTGCCTGGCTCTAGGTGCGAGCTACTGACGCGCACGAGGCGGCGGGGCTCCTTTAAATGGCAGCATTGTCGCGACAACGGCGAGGCCACGAACCACGGGAAGAGAGGGAGGCTTTGAAGCGGGAGAAGCTTTGTCTTTGGGTGGGGTTTGTTTTTGTCTTTTTTTACGTGTGTGCAAGTGGGATGGAATATAAACGCCTCAGATGTTCGTGGCCTCTCACGACGCCTTTTGGAGCTGCGGTCCGTGGCACGATTTCCTGTTCTTTTTCTTGCCAAGGATACAAGAGCCGGTGGGATGAGAGGAAAAGAAAAGAAGCAAAAAGGTATGTAAGAACTAGAGCGAGGGAGTTGTGGTTGACAGGGAGGCAAGGGGGGGCAGACCACCATGGAACTCTCAGACAAAACAGACACGCCAGGCGGTAGTCCAGGCAAAAGCAAAGGCTTGGCTTTCTGCTCCTGTCCAGGCATTTGCTCGTGCAAATCTAGACGGGGTTGTGGTTGTTGTTATGGCCGCGAGAAGTCGAGAGCTGGGGAGCGGGGGATCCAAAGGCCCCGGACAAGACCATCCGAGCAAGCAACTGGAGAAGCAGGATGCGATCAAAGGTCTAGCCTAGGCTGAGCAGAGAGGCGGGAGGCAGACTGCAGCAGGAAACCAAACATGAGGAGAGCACGAGGACCTGGGCCTTCCCTGTGTGTCGTGTCTATCCCCCCCTCCTCCTCCTCCCCCCCATGGGCCTGCAACTGTGGCTTGGCTGACACCTTCAGAATGCCAGCGTAAATGAGATGACGACAGCTGGCAAAGGACAGTGGACAAGGACACCGGCAGCGACGATCTTGGATGGGGGAGGGGGGCCCTTGAACGAGTGCAACGTAGATACAAAGGGAGCTTGTAAATACGTTGTTCTTTTCCTTCTTCACCAGGTCAGAGGCTCGGCTGGATCAGAAAGTCTCTGTCAGAGCCAGAGTCAAAGTCTCAAAGTCTAGATTGGCGTCAAAAGCTAAAATCACCTGTCGTCGCTGGGTAGCAGTATCTAGCTACAAGACGCCTCCCCCCCCTTCCTTCCATCGAAGGTTCTGAAACGTCTGGACGGGGAGACCGCGGTGGATCACCTTCCCCACCATCTTGTGATTACCACAACTATGCAAAGAACGAGGGTTTTCATCTGTTGCTTTTAATCTTGTTACACGGGTGGGGGGAAAGGGAAAGGAGGGAGAGGGGAAGAGACAAGAGCAGGAAGACGACGACAGCAAATATGAGATGAGACAGAGGCTAGACACAGGCCACAAAGCGGAGGCAAAAAGCCCCAAAAAAAAAAAAAAGAGACAGTGAGCAAACAGAAGCCGGGGAAAGGGAGACTCCAAAAAGAAAAAGAAAAAAAAAAGAAAAAAAGAAAACACTGCCGAATATCGCTTCTTCGGCTCTAGTCCATGACCTCACTCCATCAAAGTCCTTTGCCGCACCTGCCTCCTTTTGCTCGACGGCTAGTCCAGCAATTACGACGCTTGCAAGCCTTCCATTTTATTCCACAACGCATCTAGCGGCCCTTTCTTTCTCTAGCAATTACCACCAACTATTTTGCGCCTACTTAAAAAAAAACACGTCTTTCTCTCTCTAGCGCATGCACATTTGAAATGAAGCATGAACCCGGCCGGGCCTCGGAGATATTGCGTATTACGGCAACTACCTCAAAAGGCTCTGTGTTGGGTTGAACCCTTGTTTCTCTCATTCTTTTTTTTTCTTCGTAGAAGCCCAGGCTCTTGCCCTTTTTTTCCTTTCCCCCACCACAACTCGCCTGCGCTTTGCCGCTTCAAACCACACAGGCCCCACCTTCTTCTAGAATAAGCCCGTCTAAAATTGGGGGACCCATCGCTGTACCCGTGTAGCCACATACAAGTTATTCGTTTTTTCTTTTCCCTCTTTTTTCTTGCACCATACGCATCGTGGCTCTTCTTTCTTTTTTTGTCCCCGCAAATATCCGGCCATCACCAAAAAAGAACCACAACCACCACCAAAATCTTCCTCCCCCCCGCCATTATTTCTGCCTCTCTTCGACGCCAGAACACAGCGCCTCCTCGTCTTCTATTTTCATCCAAGGCAACTGCCACATGTGACTCGAGTTCTTGCCATCTACGCAACAAACAGAAGAAAAAAGAAGAAAACGCCCCCCTTGTTCCCTGTTCTACGACGCCCCCCCTCCTCTCTGTATCTTAGATCCACGCCCCCCTCCAAACCTCCTCAACCTCTCGTCTCAGAGCTCCCCGGACAAGGCTTCGTCGTTTTGTTGTTGCTGGTCATTGCTTTGTTTGGACTCGCCAGGTCTTTTTTGCTCCTCTGGCTCTTCCTCTTCTTGGCTCTGTTTGCCCTTGGACTGCTTGTTTGATCTGCCGAGGCCTCGACCGTGAAACAATCCCGTGCCACTTCTTCTTTTTTCCTTCTTCTCTTCTTCTTCCCATTATTCCTCTCGCCGTCTTCTATATAACTCGTCCTCTTCTTCCGCCCACTACCCCGTCTTCCAGCTCTTTCTCTTCTTCTTCTTCACCATGTCTGATCCCACTCCCGCCCAGGAAGAATTCAACCGTCTTGTCTCCAACTCGTCCAAGACCCTCGACCAGCGCCACCCAGAAGACCGCGCCGCCTCGCCCACACCCTCCGACGTCTCTGAAGAAGACGCCTTCCGCGCCTCCCACCTCGCCGCCAACATGCGCTACACCCACTCCTCCTCCGGGCCCTCCGCCTCCGGGCCCCTCCGCCTGCCGCCCGCCTCGTTCGACGCCAACGCCGCCACCGGCGTCAAGGGCGTGATTGCCGACGCCCGCGCCTACCAGGCCGCCAAGCAGAGCAAGCTCAAGAGCGCCATGCGCTCCGCGCGCCACAGCATCTTTGGCGGCGACGCCGCCGCCGCCGCCGGCCTCGGCGGCCTCGGCACCACCTCCACCTGCACCTCGGGCCACGTGCGCCACCGCTCGCGCTCCGCGTCCAAGGGCTCGCGCAGCAGCTCGCGCAGCAGCGCCGCCGCCGCCGCCAGCGACTGGGACGACGAAGACTCGTTTCTGGCCCAGTGGCGCGAGAGCCGCCGCCGCGAGCTCGAGGCCGAGGGCAAGGCGGTGCGCACGCGGCGGACGAGCCCGAGCGTGCGTGTGTACGGCCGCTTTGACGAGGTCGATGCGCTCGGGTACCTGGATGCCATTGAAAAGGTGGCGCGCGACACGACGGTCGTGGTGTTTGTGTATGACCCTGGCGTAAGTCTTTCTTTCCTTATCTCTCTCGTAGATGCTGTGTCGCTAACTCGCTGGGTAATTAGTGTGAAGTCTCGGCCGAAGTCGAGCACGCACTCGTCCCCCTCGTCGCTGCCCACCCGACGACGCGCTTCGTCAAGGTGCACTACGAGGAAGTCGAGTTCGACGCCGCCGCCGTGCCGGCCATCCTCGCGTACCGCAACCAGGGCGACCTTGTCGCGAACCTGACGGGGATTATCGAGATGATGCCCGAGAGCGAGCCGTTTACCAGCATGGCGCTGCAGCAGCTGTTTGTGCAGCATGATGTGCTGCGGTGAGAGAGAGAAGAAGAAAAAAGAAGAAGAGGACCGGACCGGACTGGACTGGACGGACGTCTCGCCGCCGGCCTTGCTTGCCCCTCGCGTTTCTTGCTTCTCGCCTCCTCCGCTCGCTGCCATCTGCATTTTGTTTCTCGCCTTCTGCATCTCGCGCCATGACTGACGACCTTTTCTTTGTGTTTTTTTTTGTTTCATCACACGGCTCTTCTCGCATCACTTGATACACCCTTCTTTTGCTTGCTCATACACTCTGACCCTTATACACTTGATTTATTGGCTCACTGCCTGGCTTTTCTTTCTTATTTCCTTTGTCATATTCCATTTTCTACTGCTTGTTACATATATGCATACCTGGGCGTTTCAGGCTGTTTCTTTTTGTTGTTTCACCTCGGGTTGGAGTTTTATATGAAGTAGATATTGATACTGCAATACATCTTGAAAACTAAATACTTGGGAGACAGTCTTTTCTGGAGGTATCGTGCTGCGTAAACGAAAAAGGAACAACAAAATGAATGGTATATGTGTATAAGTTTTGTTTGGAAGGGTGGGAGAAAGCTTTGTACAGACAAGTTGGCCAGCCGGGAGCAATATCACAGGGGAGGAGAAGAGAAAGAGAAAGAAGGTGCTAGTACAGGCTGTGATGTCGTCCGTGCCGCGCGTGTCTTCAGTGCGCCTGACTTCCCGGCGGCGGCGAATCCAGATCAATGCCCTGGACGAGCGCGCGCGTCTGGGCCGTGGCGCGCATCAAGTTGCCAAAGTACTTTGACGCCATTTCGTTGTCCTTCTTGGTCTTGATGGTGTCCTCGCGCTTGGCGCCCAGCGCCTTGGCGCTCTGCTCCAGCGACACACGCAGGTTGTCGGCCGGGAACCGCAGCACCTTGCGCACGCTCTGTCCAATGCGCACCGAGTTGCTGTGCACGTAGTCGTCGCTGGCCAGCTGCGCCGAGATTTTGTCAGCGAGCCGGCGCGGCAGCGACTTGGGGATCTGCCGGAAGACATAGGTGGCGACGCCCAGGGCTGCAGAGAGAGAGAGAGGGAGAGAATGTTAGCGATGGATTCACTGTGTGACAGATAGAGAAAAGGATGGTGAAAAGTATAGGGGGAGCTCACCTGCTACTACAACAGCCGGCACAACCAGCTTCTTCATGTTGTTCACGCCCAGCAGCCGCACTGCCGTCATGGCCGAGTCCATCCACGAGTTGATGCCGAGCGCGCGGGATCCCACGGCCGTAGCAACCGTCAAGGCCATGCCGGTACCCGCAAACTTTTCCTGGTTCTGCATCAGCGTGGACATGTCGACAAAGTCCCAGACCTCGGTGGTGACGTCGACCTGGCGCGCAGCCACGTCGCGGCGGCGGCTAAACATGACGTCGGGCCGGAAGTTGAGGGCCTTGTACTCGTCGCCCAGCTGCGCCACGCCCAGCTGCTTGATGCTGTCGACGCCGACGACGGTGCGCTGCTTGGCGTAGTCTTCGCAGTCGTGCACGGCGTCCGACACGTGCTCGAGCATGGCGGCCTTGAGCTCTTCGGCAAAGGCAAACACGCCAAAGATGCCGGGGTACTCGATGCCGTGCGTCGTCTCGCCCGAGCTGACAATGGCCTCGTTGAGCGTGGCGCGCGTCGTGTCGTACACGTCGCGGCACGTTTCTTCAATCTTGCTGTCGACCGACTCGCTGACCTCGGTTGTTGCGCGCCGGCTGGCCTCGACCTGCGGTTCCAGGTCCAGCAGCTCTTTCTTGACACGCTGGAGCTCGGTGCTGGCAACTTCGTGGTTGGCGTTGGCCAGAGAGTTGAGATCGTTGAGGATGTTGAGCAGGTACTTGCGGGCTGGCGCCAGCTTGGACTTGGCTCGCTTCTCGAGTACAAAGCGGCGGAGCGACTGCTCCAGGTTCTGGAAATCACGCAGGTTGTCAGCCATCTTGGGGTCACTGGGACCCTCGTCTCCGCCGTCGTCGCCGCCGCCGGGGCCGCCGCCGGGAGGCGTCATGGGGATGGCATTGCTGGAGACAAAGTGCACCAGCTCCTTGGATTCGTTGTATGTGTCTGGACTGAGACTGTTGACTTGCTTCAAAATAGTCTGCTCGCAGCGCTTCTTGTCGCGGATGACGTCAAACCCGTTGACCACCATGAACATGTATGCTTTTTCAGCAGCAGCCGTGGTAATGAACTCCTGGGCCGTCATGGTAAAGTGGTTGGCAGCCGAGACAACAAACACGACCACGTCAATCTCCTCTTGGCGGGCAAACACGGCAGTGGTCTTGGTAGTGTCCGAGTTCAGGCCGGGGGCATCAATCAAGGCAATGTCCACCACGCCGTTGTTGAGCAGCGACTCGTCAATGGTGCGCACGTCCTTGACAAAGACCTTGCACTGCAGGTAGTGCGTGTTGTCAATTACCAGGTCTTCGAGGTCGCTCAGCTGGTACACGTCGTATGTGGTTTCGTCGTTGCGGTTGTAGACGGTGTTGTGGTGCACGGCGTGGACCTCCTCGATGTTGGCGTTTTCGCGGGCGTCCAGGACTTCGCAGAACATGGACGTGCACGGCTGCTGGTCTTCGGGCAGAATCTTGCGGCGCAAAAGGGCGTTGCAAAAGGTGGACTTGCCGGCGTTGAGGTCTCCGGTGATGAGCACCTTGCTGGAAGTGTCCTCGATGCGGTCTCGGAGAGCATAGAGATGCTTGATGCTGGAGGCAATCTTGCCGTCCAGGAGCGAAGCAATAGACGTCTTTTCCAGCGAGTGGACCAGTTCGGTCTGATTCATGTCGCTGGAGCCGCCCAGCTTGAGATCCAGCTTCAAGACGGAAAACTCCTGGGCAATCTGTGGCGACACAAGGCGCGGGGAGGCGTCGGAGGCGGAGGCGGAGGCGTCGTCTTCGGAGGCTCCGGGGCGAGTCGAGTAGGGGTCGGCCGAGGTTGCTGATCGGCGGAGGCGGTTGAGGGGGGACGGGCTGGCGCTGTGGCTATTTGACCGCATGGCGCTGGAAGCAGACGAGGTAAAGGTGCGGCGCAGCGGGGCGGGCTCCGGGCTGCCCTGGACCAGCGGGTAGTAGGCCGGCCACTGAGAGTTTGTCTCTTGCAGGCCACGCAGCAGATCGACGACGCTGTTGATGGCGCGGCCGAGGGCCACGCGGTGGCGGTTGTACCAGATCTGGTGAATGGCGCCGGCCTGCGAGTGGCCGGAGCCGTGGCCGGAGTGGAAGCTGTTGGAAGCGGGCGGGGCGGCGTGGTTCTGGACGTCCCACGAATCATTGGATGCGATGCTTCCGCCGTAGCCCGAGTCTTCCTCGAGCATCTGCTGCAGGCGGGCGGTGTGTTCGGAGCCGGGGCCGTTGCCGATGGTCATGTATCCCATGGGGTTGGCGGCGGAGGAAGACGACGAGGCAGGCTCTTTGCCCTTGCCCTTGCCCTTGCCCTTGCCGGCGTGGCTGTCGGAAGAGTCGCCGGCGCGGGGGCTGGCGGGGTCTTTGCCCTTTCTCCGGAAGCCGAAGGGATCTTGGGGGTTGCTCATGGTTGCGGGGGGACGGTGGGGGGAGCTCGGAAGTCGGTGTCTGGTTCGGAGGTTTATGGGGGGCCAAGGCTCATAATGGAACAAGCCGAAGCAGATCGCAGGAAGCCGCAAACTGTGCGGGAGATGGTGGCCGGTCCTAGTCGGTTGGGCTGGGAGCTGGAAGCTGAGAGTGGCAGTGACAAGGCTGAAACGGCGTGGCGGCCTTATGACCAGAGCTCGGGCGTTGGTGCTCGGGAGGAATTTTTTTTCAATGGGAGCCAAGGCAGCACAGAATAAGGCAGAGGATTCTTTTGCTGTTCGTGGGAATCTTTTCTTCGCTGTCCATGCAGCAGCGGCAGCAGGTTTTACATGCTTTAAAGTGCAATATGGGAGAAATGAGGAGGGCAGGGAAAAAAAAGAAAAAAAAAGAAAAAAAACCAACAGCCCCTCTTCTGGTGCAAGGACCAACTGAACTATGGATATGAAAGAGTCTGGGGTTAGGGTTGCTGGCATCTTCCGGGTGACCAAGGCATGATTACGTCACAAAGACAAGTACCAGGTACCTCAGTACCGAGTGCCTCTTATCTTATCACCGGCCAAGGCTGCCTCCACCCATTTAACCCTATCTGACCTCTACTTTCACCTCAGCCCAGCTTAGGCCAACTCCGTCCAGAGACTCTCGACACTACCGACCGCCTTTTCCGCCCACGGCTTGCCGGCTCTCCACCTTCTCGAGACTTTATTGTCTGCCGATGACGGCAATTCTCTCACTAGATTTAAACTCTCCTGCTCTCGCTCTTTCTACTATCCCGCCATGAATGTAAGCTTCCCCTCTCCTCCCCATGTCCATCTATTCACTCAGGGATAATGCTAATGCTGCGGCGCCAGGTCCTCGAGTTCATGTTTGGCAAGCGGGTAACGCCGGCCGAGCGGCTGCGCAAGAACCAGCGCGCTATCGACAAGGCCATCCGCGAGCTTGACCAGGTGCGGACGAAGCTCGAGAGACAGGAAAAGACGCTCATTGGGCAGATCAAGCAGAGCGCGAAGCAGGGCCAGATGGGCGCATGCAAGATTCAGGCGAAGGACCTTGTGCGGACGCGAAAGTAAGTGGTTGCCGGCTTTCCCGCGACAAATCCCCAGCTGCTAAACAACTACACTACACTCTAGATACATTGAAAAGTTCTACAACATGCGCAGCCAGCTGCAAAAGATCTCGCTCCGGCTCCAGACGCACCGCACCAACGAACAGATGATGTCGGCCATGAAGGGCGCTACGCAGGCGCTCGGGTCGATGAACCGCAGCATGAACCTGCCGCAGCTGCAGAAGATTGCCATGGAGTTTGAGCGCGAAAACGACATGATGGACCAGCGGCAGGAGTTTATGGACGACGCGCTGGACGATGCCATTGACGTTGACGACGAGGAGGAGAGCGAAGAGGTGGTTGAGCAGGTGCTGGAGGAAATTGGCGTTGACATGTCGGGCCTGCTGGGCGAGACGCCTCAGGGCCTGATGAAGGCGCAGGCGGTGCCAGAGGGCCGGATTGCGCAGGCGGTCGGAAGCGGTGGCGGCGGCGGCGGTGGCGGGGCGGACATGGGCGACCGCGAGGACGACGATTTGCAGTCTCGGCTGGACAGTTTGCGGAAGTGAGAGTCAAAGTATTTGGGCTGTTTGTTTGTTTTATTCAATGTCTACCACCAAGTGAGCGAAGGTGGTTTTAAAAAAAAGAATTAAAAAAAAGAATTAAAAACATAACCCTCGTAGCTGTGACAATACTTAGGGTTACGCAACAGGGGTGTCATCCAACAACAAGTTTATCAGCGGCCCAATAGTCTAGTTGGTTAGGACGTCGGATTCTGATTCCGTAAGCCCAGGTTCGAATCCTGGTTGGGCCTATTTGAGAGTGAGACTTTTCTTTTTGGAGCAGCACCGCTGTGGATGGGTGGACTGTGCGGGCTGTGTTTTTTTTTTCTCTCTCATGTGTTTTAAAGACTTACAAATTTAAAGAAGAAAATTGAAAGACAGATTTCTTTTTTTCTTTTTTTGTAATTCATTTTCATTGAATTTGCGCTTCAAACAAGAGCAAAGGCTTATTTTTTTCTTCTCTTTTTTTTTTTTGACAGGTACAGTGTTCTTTTTTTTCTTTCAAGCTGGCAGGAAACAAGCGTCGCAGTCTCTCCTTTCAGGGAGCTGGCCTGCTACAGCGGGTGTTTGGAGGCAGCGAGAAGAGGCCGGGGGGGGAGAAGCCCAAAGAGCGGAGGCCCGGAGAACAGAGGCCCGGCAAAAAGAGCTCCCGCGCTCCCCGTGGCGGAGCTTCGGCTGCCGCTGCCGCTGCTGATCTGCTGCCGCCGCTGCCGTCATCACCTTTGTCATCGTCATCATCGTCGTCTTTGTCTGGGTCTAGCACACGACGGTCTGTAGTTTTAGCGGCCTTGGGGCAGCCAGTGGGTGGTTTTACAGGGGCGACAGGGGCGACAAGGGCGACAGGGGGAGACAATGGGGCTGTAGTGGGGGATGGAGATGCTACAGTGGAGAGCCCCCCAGCGGAATCCCCTCTAGTGGGGCCTGTTGCAGCTTGCCCTGCAGGAGCTGACAGCACATCTCAGATTCCTTTTGCTTCTTCTGTTTCTTCTGCTTCTGCTTCTGCTTCTGCCCCTCCCTCTGCCATCCGAAACAAAAACAAACACGCGCCGAAACAAGCCTGGGCCTCCACCTCTGCTTCCATCCCCTCTTCTGATCCGCCTCCTCCATCGTCGTCGCTCCCAGCCCAAGCCACTACAGCTACAGCTACAGCTACAGCTACTGCCACTGCCTCCACCGCCGCCCCCCGCCGATACCGAAGACGAAGCTCCATCTCAATTGTGGGCAGCAAGGCCAGCAATCTCTTCCAGTCGGCCCGCAACTCACTGACCACTCTCGGCCAGAGTCAGAGCCCCAAGACCCCGGCCCATCGCAGCAGCTTCAGAGCCCGCCACTTGGTCTCATCGCCGTCGCCCGCTTCTGCGCCTCCGGCCTCGCCCCCGACCACTGCTTCAGCTGCCGCTGCGCTCTCGTCGTCAATCCCGTCGTCGATCCCGCCGCCGTCCTCGCCCACCAGGCCTTCCAACATGAAGGCCCTCTTCTCAAAGCTCGACAATGGCCATGACAAAAATGCCGCGGGCAAGTCACAGATGACCAAGTTCTCCACCTTTAGCGTCGGCGTCTGCGAAGACAGCAACAAGAGGTGTCGCCGGACCATGGAGGACACCCACGCCTATCTCTACGACTTTCTGGACACCCGCCACCAGTCCAAGGACGCAAGCGCAGGCGCTGGCGCTGGCAGCGAGACCCCGACGGCCCAGCAGCCGCCCGTCGACAACGGCTACTTTGCCATCTTTGACGGCCACGCCGGCACGTTTGCCGCCGAGTACTGCGGCAAGAATCTGCACACCATCCTGGCCGACCTGATCCTCAACAACCCCGAGGCGCCGGTGCCCGAAATGCTCGACCAGTCGTTTACGCGCGCCGACACCGAGCTCGAACAGCTGCCGCTCAAGAACAGCGGCTGCACGGCGGCCGTGGCCGTGCTGCGCTGGGAGGACCGCGTGCCGAGTGACAGCTCGCCCACCGGATCGCAAAACATTGTGCCTGCAGCTGCCGAGGCGACCAAGAACGCTGCTGCCGCCGCCGTCGCCGTCGAGGAGTCGGACAAGCAGGCGGCCGGTGCAGATACGAGCACTGCCGGCGGTGAGGCGGCTGGTGATGCTGCTGGTGCAACGTCAGAGGCCATCCACAGCAGGCTCAAGAGCACTGCCAAGCGGCAGCAGGTTCTCTATACGGCCAACGTCGGCGACGCCCGCATTGTGCTGTGTCGCGGCCGGCGGGCGCTGCGGCTCTCGTACGATCACAAGGGCAGCGACGAAAACGAGAGCCGACGCATTACCAGCGCCGGCGGGCTGATGCTCAACAACCGCGTCAACGGCGTGCTGGCGGTGACGCGGGCGCTGGGCGACATCTACATCAAGGACCTGGTCACCGGCCACCCGTACACCACGGAGACGGTCATCCAGCCCGGCACCGACGAGTTTATCATTATTGCGTGCGACGGAGTAAGTACAGAAGCAGCCCGACGCTGGCGCACACGCAGAGTCATGGAGCAACCACAGCTAACCCTTTCTTTCTCCCTGTAGCTCTGGGACGTCTGCTCGGACCAGGAGGCCGTCGACCTGATCCGCGACATTTCGGACGCCAACGATGCGGCGCAGACGCTGGTCGACTACGCGCTGAACCGCTTCAGCACCGACAACCTGACGTGTGTGGTGGTGCGGTTCAAGCCGGCCGAGGCATAGACGGGATGCGACGGAACGGGACAGGACGGGACATTCGGCATGGATTCTTTGTTGGGTTGCTTTTTACGAGTGCATTTTCTTTTCAGTTCAGACAGAAACACATCAAGACTACTTGGTTGCCACGAGCACTACATTTGGGGACCATGGAGCGAGGGTCGATGTATAGGGGGAGGAGGGGGGAAGGGAAGGGCCCTTGGGGAATAGCTCTATCGCGTTGCAATCCAGATCGCCAACTATCGTCTGTTGCCAGGGGTCCCCCGAGGCACGAGCCGCACCAGCGTCCGCCCTCGACGGGAGAAGAGGCGCCAGCACGGCAGCACGGAAGGGATCCGGATCGGCACGCAGGCACTTGGGCACGCGGGCAGCGTACTTCTGTGTTTGGTGGCCAGGTTGCAGGCACTTTGCACCCTGCCTCTTGTTCTCAGCTTTTTGAGTGCGTACATGGCCATGGATTAATTGCAGGGAGCGAGAGAGACAATATCCCAGGGCCCATGTCACAGACAATTAGAGAGAGAGAGAGACGAGACTCCTTTTTTTTTCTTCTTTTTTTTACTCCTTTTTTTTTTTTTTTTTTTTTCTTGTTCCTGTTCTCTTGGCTGTGCCGGTGGTGTGTTTCAAGAAGAAAAGAAAAGACGAAAAAAAAGGCACAGTTCTTGTTACTTGGTGATGTTTTTTTTTTATTCTTTTTTATTCTTTTTTTTTCTTAGACGATAGTTACTCCAGTCTGTCTGCCCCTTCCACCTTCAATCTTCCCTTTGCTGCCTTCCCTCTTTCTCTCTCTCCCCTGTATTCCATTTCTCGTTTCTTTTTCTCTCTCCAAATCCTCCTCCTCCACACTCTTCGTTTTCTTTTTTCGTGTGCCCATCAATATCAACATCAAATCAAATCAAGCCCCTATTTTCCACCATTTCCATCTGGCTTTTTCCCTCCTCCTCGACTCACCACCACAACATCCCATCACAAGCCCGTTTTGATTCTTTTTTTTTCTTCCTTTCTTTGCCCTCCTTTTCTTTCCTTTTTCCTCCTCCCCAACTGCCGCCTGTGCTTTCTCCCTTTTTGCGCCACCAAAAGCTTCTCGGCTGCTCCTCGCAGCAGAAGCCAAAAACAGCTCTACCCACCAAACTATCATGTCGCTCAACGGCCTCGAAGATGCTGCCGTGCTAGCCGCCTTTGAATCCGCGGCCGCCGCGCCCGGAGGATGGTACGAACCGGCCCGTAACCCCCCCGCCGCATCCCGCAGCCAGCTAACCCGCGTCCGTCTCGTCTCCCAGGTTTCTCGTCAAGTACGCCAGCCGCGATGAAGTTGAGCTTCACGGCAGCGGCAGCGGCAGCGACCCCGAGATCCGCGCCGCCGTGGCCTCCTACAAAGACCCGTCGCCGCTCTACGGCCTGCTCAACTACCGTGACCACAAAATCATCCTCAAGTACCAGCCCGACGACTGCTCACGGCTTGTCCAAGGTGCGTAGCCCGTGACCGAGACCCGCTCTCGGCTCGCCCCCGGCCGGCCCTCCTCTAACCCTTTCTCTCCGTTGCTCCAGCTCGCGCCTCGGTCCACTTCAACATGATCTGCGACCGCTTCCAGCCCTACGACCGCCTGTACGAAATCTCAGATGCAAAGCAACTCCACGACGCACAGCTTGCGCCCCTATGCGGCCTGGAGCCGGCAGAACCCGCCGTCTCCGAAACCCCTGACAGTCCCTCAAGCCCCCAGCGCCGCCGCCGCCTGGGCGAGATCGACGAAGAAGACGACCAAGACCAGGAGCCCAGCCCCACGCGCCGCAAATCCAGACACATTGCCGACGACTCCGACTCCGAAGCCGCTGACGCCGACGCCGCGTCCAATGCTTCGGCCCTGACCGGCCCGCCCGTAACTCTCAACTCAGACCTGGCCAAATCGCCCGAAGCCTCCAGCTTTGCCTCGACTGACCTGCCGCCCACCTTTGTCGGCGCCCCCTCCGACCAGCCAGAGTTGCTAGCCGACCCCTTAGAATCTCCAAGTCGCCCCAGATCGCAGTCCTCGCGGACTGCCGACTTGTACCCATACCCAAGCTACAAGCCCAAAGTCAAGCTGGCACCGCGGCCATCTGAAGCCCCGGGGCGCCCAGGAAGCTCCAACAGCGCCACTTTCCGCTCGATTTCGTCGCTGCCTGCAGGCTTCAAAGCTTCCAAGGCGAAAAAGGAGAAGAAGCACCGAGACAAAGACAGAGACAAGGACGACGCCGACCACGCCTCCCCTATCCCGGAAATTGCCATTGACTCAGCTGGCTTGGTGATACCAGCTGCCCCCGACGGGAGACCCCACACGAGCTCAGGGAGCTTCGCTGCCGGCCTGAGCAGCATGATTCCGCCGCCGCCTCCCTCGCCGACTGCCTCGTTGCCTTCTCCCAAGGACCGCATCACCCCTGAAAAGGCCCGGCTCATGAAGGCCATGAAACTACGCGAGAAGAAGATGGGCAAGGCCCAGGCCCAGGCCCAGGACAAGCCCGCTGTGCCCGTGACCGACGCAATTCCCAACCCAGTCGAAGACGACATCAAGACGCCCACCGTAAACACCCATGGCCTGGCCGACGTGCCCGAGGCCGACAACGAGCCTGATGCGGAGGCTGACGACGCCGACACCACCACCGAGGGCCCTTCGCAGCTTGACGAAGACGACGACAGCCAGCCGTCCATGCTCAACATTGACTCGGAATCCTCGCCCACCACGACCGTCAACACCGATTCGGACGCCGCCATTGAATCCACGCTCTCCAAGGCCTTGGCTACTGACCAGGCCTCGGAGCTGACTGTGCCAGACTCCCATCCACCGTCGCCTGTGCTGGAGGCTTCGTTCCTCGCTCAGTCGACAAAGGCGTCTTCGATTTCAGAGTCTACCAATGAAACGGTTGAGCCCGATAACGCAAAGGAGGCGGTCTTACCAGTAAAAGAAACCCCCACAAGCGAGCCCGATGGCGAGGTTGAAGCAATGGTGAACGAGTCCCTGGACGAACCCGAGGCTGTGGAGGCCCCGAGAGAGTCAGAAACTGTACAAGCACAGGAGCTTGCAAGCCCTGAAACCACACCTGTACAGACAGAGGGCACTGCGACCCAGGAAGCTCGAGAAACCGCATTACCTGTCGAGCCCGAGGTGACAGAGACTGATGCATCCAAGGCTGAGGAGGCCGAGCCTGTGAAGGAGACTGTTTCTGTCCAAGACGAGACCCCTGTTGAACAGACTAAGCCTATAGAAGAGGTGAAGCCTGTTGACGAGGTTAAGCCTCTCCTACAAGTCCAGCCTACCGAACAGGCCGAGTCTGTACAAGAGCTAGAACCTACTGAAGAGACCAAGTCTGTGGAAGATGTCAAGCCTCTCCAAGAAGACAAACCTACTGAGGAGACTAAGCTTGACAATGACCAACCTCCTGCGCCTGAAGCACCCAAGTCTACTGAAACTCCTAGCCCTGCAACTGCCACAGAACCTCAAGTCTCACAGCAGAACACATTTTCTGAGCAGCGCACACTTGTTAGCACCGACGTCCCACTGCCCAGTCAAGAAGTCAAAGTCTCCGATGAGCCCAAAGTTCAAACCTCTGCAGTTGACCCACCGACTGCTACTGCTGCCGCTGCCCCCGTGGAAAAGACTCATGACATAATATCTACTGCCGATGTAGAGTCCACTCCCAAGGATACTTTGGAACAGGACTCTAGAGCTGCCGCACTCCGCGATGCTGCCATGATGCCGCCACCGCCTCGCCCTTTGCCTAAGGCTGAGGCTGACGGCGAGAGGTCCCCGAGACGCCGGCCCGCCGAACCCATCCGTACCAACATGTCCGAACAGCCACAGGCCGAAAAGGCTACCCAGGATCAGGCCAAGCGCACCAGTGTCAACATGGACTACACTCCTGTCACGCCCATGTTTCCAGCCCCGTCTCTCCGCTCGTCTAGCCCGTCGCGGCCCTACTCTAGCTCTTCCACCCGGACTGTCTCGCAGCCCACACTGCGTGCTTCCGCCGTCATTCTTCCCAGTGACGTGACCGCAAGCTCGGCCCGCAGCGTATCCAGCGGTGCCGGTGCTGCTTACATTCACAAAATCACCCAGCAGTCGTCGAGCAGCCTGGCGCCCAAAAGCCAGGGCAAGATTGGTTCCAGCATTTCGCAGAGAATCAAGGCTCTTGAGCAGCTGTCTGGCTCCACCAACCCTGGCGTCCCTCCGCCCAGACCAACCACCTCCAGCACCTTCTACTCGGTCCGCAAGTCGGTCATCATGGACCCTCCACGGCCGTCGTCGGTGAGCGAACGAGGCGGCGGGACCAATGGGCTGGCGAGGAGCCCATCACGACGGTCCCGCGAGTCGGTGATTATGGGCAGCACAAATCGCGATCGATCGTCATCGGTGGCGAGCAGAATGTCTCGATTCGAACTAGACCGAGGCGAGTCGTCGGTCCAGGTGACAAGCCGCATTGTAAGAGACATTGCCCCTCATGAAAATGACAGTGACAAGTTGCATGCCCGGAGCGGCCACGAAGAAGAACACGGGGATAGGGTTACTGACCAAGAGGTGGATAAACAGAACACAACAGATGGCCCTCATCATACCGTCACCCTCAACCACAGAATGAGCACCCTGAACCCTGACAGCGGCCGGTCCATCAGCCCGGTGCGCTCAAGTGCCCAGGAAAACAGAGTCTCGCGCGACCTTTCTCGGCGCACTGGTGCGGGGGGAGCCACTGACGGAGAAACCGAGGTCAGTCAACACATGGAACCCGAGCGAATGCCTACTTCTGAAGACCATGATCATGCATCCAATCTGAGCCCCACGTCCATCGCCTGCACCGATTCCTCTGCTGCTTCTTTTGTTTCAACTTCTGCTTCTGTTTCCACCTCCACCACAAAGCGCCCTCGTCGTCGTTCGTCGCTGACCGTCGTCAAGGACTTTATCAAGGACCGCCGCCGCTCTATCACCTCCTCGTCGCACGACGTCGCCCCCGGCACCGCCTCGCAACCCCCATCCCGTCCCCCGTCCACTTACCAGAACAGCTCGGCCGCCCCCACCAGTGCCGGCGGCTACATGCGCCGTCTGTCCATTGGCAGCCACCGCTCGTCTGTCAGCCGCGAGCGCGACCCCGTCGACGGCACCAAGTCGCCGACCCAAGGCAGCGACATGGGCTCCGGCGACGACAGCGACCGTCGGCTCGGCAAGGCCGGCCGCTTCATGCAGCGCCTGTCGTCGGGCTTCTCGTCGGCCAACTCGCGCGGCTCACGCTCGCCCATTAGCATGGCGCCCACGGTGCAGGAGGAGACCATTGCAGCCATGGGCTCCGCCGCCGTCAAGGCTCGGCCCAAGCTGAAGCCCACGGGCGACCCCGAAGTCAGCTTCATGGGCGACGTCAACGTCCAATTCCCCGATAACCTGCTGTGGAAGCGTCGCACAATGGGCCTCGACACCCTGGGCTTCCTGATCCTCACGCCCGTCACGGCGTCAGGCTCGCGCCCCGATAAGCTGGGCGGCACAGCGCTCAAGCGCTTTCATCTCAGCGACTTCCGCATGCCGTATGTGCCGGACATGGAGTTGCAGGAGCTGCCGAACAGCGTGTGCCTCGACTTTCTCGAGGGCTCATCGTTGCAGATTGCTTGCGGCGACCGCAATGGCCAAGTATCGGTGTTGAATGGTAAGTGAATCAATCACTGGTGTTTTGTAATATCCATCTTTCGGGACTCGCGCTAATCAAGCTCTTCTTCTCTTTAGCGCTCCAAGCTGCCCACAAGACGCACAGCAACTAAGCCCGTCGCGGCCTAGTCCTCTGCCTTACACTCTACGACCCGCTTAACCGTCTGCCACATCCACTTACTCTCCTCCTGTGTGCCCGGACGCTTCGCCAACTCGGCCATGGGCCCTCGCGGGTTCTCTCTGGACGGCTCCGTTAACGCCCCTGTGTCCCCCGTTGGCGTGTAATCTACACGCCAGTTCCATGCGTATAAGTATACTACTGTTTTCCTTTCTCGTCATCTTCTTGTTCTTGTTGGCTCGGTTTGCCTCGCTTAGCGCGTCTTGTCGCTGTCTCCTTTGTCGTGCTGTGCTTTTTTTCTTTTGCTTTGTTCATCTGCTGCGCTACTCTTCCATGTTTTTGCTATATATTTGGTGTTTGCCTTTTTCTTCTTGGTTCTACAGCCGTTGGCATATCTCTTCTTTTTCTTGCTCTTGTTTTCCCGCAGCGTCTACTGCCCCGGGCATTCTTCTTCTTATCTACACCCACATACACAACCCCTTCTTTCTCCTTTGTTTTTGAAATTTATATTCCCTTGACATTAGCCGCCATCTTGTCTGTCTCTCCTTTGTTCAATTGGTTTTCTATTTTCTTTTCTTGAATATATGGATATGCGTTGGTTCCCCTGCATCTCTGCGTTGATTCATTAGCTACCTGCAAGTCTTCTATTGCTATTTTTTTTATTTGACTTGCTTGTCTCGATACATTTATATATTTCGCAAAACTGCCTTAAACTCACATGTCCCCGTTTTCCTCTCTCTCTCGTGATGTTGCTCTCACCTTACGTCATAGTTAGCATATCCGCCAGCTGCTAGCGCCTGCGCACAGCCGCCACCCGCCTATTTTTGGCTCGTCCAGCCGGGATTTCGTGACAAACGGGAGACATGGAAATTGAATGTTGTTGCGTCATAGGCACGAGACAAAACGCAGAAGGCAAAAATGCCAAAAAAAAAAAAAAAAAACTTCTTCTCCCCCCAAAAAGAAAATGGCCTGAGGGACACAGCGGTGACAGTTGAAATCGACCATGGTAGTTTATTATATTTAATAGGAACCTAATTATTTCCTTGGGGTCTATGTTCTTCTTTTTTTCTTCCACTTTTCTTCTTGTTCTCCGCTCCTCGGATATCGTTCAGAGAGACTAGAGAAAACGGCAATAGCCAATCCAAGTCTCTACGATTGGGCAATTGCTGTTGTTATACAACTGCTTCGAATTACCGCAACTGCTGTGTTTTACGCCCCTCTCGCTCCTGCCTTTTTTGAACGGCGCCCGCCCCTCCACACTTGCGAGACCCGTGCTCTTTCCTCAAGGCTGTTCTTTTTTTTTTCTTTTTACCTAAGCTAGACTGTGTAGGGTCGACTTTCTATCCAACTTTACTTGGGCCACGACGAAGAAAAGCCGGGTTTCTTTCTGCTTGTACTCGGATTGTTACCCGAGTCGACACTAGGAATCGCAGCCATGGAACCCATCATGGACTTCAAAGCCCTGCCCAAGATCGAGGTACCTTAAGCCCCAGAGTTTTTCCCCCCCGCACCCCCTCGCCCCCGGCGCCGCCCGCACTAACACCTCCAAAAGCTGCACGCCCACCTCTCCGGGTCCATCAGCCGCCGCTGTCTCCACGGGATCTGGGCCTCGAAGCGCGCGACCGGGCTCACCGCGCTGCCGGACCCGCTGGTGGCCATGCCCGAGGGCAAGCACGACTACTGCCTGCAGACGTTTTTCCCGCTCTTCACATCGTACATCTACGGGCTGCTGGACGACCTGGTGTCGGTGCGCATCAGCACCGACGACGTGCTGCGCCAGTTCGCAGCCGACGGCGTCGTGTACCTCGAGCTGCGCACGACGCCGCGGCGCGCGCGCGGCTTCTCGCGCGCGCAGCACGTGGCGACTGTGGTGGATGCCGTGCGGCGGTTCCACCGGACGGCGGCCGGCGGCGCCGGCGCCGGCGCCGAGCCCGCAATGCGTGTCCGCTTGCTGCTCTCGCTCGACCGCCGCGACTCGCACGCCGACGCGCGCGAGACGCTCGACCTGGCGCTGCAGCACCGCGACGTCGTGGTCGGCATCGACCTGTGCGGCACGCCGACGGTGCGCAAGGCGCGCGCGCTGCGCTTTTTCGATGCGTACATGGCTGAGGCGCGGGCGGCAGGGTTGCAGCTGGCGGTGCATTTTGGCGAGGTGCGGTGGGATACGGTGGGCGGGGCGGAGGCCGCGGACGGCACAGACACAGACGCGGACACAGATGCAGACCAGGCCTCCGGGCCGGACAGGGAGGACGAGGAGCTGCGCATCATGCTGGACTGGGGCCCGCGGCGGCTCGGGCACGTGGTGCACGTGTCGGAACACATCAAGCAGCGCATCCTGCAGCAAAGCAGCGGCGGGGCGGCGGGCGGGGCGGCGGGGCTCACGCTCGAAATGTGCCTCAGCTGCAACGTGCACGCGAAAATGGTGGACAGCTACGGCGGGCACCACTTTCTCGAGTGGTGGCGCGCGGGCGCCAACGTGACGCTGGGCACCGACGACGTCGGCGTGTTTGGCAGCCCGCTGTCGCACGAGTACCGGCTGGCCGCGCAGTATTTCGGGCTGGGCCGCGCCGACGTCGTGCGGTTGGCGCGCATGGGCATAGAGGGCATTTTTGGCGGCGAGGAGGAGAAGGAGAGGCTGCGCAGGGTCATGTGGAAGTGAGGGTTGGTGGACTGGAGTGTCGGTGCGTGCTGGTGTGGCGGAATGAAATGTGCCCTTCGTGGGCGTGTTTTGATATAGACATAATAGTACAAGTTGAGACGAGTCTGTCCAAGCCACCTGGCTTCCCCCATCATATACTCTCTCCGTCCTTTCCCCCTCTCCCCCCGCAATAATCCACACACCGCCCGCCCCGCCCCAGCCCAACGACTTCGCTCGCCCGCTCTACACAGCCGGCTTAGCCAGAACCGCGCCAACCTGCGTGGCCATGTTCCCCTCCAGCACATCGGCACCAGCAGCAGCACCAGGGGCGCCGGCACTCAGCATCTCATCGCCCTGCTCGCGCATCTTGAACTCCTGCTCCATAGCCAGGACCTGCTGCTCCTCCATCCAGCACAGCGCAAACGGCACGCCGAGGAAAATCACCGTGCTGCTGAGTGCCCACAGCCCGCGGCCCGCGGTGCTGGCCAGCGCCGTCGTTGTCTCCGTCGTGGCGGACGCCCGCGCGGCCCACCACGCCCGCGTCGCCGGCGGGATTATGTCGCGCAGCGCCCACAGACGCTCCGAGAGCGACTCAGCCGATGCGTCAAAGTCGGATTCCGTCGAGATTTCAGAGTCTGTAAGGGACAACGTTAGCGTGCTGTGCGGGGGGGGGGGGGGGGGGGGGGGGGGCGGCCGGCCGCCCGGGGCTGGGAGGGGAATGGGCCCGTGGAGATATGGGAGGTGTGCCGGGTAGGCTGTATACCTCGAGGCCCAACGCGTGCTTACGTACCGGTGTCGCTGTAATCCTCATCATCGTCGGGGCCAAGCTGGCTAGCGACAAAGTGCTCGTCTTCGACCTCTACAAGCTGGACCATTGTGAAATTGAGATGTGGCGAGAGGAACTGTCCGTTGTAAAACAAAAAAAAAGAAAAAAAACAAAAAAGAAGAATTGGAGGCTAGGAATCGAGCTGAACAGCTCTGTCGAGTCAGACAAGGAAAAAAAAACAAAACTCGGATATCAGAGTCGCCCGTTGTCGTCGTCGTGATGAAGCTTTCAGCCTTTCTCTGCCAAATCATATTTTTTTCCCCCGGTCTTTGCCCGCTGCCCCACTTTGCGGCTGACTTCATGTCACGTGATGGATCACGTGACCGGGAATTTATGGCATTTACGGTAGCACCAGGTCAACGACGGCAGAATTACACCCAATTTCAGACATGGTACGACAATTAACACACTACATACGCCGGACCGAGCAGCTTACCAAGTTTGAGTATTGCTTGAATTTTTCCCTTTTTTTTATTACTTATTTTTTTCTTCATATACTTGAAAAAGTACATGTGTGTTTCTGCATGCTATCCTAGGGTTCTGTGCTGTTTTCACTTGAAAACTAGCAACAGGCACAACTGCTGAGACAGTGCATATCCACCGGGGCGTGCCAATCCACGCGTTCCATTAGCACTGGTGTCAGTCCATGCGACACCGTGTCATGCATGCCCCGCGTAATATAATTGCCCGCTCCTGGGCGCATCCATCTCACCCGCAACGCCGGTTATTTTATCGGGATCATGTCAAGATCGCAGCCACGCCTTCTGTGCAGCCACTGTCGCGGAGCTCCCGTGCAGTCATGTTGAAAGACATGCAAAAAAAGTAATAAATGAGCATTTTGTTACCGGCGGTTCTTGGCAAGAGGGCTATCAAGTCGTCTCATCAACTTCAACGAACCCATGAAACGAGCCAAAAAATGGGGCGCACCAAGATAACGCCGTAACAAAGGAGAATAAGGAAAAATGGGCTCGGGGGAGTCAATGAGGGGAAAAGAAAAAACTGATTGGAGATTCTGGTAAATCGCCAATCACGGATATCGTTTTTGTCGTAGGGCTCCATCGTAAGCAGGATGCAATAAAAAAGAAAAAAAGAACAAGACATATACGCATGTTGAACACGCCAAGATCTGAAGAAATGATGCGGCTCGACATCAATATGTGTCAATGAATATGAGAGCCGGTAAAAGAAACAAAGTAAAAGGGCAACTATGCCCAGCCAGGCATACACCGAGTTTTAATGTAAAAGTATGATGACGTCAATGGTCCCAGTTGAAACAAAGACAAAGATTCTCAAGGTCCAAACATATCCTGAGCCGGGGGAATGGCATGCTTGGATTTAATTCATGACCGTCCAAGGTGACTCGCCACATTGAGCCAGCACAAAAGCTGACACATCATGCCATGTTGGGTCCAAGTAGTGAGGAAGCACAAAAGCCTGACTCAGCCGGTACCTCCAGGACCTGCTCTGATACTGCCATTGCCGGTCGAAATATATATACAGATATATCTGTGCCTGTTTGTGGTAGCGCCGCCGAGTTCCAGCCTCGACAATATCGGGTTGTTCGGGTGGCGTTTTTGCCTTTTCCAGCTGTCGTGTAGCGTCCCTTGAGCTTGTTAAAAACCATGCCATCCATCACTTTCCCTGCATCTTTATTTGGGTACACCGGAGGCAAGTCGTTCATGATGGATGGTGACGATATATGACATTTTCTCAAAGAAACGCATCTGGCCGCAGTCGTTGGAAATTAACCGCGAACATGGTCAAATGGAAGGTATCCAAAAGAAAATCTGACAGGACAGCAAAAGAAAAAAAAAGTATCTTGCATGTAGTACACAAGTTATACTTCGACGTTCATGGTGTCTAGAAGAGCGAAATGGTTACTCAGACTGCTATGCGAAGGAGGACGACTGTTGAGACAAAGTTAGAACCTGATACATACGGTCAAGATTCTGCTGGTTCTGCGGCTGGGCCATGCCACTTCCAACAGTGTCCCGAGTGGTGTCCGTAACGGAGCTAGCAGGAGACGACGCGGATACCGCCGAATGAAGAGTGGTAGCCGCAGAGGAAGGGGACTCAGAGCCGGTGTTATATACCTGATTCATAGAGTGTTATTATTGGGCTCCCATATTGGAGGGGTTTGCGTTTGAACTAGGTTTGGGGTGGGGAATGTTATATGATGAGAGCACATTGCGGCTGTGGTGGATAAAGGGGCGGGAGGATGGGTGAACAGATATTGAATGTCTCCGTACAGCTTCTGCAGTTGACGGGAGACTAGACGGGACAGGAGCGGGAGCAGATGGTGATGCAATGTTGGAGGGGGCAGTTGTGTTGGTGGTGATGGAGGAAAAGTTCACGGGCTGAAACACAGGGGACATGGGGTTACCGACAAGGAACTCTGAAAAGTTCGTGTCAAGACCCAGGGATCCCATGTGGCCGTTCATCAGGGTGGGAGGCCACATCGTGGCAGCCGTAGCAGCTGAGAAAGCCTGATCACCGGTATCCATAAGCGCCATTTCGTTGAAGCTGCTCTGGATCATGTTGATGCCAGTGTGGCCTGGGAGGGGGTTATCGAGAAGGAACTGATCATTGTTGGGAATCATGGGAAGCGACTCGTTGAGCCCATGGCTACCATTGCTTATAACTGATGGACTGGAGGCAGCAGTGAAGAGACTGCCATCATTGTTCCATTCCTGGCTTGGTTCCATGTTCTCGAGCCACTCAGCTGTTTCTAGAGGTGGTCAGCAAAGGGGCACATGGTAACGCAAAGGGGACTATGCAACGGCAACACAGCACAGCGAGGCATCTGTATAGTTAGTCATACCATTGTTCAGCAGAGGCGGGGAGAGCGTGGGATCCATAGGCATTGACTGGGGCGAATCGTTGTAGTGCAAAGCATTGGGGTTAATGGTGTGGGTGGTGGTGTTGGAGGAAAAGAAGAGGTCGCCCATGTCAAAGTCAAAGGCGGTTGGCGGAGCGGTGCGAAATGAGGTGCTATCGAAGGGATCATGGAGAGCGTTGGTGTCGATGCGCGATAGACCAGGGCCAATATTACGGTGGGCTCCTAGAGAAGTGGTTATATTGCCAAAGGATAGGTCTAAGCCATGGCCGGAGTGGTGGAGATTGGCCAGCCCAATGAGACTAGGGTGGCGGACGTGGGAAGAGGGCATTCGTGGCGGTTGCATCTGCTGATGGAGCATATTTTGGACTTGCTGCTGCATCTGTAGCCCGTTGTCGATGTGGCTGATGGTATTGGCTCGGGGCCGTGGGGCTGGCTGAACACGCGGAGCAGCAACACTAGCGCCGGAAGCAGCGGTGGCGGCGATGGCGGCAGCGGCAGCGGCAGCGGCACTGGTGGTTGTGGTGATTGTCCCGGCGACACTGTTCTTTCGAACACGGCCCGAGGCCGGAGCTGCGGCGGCGGTACTATCACGGCGGTTCCGCGGACGAGGATTAGGTGTGGAAGTTTGGTGCAGTTTTTGCTGGTGGCGCAGCAGAAGATCACGGCGGGCAAAGCATCGGCGGCACTGGGGACATTCAAAGGGCTTTTCCTTGGTGTGTGAGCGTTCGTGACGCTTTAGATGCTCCAAGCGAGCAAATGATCGCTGACATGTCTGACAGACGTGTGGCCTTGGTTTGTCGGTTTTTGGAGGTGGGAACTGGGGTTTGGTGACTGCGGCGTTGGGGGCAGCGACGTTGGTAGACGCAACGGAGACAGGCGCGGACACGGCGGTAGTCGAAGCGCCGGCAGCGGATTTAGAAGCACTAGCAGCAGGATCTTTGGTTACAATATGAGACAGTTAGTTTGAGTTTGTGACCAGGAAACGAGAGCTATCGATTGCAGATAGCGACAGGAAACCCGAAGCAGGGTTCTTCTCCCGTGAAGCCTAGAGCCTGCGATAAGGACGAGTCTCGGATTGAAGGGCAGATGTTCGGGGCGGCGAACACGGAAGGGTGGCGGAGATTTCCGAGGTGAAATACGAGACGAAGAAATAAAATGTGGCGGAACAACTCACTCTTTCTCGTAGTAGCGTTACCTAGCTCGGGGGCCTTCCCGGAGACCAGAACTACGGCCGAAGCGTCATCGCGAGTTTGGGTGGACATGATGGACATGGAAAATGGCGTTTTTTATTCTCGTGAGAATCAGGCCACAATGACGTTCAAGTGTATGTGATTTTGAGTACTGGTCTTTTTTTTTTCTCGATATCTCAAGACGTTTGGTGTTGGCTTTAAGCACCAAAAATTCGAGATGGTGACGAAAAGCGAGAAGCGAAAAAAAAAAAAAAGAAAAAAAAAAGATTTGCTTGGCCGATCCAACCAATTAGTCAATCGCTTGGACAGCACGAATTGGTCTTGTGGTTGTTTATGGAGGGGTTGTCTGAGAGCTGGCGTGACGCAGCGCTAAGCAGCAGACGAGGCAGTAAATACCAGCCTATTTTTCCAGAAGGGTTTTTTGGCAGCGAGAGCCCGGAGGTGATATCAGAGAGATAGAGAGCGAGAGATTGTGCCGGGAAGGACGTACGCACAGCCCAAATAACAGACCAAAAAAAGAGAGGCCGGTTGGAGTCGTCACAGAGGCAGAAGCAGAAGCAGAAGCTCAGCAAGAGACGGTGATGATGCTAGCTTGGAGGGGCATGTCCAGTCTTCACGCAAGGAAGAAAAAAAGATATGCAGGCGCAAAGGGCGAGACAAGGCCTATTTTTTGCTGGGGGAGCTTCGGAGCAGACTGGAAGATGTGATGTGATGTCAGGGCGAGCGATGAACGGAACAGAAGAGGAAAAGAAAGAAGAAGAAATTGGCCGCCCAGCAAAGAGACAAAATACAAGAGTATGATAACTATGACAAACGGCCTGGAGAGCCGATAAACATCGGCCAGCCAGCAGCAGTGCAAAGTACCGGTACAAACGGGTTTCAGTGGTTGGGCGGTTTGTCAAGGCTCTTTCAGGGCTCTTTCAGGGCTCCTCCAGGGCTCGGCTCACCACTGCACCACTGCTGGCTGCCGCTGAGTGCAGGACCAGCCCATGAAAATCTCGTGAACGGTCTGCGCACTGTGCTCGAAGCCTGGTCCAGGATGCTCTCGAGGTAGCTGATACCAGCTTTTTAGCTAGACTCTACACCTAGCCTCTGGTATTGCCCAACACGCCATGCCCATGCTACTGTGCTGAGAACTTGCGACGGCACTGTGACAGGCGAGCTGTTCCCTGCACTCCTGCTAGCTCTCATCTAAATTGCATACATGTCGACTGCATGAGTGTGCCAGACACGATGGCCAGAGAGCATCGAAACGGCGCAGAGGCGTGAGCCGTTATCAACGCATTGTATAAGCACAGGCGAATAGTTGCACCATCTGGACTTGTACCTGACACTAACCCTTCACGCTGCTATTGGCCTGGCCTAGCTGAGCGATAAAGCCAGCAAGAGACTAGCATGTACAGGTACAACACGAGCTCTCTCGCTGCCATTTGCTGGCTGCAGGTCACTTTTGCGTGCCTCTGCACGCTTTTGGTACCTGTGGCCCATGTCCGACGCATGCCCACAACAGGCAGGCCGACAGCAGGTAGGGACCGCCCGCACCTGCCATCACCACAATCTCACTAGGGCTGGGCGTGGTGTGGCGTCACTCCCAACAATCACACAAAACCGCACATGAATGTACCTCCACATACGTCCGTACATACAGAGCTACATACACAGACACAATGCACCGAAGGTCCCTGTTTGTGCTGGTGGGTGTCCATGGTGTGCCTGTTCTTTCCATCTGGATACCGAGTTTTCACTTCTTTCCCTGGAAAACACCGCACAATCTGGCAAGTTTCGTTTGATCTAGGGCACACACTCTGGAAAATCAGATGCATTGGAAAGTGCACACTAGTAGTCAAGTCGCAGTTGACTACCCACTGTATTGCCCACTGTCCACTGTTACCACACCCACTTTAGTTACCCGTAGCTGGCTATCAATATCAACCTGGACCATGCCCTTGTGCCCTTGTGCCCTTGTTCCCTTGTGCCCTGCCCACTTTATCTCCGTATCCCTGGCCTACTAAACCCTGGCTGGCGTTCCCTACACTGCAGCACAGGCCAACCTGATCTTGATAACTAACTATCCTATCTGTTACATGTCTACTCTATACCCTAAAAGCCACCACCTCCGACTCTTGCCTTTATGCCTCTCAATGCCTCCCCCTTACATGCTATGCCCTTTGCGACAGACAAAGACAATCTCAAACATGACCACCAGCTATTCTAATCAACACCCGCCATATCAACCCGACAACCAACACCAACTGCTCTCTACGCTTAAGCGACTACCACTACGACAATCGTGGTCGAATTGCTGCATACAACGGGCGCACAGAGCAAATCATCCCTCCCCTGCAATGTGACCATAATAGTAGTGCAAAATTAACATGCCATATCAAGTCTAGGCTCAACTGTTAGGCTCAATGACTGGTTCTCTGAGCCGATCGCTAGAGTTCAAGCTCTGCCAAGCTTGCGATATCTTTATCACATCGTGCTCACCACTTGGACTTTTTGTCATTTATGTATGTTCATATTGTACTCAGACAGAGCTGAGGCCCGGTCCACTTCCCTGGCCCTCGCTAACCTTTCTATAACAGTGCTTCCTTGAGAGTTTCACCGAGCAAAGGAAGAACAAGAAAAACGGCCCCTGGCTTGCCTTTCCACAGCCGCCATGAGCAATTTTCACTGACATTGTCATGTCCATGTCAGCCCAGACCAACACCAAGCCGATTCCACTCCATCTTACCCTGTTCTTGCAGAGGTGACGACTACGACTACGATATTCTCCCTCTGTTGATTGACATGAACACAACCTCCGTGGTTCAGGGCTCATCCCACTATAAAACCTTCAACTAAGACCTTTCTTGTCTTCGTGGCACAGGCACTAGCCCTTGCCAGCTTAGTGCTGAGGCTAAATTGTTCCAGATGTCAACGTCTCGCACCAGTAAGACTGAGCCAATGTGCCACGCACGCCATCGGCCGATAGCTTCCGCTAGCTACAGCTAACTATACACATACGTACATATGTAGTTACAAATGTGTGGCTGAAGCTCGACTGACACAATTCCCAACATCGGCATTTTCACACCAACTCAGGAACTTGGCCTGTCTTTTGTCCTGATCAGGAGATGACGATGAAATGTACTGCGGTGAGTCGGAGCGAGCGTAGCAATCCGTCTTTGTACACACATACATTCGCACTGCTGTATTCCTTCATGACCTGCTTTGTTTTACTGATTTTGTACTAACAATCGGAACGCCAAGGTTCACTTGTGTCAGGTGAAATCATGCCCACGACGATCACCAAACTCGCCCGTGTGCGATACGATACGACACGGTGTGTTCTCGTTGCTGTGAAAAAAAAAGACTCTGTGAATCTTTGTCTATAATTGCAGCGCCCTGTATCGATGGCCTACATTACAAGTAGCATCATCCGTATGCCAAAGTTTCAGCCGTTTTTGGAATGCGATGCAGATGCTTTTTTTTTTCTTCAACTCGGAAGATCTACTTGTGCTTGGAGTACTCTTTAACCGAAGTCTGCCGGCCGCCTTCCTTGCCGCTCTGCATATCGGAGGGGCTCTCGTGCTGGCCTTGTTTCGGTTATTCCATTGGGAAGAATCATCCATCTATCCCTCTGCAGCCAGTCAGTCCCATTATGCAGGCCCTGATGAGAGAACATGCGGACCTGGCTACAAGAACAATTAACCCTACATACAGGTCTGTATTCCTCCTCTCCCTCTTGCTTGATGCACCGAAAAGAGAGTTCAATTGGAATAGTTACACGTAACGAACTGCAGAGACCTATCAACGGCCCATGAGGGTGTTTGTCTACTTGAAATCCCTACAACCAACTGTCCCAGAACGAGAGAAGAGAGACAACTGTTTGCCCGTCTCTATACAACTCTGTGACATTTTGTTGCTCACAGAGAAACAATATTAGGCATCTTCAGCTTGTTTCATTTCCTAGAAGGAAACGTTGAGATGCGCCATATTCAACAAAGCCAATTTTCCGAGGCTCAATCTGTACTAAACCATGCAGCTGTTCTCTATCTGCATTGAACGCTATTATATGTTGTCCAATGCTTTATTCAGGCTTGGTTTCTTCCATTTCCTTCTCTTGTTTTCTTTTGGGTCTTTTTCGATTGCTTTTTCGCCTCCGACACAAAGAATTTAAGCACTATAGTTAAATTTGGGCCAAAAGCCAAGGCACAATGTCGGTCAGGCAAGGTGAGCTCTTGTGCCTTTGGCTGACCATTGGCCATAGAGCAAAAGAGTGCCGATCCTTCTGAGAGCTATGGGCAGTTCTAGACGCACTGCCAGTGCTTGTATCTAATTTTGAATATGGAGCTAAGCCCAACTAAAGAACTAGCTAACGACACGCAGGGAAGAAGGAAAAAGAGAGAGAAAAAAATAAGACGCCTAGAGGAATCGGGAGGAAGGCAACAGAACAGAAGCAAAGGTGCAGGGCGAGACAAGCAAGCAGACAGGGCAAAAAACGTCGACAAGGAAAGCCTTCACATCCTCATCATTGCATTGCATCTGCAGGTCTCTGCAGGTTATGCAAAATGCCCCTCTTGGATGTTACGGTGGGGTGATTCACAGATCACAGATCACAGACTTGGGGCCTGTATATTCATACAGATAACTAGCTATTTTACATCTCATGTATGTACACACTTGCATGCCATACATGCTGTATGTATATAGCTGGTGGCGATGGCCCACGAGGCCTATGGGAACGTACTAGACCGGACCCATAGGCCTGAAAGATGCATAGCTTGAGGTGGTAGTTATAGGCAAACTTGGGAACGGGCTCGGCATCTTAAACACTGCTCTGCCATACTACCTGTTTAGGTGAATGGCAGCGGAATTGGCCTCGGAAGGCTTCGAGGTCTCGGCGGCGAGCTACAGACTCACTTGCACTTGGATTCACACACGTGTGTATACCATGTGGGTAAGATTTTTAAATCATTGCTCTCTCTCCTTCCCATCTCGAATGTCTGGTCGCCTTGACGGGCGAGGAACAGACCTTGCTATCATTTTCTACCAGTACTAACTACAACACAGACAGACAGAGAGGTATGATATGGATGAAGCGTTGGTATGGATGGGCCTCGAATTTGATTATGGCCAGACCCTGCCTCGTGTTCTCTTGCTCCAGGGAAGGGAAACCTTAGCCGCCAGTCAGCCAGCTAGTCAACCAATAGCACCAGCAGCCGCCAAAGACGAGGGCACAAGCAAAGCTGATTTGTGTATTTTTTCCTCCTCTTTTTTTTTCTTATCGGTTTTGGTCGTCCTTGCGTCGAGCTAATATTTCGTTTCGGTCTTCTCTTTGGGTTCGTTGCTTATGTTTCCATGTGTACTGTCTTTTATGCACGTGCACGGACCTGGACTAGACTGAACATCTTTACGGGCTCCAAGACACAAACAGAAGAAGAAAGTGGAGGGAAAAGATGCAAGATTGTGAGCAGCAGCAAAAAAGACACGTCAATGACGCCATAAGAGCAGGGATTCCGAGCCTTTGATCCAGGTTCAAGTGGAAGCCGATGCAAATTTGTGGACTCTGTCTGGCTGGAGGATGGCCAGCCGACCAATGGCTGGAATGGAATGGGGGTCTGGAGGGATTTTCTTTGCAAGGCCAAGTGAAATCTCCCACAGCCTACACTGCGCATTTGTCTACTGCCGTTGATCTTGTGTGATTGTCCGGGGCCGGTTTCTGGTGCCTCCCAAGACGCAGGCCAAAACGCAAGAGACAGACATTCCGATGGAGTGCATAAGCCGACGCGACCTTGTATACAAGCGTGTCGTGCCTGTCCAGCCAGCTGAGACGATGGCCCGAAGTTGGCTTGCCATGGGCCCTGAACAAGGAAATACATGCACACTTTTACTGGATCGTTGCACTAAGCTGCACGGCACGGCTTCTTGTGGTGGTGGTGGTGGTTGGGGTTGATCCAGAGGCTGGTTTGTGGTTTGTGGGCCACTGCAGCATGTCTGTCCGTTCTTTTGCTGAGCGTGGCAGTCTGGGATTCCTTCAGAGTCTTTGTCTTGTGCAAGCAAGAAGCCATGTTCTTGTCGACAAAGAGAACAGCAGGGAAGCCTCGACTTCTACTAACAGGATAAAACAAGCCACACAAGCTGAAGGTTGGATTGCGCAAGTGTGACCAGCGTCGGCATCGGTGTCTGTGTCGGTGAGCAGGCGAGCAGGGATGGGCGACTTTGGCCTTGTCTGGCTCCTGGCTCCTGGCCTTGAATCTCGACAGCATCAATCAAGGGCCTGTACTGTTTTGTAGCCTGATTGCAGGCTCGAGCTTTTTCTGTGGTCTTAAGTCCTGTCTGGGGCATATAACATGGCCGGCGCCGGCCTAATTTCGCAGCAGCGCAGATGAGGAGCGAGAGAAGATTGAACAATCAAGGCGCTCTCTCCAAGTGTCTCCCAAACAGGGCGACAAGGCAATGTCAGATTGTGTCTCTTCTTTTGTTTCTAGTGCTCCCTTTGTCTGCCCACATTCTAGAACTTGATATTTTCCTATACGTTGCTGATTGGCCCAGAGCGCGTGAGACTCGATGCTCTGTTGACCGCGTTGACGTCACACTGCATAAAGAAAAAAACTTTTGGCAAAAGGAAGAAATCGATCTAGTTAAGGGCAGAAAAAAAACTAATTTTGGCGTTGAGTCATACATTCAAAAGAAAAGAGCCCGCGACGGCTAAATATGGAAACAGGCTTAGTGGGAGAAGGATTTTTGGATATTGGCAAACTGGTTGCTTGAATTGTGCAAGTTGAAGCTTGGCTTTAAGTTGTATCTACAGTGGGAATAAAGAGAAGATCAGAGTGCTCGGGAGAATCGATCAGAGCGCCGCCGTTGGGAAACGGAAGAATAAAAAAAAGGTCCTGGGTGGTGTGTTACGAGGATAGGATATTGGGAAATGCAGGAAAAAAAAAGAGGAATAAAAAATGTAAAGGGGAATAAGTCCACGCGATATGGCGAGAACGAGAATGTAAGGGGAAAAAAAGGAAGAAAAGAGGCACGGAGAGGGAGCATCTGCCAGGCCGACGAAGAGAAGGCGACAAAAGAAAAAAAAAAAAACAAAAGGAAAAAAAAGACCCTGACTGGCGTCCAAGGCCGCCCTTCTGGAAAACCCAGAAGGAAGAGCTACCACGAAAACAAAAGGAATACCCGCCCGTTTAGAAGACGCTCGCAGCGCCCAAAATGCCCACAATCGCAACAGCTCCCCACGTCGCTCCGAGGGCACCGCGCGCCCGCGCTGCGCCGGCAGTCTGCACCGTCCCGTTGCGCAGCGATCCGGACGCGAGCGCGCCGCCGGACGGCAGAGGCGTGGTCACGGCGTCTGCGGGGGCGGACACGCCGGCAGGGCTGGCCGGGTCAGCAGGGTTGCTACCGCTGCCGGTGTTGGTGCCGGTGTTGGTACCGTCGGTGGCCGGGGCCGGGGCCGGGGCCGGAGCAGCAGGCACGGCGCTGGGTGCCGAGGATTCAATGGCGCCGGGGGCGTATGACTCCGAGAGGGGGGTCTTGTCAGTAGGCGAAAGGGTGGTGGGCGCGGGTGTTTCGAGCGTGGTGGTGGTGGTGGCTGTGGCGTCGGAGGACCCGGGCTTCTTGACGGAGCCGGAGCCGGTTGGGACGGGCGTGTGGGTGGTCTTGGGGCCGGTGCCGGTGAAATAGGCAGAGCCGCCGGTGCTTGGGTACAGGCCGGTGGGCTCTGCGGTGGGCTCGGTGGTCTGGGTGTTCTCGAGATCGGACGTGGTGGTCTTGGAGTCCTTGCGGTCGGCTGTTTCGGAGGCAGCTTCGGCCGACGTCGTAGTGGCAGTGGCAGTGGCAGTAGCAGTGGCCGAGGCAGAGGTCTCGACGATGGCCGGCTTGCACAGGCCCTGGACGTCGGACGGAGTCATGCCGTTGCCAAGGCTGACGAGCTCCTCGCCGCAGTTCTGGTAGGGCGCGAGGTAGGCGCACTCGTTGTCGACATCGAAGACGGCGTAGACGCTGCGTAGGAAGGTGTCGCCGAGCAGCGTGAAGTCGGTGCTGGGGATCATGCCGAGCCAGCATGACGGCGGCGTGGTGGCCAGCGTGCGGACCATTTCGTGGTACGGCACTTGCACCGTCAGCCCGTTGAAGGCAAAGTCGAGCGAGCCACTGGCCGTCGCCATGGCGCAGTCGACCGAGTAGAAGCCGTTGGAGCTGACGCCCTCGGTGGCGCCAAAGTCGGCGGCGATGGCGTCGGCGACCTTGGGCGGGAGCAGGGTCAGGGTGGCGCCAGAGTCGAGGAAGGCCGGGATGTCAGAGCCCTCGTAGGCGGCCGAGACCTCGCCGTCGGGCTTGGTCAGCGTGATATTCTCCATCTGCACCCAGTAGCGCGGCACGCCGTCGGGGGCCTTGGACGCCGGGATGATGGGCAGCTTGGTTAGCGGACCGGAGAACTTGGCCGAGTCGACGCCGCCAAAGACGAGGACGCCCTCCATGTTGTCCTTGGCGCCGAGGCCGAGCGAGAAGGTGCGCGAGTGCGTGATGTTCTGGTCGGCCAGCTCGTCGACAAAGTTCTTGTACGTGGTCGTCGTGCCCGAGCCGTAGCCCATGCCGAGAATGCCGGCAAACTGGTCCTCGGTGCTGTTGGCCACGCCAAACTGCACGCCGTTCATGCTGGCCGAGCCGCCCATGCCGATGCTGTCGGAGAAGTAGGTGATGTTGGCGGCGCCAATGCCGTAGCGCAGGTTCTTGGTCTCCTTGAGCCCGGCCGAGGTCGACGAGGTCTCGGGGTCGTACTGTCCGACAGCCTCGCAAAAGACCTTGTCACCGGCCGTCAGGCTGTTGCACGATGGGTTCACCCACAGCTCGAACGAGCCCGTGTCAATTTGTACATAGATTGGCTGGGGAGGCGTGCCAAAGTCAACTAAATAAAGGGGCAAAAGCAAGAACACGCGGTTCGGGAAAAAGTCAGTCTCTGTTGTGTCTGGTCTTGTGGAGGGGACAAGTCAAGAGGGGGAAGCGGGACTGGCGTCTCCGGGTTGGGCCGGGCCGTGGCGCCGGATGGGTTCGGAGACGATGCCGTGCTGCTTCCGCTCTGCCAAGTCCGCCGGGAATCTGTCTGTCTGAACAAAAAAAAACAAAAGCCTGTTTCCCGCATCTTTCTTTTTTTCCTTTATTTTCCCTTGGGCGTGTGGTAAAGCGAGGTCCTTCTGTCCTCCTCTTTCTCCGGTCCACAGATAAAAGAGAAGGGCGGATGGCCTTGCCGGCAAGACCATCCACTCCAAGAAGATGCGCCCAGCAAGGCGGGGACTCGCCTGGAGCTCGCATGCTTGTTGGGGCATTTACTTCTTGTCCTCTCCACCACAGCAACCGACCCGAGATATTAGTGTGAACATTTCCAACAAAGGCAAAACAGACAACCCCCATAACGTCATCAAGCAAGCAAAACGCAAGAAAAAAAAAGGCAGCAGCAGCAGTCCTGGCCGCGCTCTCACAGCATCAAGCCACGAGGCAGAAGAAGAAAGAAAACAAAGGGAAAACAAAAAGGAAACACACAGCGCAAAAGGAGGGAGGGACTCTACTTACGTTGAGCATAGTACGCAACATCAGACCGGTTCGCAATGGCCACCGAAATGGCATCGCCGTCAGCGCGCTTCTGCAGCTTCTCGAGCGCCTGGTCCACTTCGCGCCCGCCGCGGCGCTGTAGGCCAGGCTTCTCGGCGCGAATCACGGGCATCTTGAGCACGCCCTCGGCGGTGCGGCGCACCTTTTGGCTGTACTCGGCGCGGCGCTGCACGGGGCCCGAGTACGGCTTGACAGGCACGTTCTCGGCCTCGGTCGGCGGGCGGATAGTGACGGTGTGCTCACCGCTCGGGGTGTGTTGGCGCTTTTCGGCGTACGGCTTGACACGCACGTTCTCGGCCTCGGTCGGTGGACGCAGAGTCACGGTGTGCTCGCCGGTCGGAGTGTGCTGGCGCTTTTCGGCGTACGGCTTGACAGCGACGTTTTCGTCTTCAGTCGGTGGGCGCAGAGTGACGCTGTGCTTGCCGGTAGCCTCGTGCTGGCGCTTCTCCTTGTTGCTGATGGAAACAGGGAGCGTGATGGAGAATTCGGAGCCGTCGGCGACGGTGCCGGTGGGCAGGGCACGCTTGGCCTTGGCGCTGTTGGACACAGGCACGTGCAGGCGTAGGTTGGGCAATGAGCTCAGCGACGAGGTTTCGCGCTTGGTAGCAGAAGGTGTGGAGGCAGAGGGCTCCTTGGTCAGAGGAAGCGTAATCTTAAATAGACTATCCGGGTCGTCGCTCACGACGGGGAGGCCGCGGGGGTTGAGGGCCACGGGAAGCGTGACCTCGAAGGCCTCCGCCGGGTCGGTGGTAACGGGCAGACCACGGTCTTCGACGACTTTGAAGTGGGCCGGCAACTCAATCACGCTGTCGTCGCCAGCAGCAGAGCGCTTGCTGCCCGAGACGGTGGGCAGTGTGATCTTGAAGAGCGCATCGGGGTCAGAGTCGATGACCGGCAGGGCGCGCTTCTGCTTGGCGCTAATGGGGATAGTGATCTTGTACAGAGAGTCGGGGTCGCTGTCGACGACGGGAAGCCCGCGCGGGGCTCTGGCGTTGCTGCGCACAAGCGTGATCTTGAACTCGGGCACGGCGGCCGAGTCGCGGGTCTGGAGTCCGCGGTTGTTGATGGTCACGGGGAGAGTAAAGGTCAGGCCGTCGTCGGCTATCACGGGCAAGGCGCGACCGCGGAACTTGGCCGAGCGCACGAGCTGGCGCTTCTCGTCGGCGGGTTGGTTTGGGAGGGCATTCTCAGCCGCCTCGGAAACGTCGGGTGTGGTGGTACGGATCTTGATCGCTTCATAGGGAATTCGCGGGGCGGCGGGTCCTTCGCGGGCTGCAATGTTGGTGGCGGTAGTGTCGAAAAGCTGGGGCCACGCCGAGGCCAATGGGGCAGCTGCAAGGGAGAGGAACAAGAGGCTGTAACGGGCCATCTTGAGGAGCAGGTGTGGTGGAGGTCCCTTGGAGGAAAAGGGGGGAGGGAGGAGGAGAGGGAGAGGGGTGAGAGGGAGAAGGAAAGAAAGAGAAAGAGAACAAATCCAAAGACGAAGCCAGCGTGCAGTACAAAAATATATAACTAACAAAAGGAAGCAGAATAAGATTGGAAGAACAAGAAAAGGAAACAAAAAGGCCAAGGGCTGCCACGAACAGACGTTGCTGGTGGTTTCAAAGGCAGCAAAAGAGGCACAGAATCAAGCTCCAAGGACAAAGCAGCAAAACAACACAATCCGCAGGGTCGCAAGGGAGGGAGGGAAAAGCGAGAGAAAGAGAGGAAAAGAATCCAGAAAACCAATCTCCCGGCACCAAGACATAAAAAGAGGCACAGAGAAACACACCAGCCAGCATTGAAGAATCGGAAACCAGAAACCAGGGGTCGCCCAGGCTTTTGGCGCAAGGGACGTGTCGTATCAACGCAAGCTACCAGCAGAGAATCAATCCAATCGCCTACTGGCTGAGCGAGCAGAGCGTCAGTGTCGGTTGTCTGAGCCAAGACCCCCATCACACCTCACCGCAATCGAAGCCTTCTCAGAAGCGCCGTGTTAGCGGCTGGGCTTGTCTTGATTGATCAGGGGCAACCCCACCAAGCACGCCCAAGCAAATATTGACAGGCAATTAGACGTAGGACAAGGGGGGCAAAAGGGCTGGGTGGCCGGGGTTGGGGGGCCGGGGCCGGGCCAGGGTCTTATTCGAGTTTGGCACGGAACACTGGAGCTGCGAGGCTCACAAGCCACACGAGAGTGGCCATATCTCTGCAGAGGCAATAGAACGAGCCGACAGGTCAAAAATAGCTCTGTGCCCTCGGACACGCAAAGAGGCCCATCACCTCCATCTCCGCCGGCCTCGACGTCCACGGAGCAGCTAGTCTGGCCTTGTGCTAAATCTCGCCAGATCCAAAGGGGCCCTCCATGGAAGCAAATGCCAGGGTCCTAGGGCTCGGCGCATTTGATCGTCTTGGGTCTTTGCCTCAGCTTGACTATTGTCCTGTTTCAGCCAGGGCCAGGGGTCCAAGCAAGATAAAAAAAAAACAAAAAAAAAGAAAACAAAAAGAGGAAAAAAGACACCCCAGGTTAATCAACTAGCTTACTACCACTCCACCGTCTAAAGTCAACCCTGTTTCTACGTCCAAGGCGGTGTGACCGTCGCTTTGTTTTGCCATTCTGCCACACGCTTCAAGTTCCAGCTCCGCACTATGCACCAGACCGGCAGTCTTGTATCTGAGGCGAGTGGCTGCCCATGGTCATGATGCCCCCAAAGCCAGCGCCGCTTGATACTTCAGACGACTCCCACAACCACCAGCGCGGGACTACCATCGCAGACAAAAGGAGCCAATAATAGCACATGCTGCAAATACCCCTCAACGGCCCCTCCCCCATGTTCATGCTCCCCCGGCCTTGTCTCTCCCTGCCCCGTCGCCGTAATGCCACCCTTCTTCTAGCCGTCACCCTCTTCATTATCCTGTGGTCACAGATCACGGCGATCCCCACTGCTGTTGGAACCTCGCTATCGCTATGGCGGTCTTCCTCTGCAGAACACCAGCTTAATCCTTCAATATCAAGTCCAAATGCCAAGGAGGCGCCAGCCATATCGCCGCCCACCTCCAACTCGCCCCCAAAGGACGACGGGGATGCACCAGCAACGCCCAGCCTCGTTCTGCCGCATTATGAGTATCCGGCAATATTATCCGAGGAATATGCACTCCCAGAACAAGAGCCTCAATTGGCCCACCCGGGCTCCCCAGCGCCAGTGACTGACAAGTCCAGACTGGCCATTGTAACCTATCTGGACCATGTCAAAGACCCCAAGACCGCCAGGGACTACTACTTTACCAATGTGCGCATGTTAACCTACCAACTCTTGCATGACAACAAGACTGCCATCCCACTCCACAGACGCCCCTTCATCTCCTGGGTCGTAGCCGTCAGCAGTCGCGTCTCCGCCGCCCAGCGCGCCCAGCTAACGGCCGACGGCGCCACCGTCGTCGAAGCCGCCGACCTGCCGGCCGCCGCGGCCCTCAACACCGGCGACCCGCGCTGGGCACATGTCACCAGCAAACTGCGCCTGTTCGAATGGGTGCACTATGCGCGCGTGCTCTTTCTCGATGCCGACACCCTGCTGCGCGGCCCTGTGCACGACCTGTTCTACACCCCCGAAGCCGTGTACCCGCGGCGCACGAACCATGCCCGAGCTTCCAAGGGCCAGGCGCCCATGCCAGCAGAGTTCGTGTTCGTCGCACGCCCGGATCTGGCTTACTTGGACGACCTGGACCGCTCGCTCCCTGATGACCCGGTGCATACGGCCGCATACTTTAATGCAGGCTTCTGGCTGGCTGCGCCCGACAAGCAGATGTTTGACTTTCTCGTAGGCCTGATAGCCATGAGCCCCCGGCCCTTCAACGCCAACATGCCCGAGCAAAACCTTCTCAACTACGCATTCCGCCACTGCGACTATTTCCAGGACCAGTACCTGCACTGCAAAACCGGCAGTCCCTTAGGGCCCATGCCGTGGTCCAAAGCTGATTCTCTCTGGAGCTCGAATCGTCCAGGCCTGAAAGACTATGCCTTTGGCGTTCGCGCTCTGCACTATAAGGGCTGGGAAATGCCGGTAAACTGGCCGCTGCGCACTCTCTGGGATGAAGTCCGCAATCAGACCATGGCCAAGCTGGGAGAACCCACAGCGGCAAAATAAACCTGCGAAGGATTGCATTCATTGAGCCTGGTGGATTTGCGCCTCCATGGTACCGATTGATATATTAACAAGCTCGCATCTAAAAAAGGCCATTGCTACTAGCTACCAACTTCTAGTTCTTGTCCCCGGCACATGTCATCTCAACTGATATCTGAAAACGGGACGTCACCGGCCCTACTCCGGACCACCATATAAACGAATAGGGTTAGTTATCGATAATGGCATATAGGGTTAATCGGTCCTTGACACTGGACAAAAATAAAACTGTGTGCAGCTGCACTTCTATCTCCGATACGGGGAATCGAACCCCGGCCTTCTCGGTGAGAGCGAGATATCCTAGCCCCTAGACCATATCGGACTCAGTCTTGATTGACGACGGGGGACACAAAGTAGACAATTTCAGGCTTATTTCTTAGGGTTAAACCCGCAATTTAGACCGTCGTATTGCTGCGAAATAACAGTAGGTAGACGTAAAAGAATAAAATCAAAATCAAAATCGTCATCTGCCTAGATAACCGCAGCGTGGTGGATAGGCTGAACGCCAGGCCCCCAGTTTGGGGCACCTCGTAGGAAGCCATAGCCGAAACAAGGGACCTTATGCGGAAGTGGAAAGAAGGACATCCAGGCCGAAGCTGGGAAGTGAGGTGGGTTCCGGGCTACAGAAGCATCCCGGGAAACGAGCGAGCGGACCAGCTGGCAAAAGAGGCCACCACATAGGAAACAGCCCAGCCCAATCCATTGTGGACTTTGCCGAAACCTCACAGGGATTACTGCGAAATAACAGCAGGTAGACGTTAAATAATACAAACAAAAATAATATACATATGGCTGTGGCTACTTTAGTCTGTGCTAGCATTTCTATTCCACAAGCTTTAGACCGTTAAATCTCATGACGACCACTCTACCAGAGATACAGCCAAGTGCTACTGTAGATCCTCGAATTGTCGAACAGAAAGGGCGATACGGAGCAGGGAGCCAAAGAATCGGAATGCCCTGTAACATGATCCAGCAATTGTCGGGGCTTATCGTGATGTCATGGTCGAGAGACTCAGTGTAAGACTGGACACCCTTTGTCGTGAGGGAGGTGGCGTTACGGAGAGGAATAGACCTGCGAGTAGTGAAGAGAGTTGTCCCGGATTTATCGAATTCAAGATATGAAGTGTGCGTGTTTTGAAAAACCTCCACGCAAGTCCCATCATCGCTTCGCCAGAGCCGGACCGTGCCATCATGTGCCGCCGAAGCAAGAAGCGAGCCATCCGGAGAAAAAGCCGCAGAGCTCGGCCAGTTTCCATGGCCCTCCAGAACATGCACACAGACACCGTCACTAGTCCTCCAGAGCCGCAGAGAGCGATCGATTGAGGCCGAGACCACCAGTTTGGCATCGGGCGAGAAGACGGTCAAGTCCACCAAGCTTGTGTGGCCGCGCAGCTCGTGCAGACAGGCGCCGTCGGCGACTCTCCAGACCCGGGCTGTTTTGTCGTGGGAAGCAGAGGCAGCGAGCGCGCCGTCGGGCGAAAAGACTGCCGAGTTTACAAAGTCTCGGTGGCCCGTCAGCTCGTGCACACAAGTGCCGTTGGCACGGCGCCAGATCCGAGCCGTTTTGTCGTATGAGGCCGAAAGGACTAGTTGGCCGTCGGGTGAAAAGGCCGCTGATTTAACCAGGCCTTTGTGACCCTCTAGGCTCTGTGCGCATGCACCGGTTTCACTCGCCCAGAGACGGACTGTCCCGTCGCCCGAGGCTGAAGCGAGGAGCATGCCATCGTGTGAAAAGACAAGTGAGTTTATCGCACTTCCATGGTCCTTGAGCTCGTGTATACACGCGCCGGTAGTACTATCCCAAAGTCGGATTGTCCCATCGAATGTGGCGGAGGCAATGAGCGTGCCGTCAGGCGACGAGACCAGGATGTTCACCCAATGCTCATGGCCCTTTTGCTTCTGCACAATAGTGCGGCCATCAACAGTCCAGAGTCGCACTGTCTTGTCCCTTGAACCGGTAGCAACAAGCTTACCATCAGGAGAAAAGACTGCAGAATGGACCGCGTTCTTATGGCCCCTCAGTTCCTGAACACAGCTGCCGTCTTCAACTTTCCAGAAGCGGACTGTGCTATCATAGGCTGAAGAGGCCACTAGAGCCCCGTCAGGTGAAAACCTAACTGACTCTACTCCTCCCTCATGGCCCTTGAGGACATGCAAGAAAGTGCCACGGTCGATGCTCCAGAGGTGGACCAAGCCACTATATGAGGCAGAGGCCAAGACCGTGCCGTTTGGTGAAAAGGCCACCGAATTTACTTGACCGAGATCGCCATGTACCTCCTGCACGCATATCCCGTCATCGCTCCCCCATATCCGGATCGTGTAGTCACTCGACGCTGAAGCTATGAGTGCCCCATCAGGCGAGAAGGCCACCGAGTTCACGTCGTCTCTGTGGCCCTCCAGCTGCTGGACGCACACGCCATCATCAAGTCGCCAGAGTCGGATCGTCCTATCATTTGAAGCTGACGCCACAAGCGTGCCATCAGGTGAAAAGGCTACGGCCTTGACTGAGTCCGTATGACCCTTGAGTCGCTGAATACACATGCCATCGGCACTTCGCCAAAGCCGCACTGTCGAATCCCACGAGCCTGAGGCTACTAGAATGCCATCAGGAGAAAAGGCCACTGAGGCTATATGTCCCTCATGGCCGTTGAGCTCATGAACACAAACACCGTCATCGGCCCTCCATAGTCTGGCTGTCATATCCCCCGAGCCAGAGGCCACAAGTCTCCCATTGGGTGAAAATGCCACCGATTGTACTTCACCCGCATGGCCTTCCAAGACCTGCTGGCACTGGTCCCAATGATCCTCTGGCTCTGGCGGAAGAGATATCCATTTTGGTATGTAAATTTGGAAGGTTTGGCGGACTAGACTGCTTCTCGGGGCAAAGACAATGAGCGAGGAATATATCTGAAGAGGCGCGGCAGCTATGAGCTGAAGATTGGCTTGTGTCAACCGCAAAGCGTCTTGCAAAAAAGCACGTAGGCCATCGCTTTTTTCTGGCTGTAAAATGTTAGGTTTCTCGTTGGGTTCTCTCTCCGGTGAATAGTCAAACTTACGCCAAGAGTACATAGCAACGTCTTCATAATATTCAGACCTTCTGAAACCCCCCCTAACAAGGCCAAGACTTCTAGCCAGTGCAGGAAGTGTTTTTTCAAAAAGCTAAAGGCTTTGCCATTATCCCCAAGCGTTACTTCTCCCATCTGCAGATGATGGGCCCAGTAGAGGCACGCATATTGCAACTCTGGCGGAATATGGCTTGCTATGACTTGATTGCCAATGTCACAGGTTTGAGTTCCCGGAAGCCTCAACTCGGCTATATCTTTGTGAAGATGTTTGTTCATGACACGCATGCAGTTTGCTGCCAAGCTCTTGTGGGTTTCCTTCTCGTCTATATAAAACTCCATTCCCCCCTGTCTCCATGGATCAACCAGGTAGTCGTGGAAAGACAGGTGCAGAAGCCTTACGGGTGACAAAGGGGATTTTGGGACACTCAAGACTGAATGCAACAAGTCGAGTTGATCGAGAATGTCCCACCGAGAGATGTCAAGAAGTTGTTCTAGCGTGGCTATTGTCAAGGGGCTAGCAAGAAGCACAATTGGGCCCACGATCGCCCGAAACCGCGTGATAACGCCGCTCCTCTGCTCAATCGGCAAGTCTCTGAGGAGTCTATTTAACACAGGCAGATACGTTGCGTCCAACTGCGATGTATAGCCTTGGGTATAGTATTTGAGAATATGTTGCAGCTGCTTGTCGGGATTGCCGCATCTTCGATCTTCCAAGAATCGGCAAGCCGTGGCTGCAAAAATGAAAAGAGGAACAGCCATTCTGACAAGGGTTTCTGTGTTTTGTTTGCCAGGCCAGTCGGTGGGTAGTTGGCGAAGAGTAGACACGCTGTTGTTGTAGTCTATCCTGATTCTTGAGAGCTCATGTTCCAGGAATGCGGTAATATCATGCTCAATGAGACCAGAAGCTATCTCATGTAGAATGAGATCACGGAATCTACCTTCTGCAGCTAGAAAGCCAAGACGAATAGGTAATTCCGGCCTACTAGTGACTAGGAACTTCAACTTCACACAGAAGCCTAAATTCTCGGCGTAGGAAGAAAAGAGCTCAATGATGAGCCTGGCATCATCATCCTTGTCACACTCGTCAAGAGCGTCAATGACGAATACAAATGGATGCGTTTGGTTAGAGATTAGGGAAAGTGTCTGTAGCGGCTTCTTAATAAGCGCATCAAACTGCTGTTTCGTTGTCTTTGTAGTAATACCTGGATGGGTATCGACAGCAGCCTTGATATGCTGCGCAATAAGAGGGGACATCTGAGCCAATTGGATTGCGATAGTGGTAATGAATCTCGACAGTCCCCCACGGTCAGCCTCTCCCCTTTTGAAGAAGAAACTTGCAGCAAGCCAGCCTGAATTTACAAAACGCTGGCAGACGGTGCGAGAGATGGTAGACTTCCCGGTCCCGGCCATCCCGTTCAGCCAGAAAAGAGACTTGGCAAGAGGGTCACTTGCCCATGCTGTAATCTCCTGCAAAAGCTCAACTCGAGTGTTGGGCAGACAAGTTGCATTGTGCTGCTCATAATGCGAGTCAAATGACGCTCCATCAGCTGTCGGGAGTGTATTGAGAGAGCCCCATTGTTCAAGATCGAAGAGATGGTGATTGGCCCTCTGAACGTCCTGAACGACTTGGTCAACTTTTATATCCATATTTTCAACTCCTTTCATGACTTCAACCACGCCGTTTCTGACTTTGTGAAGAGCATTGCTGGGAAGAGCGTGGGTTAGAGTCTGCTCGCAAGGAGAGCTGGGTGGGCATCTTACGTTTGGTGGACTTGAAGAATCTGAAAGATTGTCTCGTTGTATCGATGGAGGTTTTTGATATATTCCTCAATCTCTTCTCGGTTAAATGGCCACTTGAGTGCATGGAAACGCAATCGTCTTGGTCTGCTCCGTGAGTCTTCGGATCCAAATTTGTGGGTTAATTCCACGAGCTGTGTCCGACTCTGTCTCAGAACCTCATTCAGACTCGAGGTCTCCCCAAGTTCCTCTAAACCCGGGGTTTTCAGCAGATCGAGAGCCTGATCGGTGACTCTTTTTAGATTGGTGGTTTCCTCCCTCAACCGCTCAATTTCACTGGAAGCATTCTTAACTTCTCTGGCGTATTTCAAGCAAAGATTACCAACCTTCATTGACAAATCGATAACTGCAATAAGGTTAGCAGCGACGCCAACTGCCTCCATGGTAGCGGAATAAGATACTTATTATCCTTGGGGTAGATTTGATAGCTCCCCATCATTCAAAAGAGGAAGTATTGACTAATATATTCCCTGGTCCCTAAGACTGCTGGCAACACAAAGTTTACGTACACTTATCTCTGCGAAAATGAGGCTGCTCGCTGTCCACGTGACCAGGGTAACTTGCAAACCTGCATGAAGCCTTGTGGCCTGGGCTGAGCAGGGCAAAAAACTCTGGACTTTTCCAGCGAGTGGGCTCCAAAAATGCCCGACCACCGATGAGGCTATCTCAGCACATTTGTTGCAATTTTTCTCACAGCCCAAGTAGCATCATTGCCTCCATTGTTTGCTAGCCTTCTGCAGTTACACAAGTACCGGCATTTGTACTACGTAGAAAGGCGTCGACATGAGCAGATTAGGGTTATATATAGCCAATAAGGGTTACTTATGACATCCAAATGATTTCCCTCAAGCTCCAGATGCGAGATGGGGTTTTGTATTGCGTTGATTCATAAGTTGATTTGCCGATTGGTCTACCACGATTGCAAAGCTCTAGATGCCAAAGTGTGAGCTCTTTATTCTTGCATTTTCTTCTCAAAAGCCCGCGTCTCACCATGTACCCAACCACCATGAGACCACCCCACTACAGATACTCTTTATTCAACTCTTCAAAAGACTAGACTTCTAGTTTGGGTGAAGGGCCCAAGAGGATATACGACAATGAAGCTCCGGTGGCCACAGGATGGCGGTGAGAAAATCGAGCAAGTTGTCAATGACACTATCTATCCCTCAAGACGGGAAAAAGCCTTGGGATTCACAGCCCATAATCGTATCGAGGGGCTGACCATGACAGCAACACGAGAGGGGCTGGCTGATTTCTGGAAGATGCCGTCGCACTACCAGTAGGGGGATGGTACATGGGTATACATGTATACCGCATGATACCCAGTCAACAGGGTTTGTGGGATCGACTCATACCGGCTCTTCTTTTGTCGCTAGCATATATGAAGCCGGAGAAAGTATCATGCTATATGGACGAATATCACTGCAAAGAACACACGAGAAGCCCTCAGGTGGCTTTAATTGTTCCACAGAAGCGCCATCATCAAGGACACCAGCCATGTGACTAAGTAGAAATCTCGTATCTATCAACGAGAGTCGGCCTAGCCAGTGTCACCCACTGTGCTATATGCATTTAGCTGGATTTCTCGCGTTGTATAGTTGACGGGTTAGAGACACGGGCCCCAGGATACTTTCCGTCATCTGAGAAGCCAGACTCTGACAGGGCGTAGAAAACCCCGTCAGGCGCGCTATAAATAGCTCCGTCTTCGAGCGTCCAAGTGCCGGACTCGAGGGCATTATTCCGCCCGTTAGCGTGACATCAGACCAGACTGTACTCACATGCAATGCAGTCAGCCCCGGAGCTCCGAAGTCTGGCTGAATACAGGCCGACCAATACATGCGCAGGTTTTTCTGCTGACACCGTGTATAAAAAGTGCGTCTGGGAATTAGAGTGAGACAAGGCATGGGCAGGGAAAAGGGCTTTTGCATGTTCACAAGTACCACAAGCGCGATATATTTGGCTTCGAATATAATAATACACCATGCATGTTGGGCGATCGACATGCAGCAAACAAACACTGTGCAGCCTTTTAGACACAATTAAGCATAACAACCCCCTCGGCTTCAGCCCACAGAAACATGCATAAACATGCATACATGACCACGCTGGCCCTACAGAGGATACGAGACGGCTGCATTATCACCAGTTGAGCAGAAAGTGCCAGCCATGCATGTATGTACCTCTCAGGTGTGGTAAATCACTTGCCAAACTAGCCGAGTCTGCCATTGACAGCAGCAAAGGCTGTTGGTCTAGCCAATGAACTAGCCTGCATAGTCAGACGGAGTTGAGGGCTTCTAGTCTTGGCTTCATTGGGCGAACTTGATGGCCTCTGGGCAGAGCAACTTTGGCCGGGCGCCTCTTCTATTCTTGGGACTGCATCTCGTCTAGGGCCTCGGAGAGATTTAGTATAAATATGGCCCGTTGGCCGGCCTGGGTGGTGTGTCAATGCCATCATTTCGTTGTCATCATCGGCAGCTCTTGACATTGTGTGGGCCTCTTCATCAAGTTTGCCTTGGTTTCTTTTCTCTTGTCGAACCAATTACCTCTGCTTGTCTCTTTACCAATATGCATCTCATACAGACCATTTCGTTGGCACTAGCTTTGGCCCAGTCCGGCCTTGCATACCCCGGTATGAAGCAAGTGTTGTCTGAGATCAAGGAGATTAATGCCCGCGCAACGACGCCAACTGATTCAACTGTAAGTAGAAACAAGCCGCTCCTTGGATGCAAAAGCACAAGTGCTCATACCGACCTTATCAGGAACTCATTGGCGATCTGGCCACTCTCAGTGACAATGAGTTGTCGGCCACCGGCGCACTCATCAAGTCGATTATTCTGGGTCAAGCAGACCCCGAGTCATCTGAGCCTGACACCAACGAACTAGCTGCTATTTCATCTCCCCAGTGCAAGGAAGACACTTGCTGCATCTGGTCACATATTGCCGACGAAATGCAAGCGCTCTTCACGGGCCCGTCGGGCCGCTGCACGCGGTGGGCGCGCTTCGCCATCCGCCTCGGTTTCCACGACGCCGGCGCCTGGGATAAATTCTCTGCATACGGCGGCGCCGACGGCTCTATTGTTCTGGCGGCCGAAGAGCGCACCCGGCCCGACAACAACGGTCTGCTGGAAATGATTGAGCAGACAGAGGCATGGTACCACAAGTACCACGACGACCTAGGTTACACTGCTGTGTCTATGGCTGATCTCATCCAGTTGGGTGCCAACGTGGCTACAGTAGTGTGCCCACTTGGCCCCCGTGTGCGCACCTTTGTCGGACGGCAGGATAGCTCGGAGCCGGCGCCAAGAGGCAAGCTCCCACGGGCATCAGCAGATGCCGAGTCACTGATCCAGCTGTTTGCAGACAAGACGATTGGGTCGCGCGGCCTAGTGGCGCTGATTGGCGCGCACACCACGAGCCAGCAGACAACAGTTGACCCGGCGCGGGCTTTGGATCCCCAAGACTCAACGCCCGGCGTGTGGGATACGCTCTACTACAGACAGACGCTGGCGCAGAACCCGCCACCCAGAGTCTTCCGCTTCCAGAGCGATGTGAACCTGGCTGCGCATAGCCAGACGAGCGGTGATTTCCGGGCGTTTGCGGGACGCAACGGTCAGGCGATATGGAACAGAGTAAGTGAGAAATTGAGAAGAGCAATCAAGTGAGAGAAGACGAGAAGAAACAGGGATTAATGATTTGAATAACTTCTCCAGTTTGTGGAGGAGTGACTAAGCCTGTCTCGGCTGAACATTGGCTATAACTACTCCTGCCAGACTCTGGGGCCGACTAACCAACTACCTGGATATCATTCCCAAAACGTGGCTCTGGCGAGCCGTCAAGACGACCTAGACTAACCAGATGTTTCACTTAGGACTATGCCCGCGAGTACGTGCGTCTCTCGCTTCTTGGTGTCAACAACATCAACGACCTTCAGGAATGTACCAAGGTTCTCCCACAGGCCATCAGGGGTGGTGGTGGTCCTCGTACCGGCTCCGGGCAGCCACTCAGCTTGACAAGCACCCAACCAGACACCAGTGCAAGCTCAGACCCGGCCTGGACGGCACCGGACCAAGCCAAGGTCAACAAATGGCTGCAGTCGACTGACCGAAACAGCTCGAGCGATGCCATTGGCAAGCTTTTGGCCGATGGCAAGCCGGTCAGCGACGTGTGAGCGGCAGCAAGGAGGGAACAAAAGGGAATATGAGGAGGATGCGCGCGAGACAAGACGCCTGTTGGTAGTTTTGTCTTGTTAATGTTTTCGGCAATCATGGCGTGAAGAATTTCTTCAAAGCGGCATGTATTGCAAGGGATCGGCTTTGTCAAGCGATGCCCTATGGAAGGGGCAGAAGCCTAAAGAACCCATAATACTGGTTTTTTGAAGCCAGAGCTGCGGGAATAGGCATGATTTGCTCTGAGGAGTGGTTTGTAGGAATAATCTCGGTCTCTGTACATACTCGTACATACAATTATTGTCTAAGAATTTGATTTGAGAACTGGCCATGGCCAACTAGTTGGATGGAAATGGAATTGACATTGATCCAGGTGCCTTTGTACTTTAGACTTGGCGATAAGATAGCCAATAACACTATTGCGTATTCAATTAGACAAGAGTTGCATGAATGGTGCTTTGACGAGCCCGATTGTTGCTGTAAGCACTGTGACTTGCAATGCTGTGACAACATCGACTCCCTTCTGTACGTGATAGCAACCTAGAGCATATGCATAGATTATTTGTAGCATGCAACACTGAGCCTACCAAGCATTAAAATACCACTCTCAAGTAGAGTAAACCCGATGACTAATCCCCGAGGGGTCTTAGGCTCAGCTGGGTCTGTAACGACAAGCCGAAGACGGTCAAGAAGGAGAGACAAAAAGCACGGGGAAGCAAGACCCGGAACCCCGTGTCTCTAAACGGCAAGAAAACAGGTCCAAAAGAAAAACAAGGTGCCTAGATGGTGAGAGCGAAGCCCAATCGGGCCAGCGACCTCGAGGGGGTGTGACAAGGCTGGAAAAGCCACCAAAAGGTACGGAATCTGACTTGAAACAGACTTCAATAGACAGAGGAAACCAACAATGGCCAAGCTGGTTAGGCCGATGCAGAAGCCTTGCACCATCACTCGTAAGAATGTGAAATGAAACTGCCAAGACTAGCATGAGGTACCGCACGAACGTGTTCCAATGTGCGCAACTGCAAATCAAAGAGGTTTGCCGAGCCGTGATGTGAGTAGTGTGACTTTGAGCTTTTCCACTAGAGCAACCTGCAGCAAGTCATGGTGGAGTGTTGTGATAGAAGCAAAAGGTCTCTCTTCTCTCTCCCCTAGACTGACCCTGGTCCCCGGTCCCCGGTCCCAGCAGCACCTGGTCACACACCGAGCCAGCATCGTCACATTCCTTTGAGATTGACACTTTTCCAGACTGTTTTTTTCTCTCGTCTTGATTTGGCTTGTCAACTGCCTGCTAATCACAGACACGGCATATACCTGTCAGCCCACCTGGACGTATACTCCTGGGATACCAGACTTGGTCCTGTCACATTCACTATCACTATCACACAATTACACTACTTTTGACTCAAGCTCCCTGTTCTATTCTTCTTCTTTGTTGAGGTGAGCAAAAAGTGTATTTTTAGCCAAGAACACATCTCATAATGCCCATACACCTTTGATGTGACGTCTCAAGGGAGTTCGGCGTGGTGGTTGGAAAACTGGTTAAAGGACATGATCCTATAACTCCAGGAAAGGATGGAAACCCCAGGACCCCTCTCACTTAGGCTGAGTGTAATACTATCATTTACAACTTGTCTGTCCCGAGCTCACAAATATCCCACCCCTTGTCATGTCTTGCAGGGTTTTCCTCGATGTGATGCATACGTGCTAGCTGCATCTTGGACACACATGTGGATGTTTACAATTGCACTCAAGTCGGTCTCTACCTACCTTTGCATCTTCGTTGGGTGAAAGACTGGCTCAACCAATTCGTCCAAATGGAGTCGTGTATATCTAGCTGGGCCCCCGATTGATCTGGTCACTTGAATCTGGATGGTGTTGTAAACCAGAGTTTCTCGTCTTCTTACTCTTGTTCTTCTCAGGCACATTAATATTAATATCTCTCCCATTGCTCTCATTCCTTGATATCTACTCTACTCTCTTTACCTCTCTTCAAACCCATCTACACAACCATGGCACCTCTTGCCCCCCGTCCCGACTTCCCCATCAATTTTCCTTCCAAGCTTGAGGGCTTCACCAAGCCTGCAGCTTCCTTCATCCGTGATCACAAGCTCCATAATCTTGCAGGCATTGCCTGTGCCGCTGTTGTCTTTGATGACCACAATCGTATGCTGCTGCTTCAGCGTGCCTCTCACGACTCGCAGCCAGGCACATGGGAGTCCCCAGGAGGTGGCGTCGACCCCGAAGACCCGTCACTGCTTCACGCCAGCGCACGCGAGCTGTGGGAAGAGGCTGGCCTAGTCGGCACACACATCATGCGTGCCGTCCCCGTGCACGAACACGGCGCTAACTCTGCTCTACCCGAGTTAACTACCAAGCTGTTTCCCGAGGGCGATGCTGACTGGGTATACCAGAATGTGGCGTCATACTTCACCAATCGTTCTGGCTCAAAGATCCTATGCGCACTAGCGTTTCAGTTTGCCGATGTCAAGCGCGACACCAAGATCACCCTAGATCCCAATGAGCATCAAAACTACAAGTGGGTGACAGAGATCGAGATGCTCAGTGAGCGAATGAGCGATGGCTTCGAGATTCCAATTGCTGGTCGAAACATGAAGGATATGCTTCAACAGGCCTTCAAGATTCGCCGCGAGTCCGGTGAGATGCGCATTATCAGACTCTGGAACAAGAATGCCAACATCTCTCGCACCAACACACCTCTATCTCATTCCACTATGATCGTGACCTAACCTTGTTTCTTTTTCCTTCGTCTAGTTACTAATATATACTAGTCACCCTTCGAAGACAAAACTTTTTCGCTGTCACTACAGGTTGTTTTTTAACATCGCCGTCCTAGTCTCTTCAATAATACATACTTCACATTTTCAAATATTTCTTTACTTCGTCTATGCCATTAGAATATGAAATTAAAAATTAAGCTTCCCTAGTCCCAATCTTCTTCCCGCAATGGGGCAAAGCTCCCAATTCAAACTTGTACTTGGAAGACCCATGACTAACAAAAACAATGGAGCCCATATTTGTGCAACGTCAACCCCTGATTGAAGCCCCATTTGTGACACCTGAAGACCCACTTCGACAGTCTCTTGCCCTAACCCTAGTCATGAACTCACTTGATCCAAATCTTCAACACTTCTAGTTCCTAGGCCACTCTCTTGCGTACATAAACTTCAGCAACAGGATCACCATGACCCTTGATGCACTCCCACTCACCCATGCCGTAGCTAGCCGGAGCGACTTTAACGCCACGGCCACCACCACCGACAACCAGGTTTCCGGGCCGATAATTCGGGTCCGCCTGCATGCGGCGAATCACACTGCCATGAATGCGGGCATCATGCGGCATATCACGGGTCTCACCACGCGGCAGCGGCCAGCGAATAGGCTTCCACGTTCCATCAGACTGGAGATCCATGCGGCGGAAAGGGAGGTATTCCATGATGCGCCAGCTAAGCGTGGCGCCAAAAGACAGGCCGCCGCCGAACACAAGCGAGTCGTGGATCGTGTTGGTCTCGGCCTTTTGCAAGATGCTGTGGAACTTGGTGCGGGGATCGGCGTGATCGCTGCCCTCGGCGCTGCTGCTGTTGGCACGGCGTGATCGAGTCTTCTCTGTCATGGAAAGTGAGGCCGTGCTGCTGGGAGCCACTTCAACCTGAATATCGGGGATGGCCTCGGCCTCTGCACGTTCAGGGTCGAGATCCTTGAGGGCCGCCGCGCAGCCTGTAGCAATGACCTTGTCGATGTCAAAGTGCAGTCCGGCGCGACTAGCCTCGCGCACCATCCACGTTAGCGGGACATGGCTGGCATTCATGTAGCCAGGTCGATCCACGTCCCAGCCTCCACCGATATCGCCATGGCCGCCAGCGAACCACACCTCTTCGACATCTGGATCCGTGTCGTCTTCCGAATCATACCCGTCGGGCCCGATGTATGCTGCTGAAACTCCACCGGCGGGGGCACCAGCCACGGAAGCATGCGAAATGGCCGACGCAGCGCTGGGGGCCCGTGACCGCGAACGCGAAGGGCAGCGGTATCGTTCGTAATGAGATGACGAGTGCGGGCGGCTACGGCCACGTGAAGGCTCGCCAGCTGGCGCGGTATTGGTAGACACGACTGGCGCATTGGAGGCCTTCAAACCCTTGTTGGGAGTGGTTGGAGGTGGGCGATAGGCAGTCTTAGAATGGCCACTCTCAAGGTCGTCGTCGATGCCGTCTTCATCCTCGTCGTTGTCGCCTATCTGATAGACGAGGTCCTGGCGGAACTTGGCGCGGCGCTCGTCAATGCTCACAGCGTGACGGATCACTTTCGCTTTGGAGCGAGCGGTGTAGGGGAATTTGCTGCGCTGCATCCAGGCAGCTTCGAAGCGCGGCACACTATTGACAGTGTCGAAGAGGCCGAGAAATCGGATACGGCGGACAGGGCGCGAAAAGGTTTCACGGAACCCCTTCATAAATTCGTACATCTTGTGCTTCTCCTTCACGCCACCTGCGCTGCGGCACTGCCATTGCGAGAAAGTTTTCCAAGCGAAATAAATCATTTCCTCGTTTCCGTGCGACAGCAGGCCAACCATGTCCAACATCTCGGCCAGGAAACGGGCAATGTATGCGCCGCGCGAGAAGCCAAAGATGAAGATGTCGTCGCCGTGGTTGTAGTGACGCATCAGAAAACGGTAGCCACCGACAACGTGCTGGTCAAAGGACGACCCAATGGCTGAATCCTTGGCCTTTTGGATCCATGCCTTGCAGCGTTCCCGGAGGCCGGTGTGGCTGAGGTCGTCTGTCTGCACATAGGTTCCAATACCGGCTAGAAAGAAGTTAGTGCCTTGCGGCTCTCTACTGATTATGCAAAAAGAGACATACGCTGGTAGTAGTGGAATTGATCGTGGGCAGTACGATCAAGCATGCGGAAGAGCTTCAAGATGTTACTGTCGCTATCATCACCATGGAACTTATTTCCCGTGCCGTCAAAGCAAAGGACCAGTTTACGCGGCACGTGCATCTGTTGCGGGACATTGTGTTGCCCCAGGTCGGGGAACTGCACGTTGACCTGTGGCGTCTCGGACGGGTGCACGGTGACGGGTGCCGGCATGGATGCAGGAGCAAGCTTCGGGGCATCATCTGAATCAGACGCGTCGATATGAGGCTGGGGAGGCTCCGGCGAAGCCAGATGTTCATGGAAGTGGATGTGCTGCTGCGGCGAGGGTGCGCGAGAGGACTCGTGCGAGACAGGCAGGTTCATTGCTGAGCCTGGCGAGAGCAGGCCCGGGGCATCGAGCGACATGATGATTTGATGTAGGGAAGAAAAGGCGGTCAACTAGAGAGGACAAGATAACTGGCGTCGCAGGTCCAGCCCTATAAACCCCCAAAGCCCGCATTCACACGAAACGTAGAGAGCACTGGCTCACTGGCCGCGGACTCACTGGCCGGGGAATGGGCCTCTTCTTATGCTTCGGCTGGGCTTTTCATGTCTCAGGCGGGCAAACTTGTCAGTCCCTATTTCTCCGATGGGCAACACACACAAGCCGCGCAGGCCCCCTGTGCCCATGTTCGTTTTATCCTCTCTTTTTTCTGCGATCGCCCTTGCCTTGTTCTTCTTTCAGACGCCCGTGTCTTTGTTCTACTCCTCCTCCTCCTTCCTCCTGTTGTGCTTCCACCACCCAGAACCCAGAACCGCCGTCCGCCCCCTCATCTCCGCTTCTGCTTTTCCCTCTTCATCACTTCCAGGTTGACCTTCAGCTCTGCGCCCGTCCCACCGCGCAGCAAGCTTCAGAGGAGAGCGCCCGAACAGGAAGGCAGCTCGGGAGATCACCGCTTCCTCCAGGACGCATCCAGTCTGCTGACGGACTAACGAGACGCCTCTTTTGCGTGCTGCAGGCCCTTCTTCTCTCGTTCTTTTTGCTCTCATGTTTGGCCTGTGATGCTTGGCTGGGTCCGGGTCTGGACTTGGCCTCGCTTGTTGGCCCTGGGCTCCAGATGCCATGTTTGTAGAAAATCCTCCCGCTTGAATGGCGCCGCCTCATTTTGATGTGACGTTGGCGTGCAGCAAGCAGAGCAACATCTGCGGCGGCTACAAGCCAGTCTCGTTTTTTTCCGGTTTGCTCCCTTGGCCCTCGTCTCGCTTCTCTCAGCCTTCTCTTGTCCCTGTTGTATGTATGTACATACTTGCCGTGTTCCCTTCTCAGCGCCCCGGAAATGTCCCTCGTTACTGGCAAACTTGCATTTCTCGACCCTGTTGTTCACTGGTGGCCGTTTCTTCACGAGCCAGCTCCCTTTGGCCTCCAGAGACATGTCTCGAGAGAGCTGAACGGTTTGCCTTATTCGGGCCTGTCTTGTCTCTCCGTCCCTCCTGATGTAAGGTGCCGGCTCAGAAAAAGCTTGTTATTCTGCGGACTGCCGGCGCCCTTGACTTTGCCGTGTATAACTATAACTACTTGGATTCTTGTATTTCTTGTGTGTTTGTTTCTGTATCCCGCTTGACATGTCTGCAAGCGTTACTCAGCATGCCAATGCATAGCTCTTCATTGTCTGGTCGCTTCTCGCTAGTTTTTCATGTGCTATGTATGCACATCTTCTACAAACTATGCAGTGCATGTATCTGGGTTCCCTTGCTCGCTCTCCAGCCCTCTCCAAGGAACCCTTGTCTTATTATGATCGACAGCCTATTGCAGACAGGAAGCTTCTCATGATCGTCCTGGATGTCTGTCTGCAGCTTTTTGCTTTTTGCTGTTCCTCCTTGTCCTTTTCCCGGCCGTATCGACCTGTCGCCGGCTGCCGGAGAAACCTGTACAGGTGCAAGTCAAAGCACTCGTGAAGATTGCCTCCCGCTGGCAGCCAATCAAAGCACAGAGATTGCATGCCTGTCAAGCGCCAGATGCTGATGTTTGCTGCATCTCTTTCATGTAGTTGCAATGCCCCAAAACAAGAGCACCCTCTGTTCTATCCACCGATCCATGGATGCCAGGTCTTAAGATTTCATGACAAATGGATTTAGGGTTATGTTTAGGGGTTAAATAATCCCCACACACCAGGTCCTGTAACTGCCGAAATTCGGCTGCAACCAAACCCGCCTGTCCCTGTGCATTCTTCGCGCAGTCTCCAGTGAATGCGTGCTCCCATTGTCCACCAGAGACAACTTGGAATTGGGCTGGACGCTCTTTTTGTGTGACATCGCCCTCAATATCAAGGAATGCTGACCAGTCCTGTTCTGCGCCGTGCTGCACTGTGGCGATTTCTTGCTCGGGAAGGAACAAGACTCGGGCCGCGCACCTGCCTCTTCCTGATCTGAGGACGGCAGGTATACAAGAGAGAACAGGGCAGTTGCCCTCTCCTGCTCCAATCCCCATCTTTAAACGCATAGTAACTACTTGACGCCATCTCTTGATGTTCTCCACCTGTTTGTCTGGCGAGGAAAGGCCGAGTAATAAAACCAGCCTGCGGGCAATAACGACTCCAAACTCTCAAGACTCGAGGTTGGGAGAAGGTGGGACAAGAGAATTTGGCTATAAGGCAGGTGGACCCTGGACTCGATGTGGCAGTTGCCAGAACGCTCACCGACGACGTGGACGTGGGGGACTCTTTTCTTAGAATCGTTTTCAAGGAGCGACATCAGCATCATCATGACGCCGTGCTCTGGTTCACTTTAATTTCAGTGCTGATAATCTCCGTGACTTTTGGTGTTTCTGTGTTTCTGGCCAACCTTGCACGGCATGAAATCCATTGGGATAATCCTGGAATACCAACGTGAACCAACAAGAAACTTACCCCGCTCTGATAGCAGTGCTATCAGCGACATGCTATCGGTGTTTTTTTTTTTTTCGCTCTGTTGAAAACTCGTCCGCTTTCTGACTTGCTCACCGCCGGCCGTTGCTTCTCACCTCTTGGCCGTCATCTGATGATGACCTGGGTGTCTGGTCTGATGGCCTGCATTGCAAGAAAACATCTAAAAATTATACAGTAACTGTGGGCCCAGGCTGTGCAAACTATGAACCAATGCTTGGGAAAGCGAGGCGTCATCTCCTCGGCTTGGCGAACTACAGTCTACAATTCAGATTCAATGCATGATGTGATATAGGATGTCTGACTGAGGGAATAGAACGCTGGTAACATTAGGGTATATTGGTTATCTAGGGTTAATGGCATAATCATACAGGTTATCCTACTGTAGCTAACACTGTAAATACACAGAAGTATGTATGCGAGTGCACAGTGCGCAGAAAGTGTCATCAACTTCAGCTTCAGAGACATCATCATCATCAACAGCTAAAAACTCAAGAGCGATGGTTATTTTGTCTAAACTATTTTCTTAGATGCCCATCAGCTGTCAAGAAAATGGACCAGAAGAGGGCTAAATAATCTTGTTGACACGGCGGTGCGGAACCCTCGAGCGGAGGCGGAATCGAAAACGAAGCAAGCGAGGACGACCGACCGCAACACGTACTCTACTACTGGATTTATTCTATTCATGTGATCCCAAGACCTGGCTTGCCTTGTTCCAGGCGCATGCTTGCGGCCTTGGAGGGGATTACTTTTTTGGTTGCTGCATGAAACAGGAAGCCAAGGTTCTTTTTTCTATTCCTCGGAAAGCGTCTTTCCTCTGTTTTCTGCTTGGTTCGGACCAGCTTTTCCTGGCTCCGGCACTCACATAATGGTGAAACTTTTTTGTCATGGGGCTGGTGAGCTGGGTCACGGACGACCAAGATGAGGCTCAGGTGGTCGCCTCGGGCAAGGATAGAACCCTGTCGCGGAGCGCCCCAGGGAAGTCGGTATCAGCGGGGAAGATCACATACGACTGGGTCTCCGAGTTGGGCGTGGGCTGTCCCGCCGCACGAGTCTTGCAGACTTGCCAATGGCATGTTTGTCAGTCAGTGGATGGGGATGGGGGCACTTTATATGCCGGCTCCATCGACGTGCATGGCGGGCTGAGTTGGTATGACGCAGTCGTCCTACACGTACAGCAACGCCCGCCGTCATGTCAACCATCAGCCTGCCGTGTCGGGTTGTCGAGAGGAACGGGTTTCCACAAACTGGATCCACGTGCATGACAAGAAAGAAATTTTCTTTTATGCCTCGGGGGACAGGCGGCCGCCTTGGGATACGTACAGATGTGAGATATGGTGGCGGAGGTCTGGCCTGTTTCATCGCCCGCGGGGTGTTTTTGTGCCAATATTCAACACAGTGGCTTTGATGGTCACATTGCTGTCGCTGCGCCTGCTGTCTGGGCCAAGTTTGTTATTTAGAAATCGGGTCGGGCGGTTTTCCTGGCTCACTTAAAACAGCGTAGCACACGCTGCTATTCCTTAGAATGTGGATATTGGCACTTGTATCCATCGCCCGCGCCACACTGTTCTCTCGTCCGCGGTCCTGCCGCCTTTATTTGTTGACAGCATAACTCGTCAGGTGCCTGGGCTGCTGATTGCACCCAAACGACGGCGGAATCCCTTGCCGGTGCAAGCCACTGGGTCTCCAAAGGAGAGAACGAGTAGTAGGAGCGAACAAGAGGAGGGGGGGGGAGGGCCAGAAGGACGGAGGAGTTTCCTGACTCTTACCTTTAGGGCGCCCGCCATGGCCACCGAGCGGATTGAGCGGCAGTCTCTCAGTCCCTTTTTGTCTCCATTTTGTACATGTAAGGGTACCACCGAGGGAGGCATGGGCCAAAGCAGCGCGGCAGTATTTGTGGTTACTTGGATGTAGCCATGCTATTATTTTTTTTTCTTCCACCCCCTTTAATTTTTCTGTTTCTTGTGCTGTGCTCTACAGATTCGCATTAAGCCGAAAAATCAACACCAAATACATCTCCAAGTCGACCCGAGGGCCCCAAAATCTCTCCACGAAGACGTCGCCAAAGTGCCAAATAATTGTCCATCTAACCGATCTGGGCCCCGTCTATTCCGCGGCAGGTGGGTAATTAGTCAACCAAGGTGATTACTCTTTCTGGTAAGATCATCCCTTGTTTTGCGGCCAGGAGGGGAAGTTGCTTGGCCGCCCCTTTGGGTTTGGCTTTTTACGCGCCTCACGGCCAGAGCAGCTGCGGATTCTGGCTGCGACTCGTCGTTGCCACTTTCCTCTTTGTTGCGGGTTCTTGTCCTCCGACTTCGATCCGGTGGTACCTGATCAGGTGCTGGCGAGGAAGTTGCCGAAGAGGCCAGCAGGTGCAAGTGGGCTTTAATATAAACTTGTTTTATCTTCATCTCGCCGCGGTCCATATCTTCCCCTTCTTTTTTTTCTTCTTCTTTTGCCTGCTATACCTGCTTGTACTTATACGTCTCGTCTCGTCCTATTTTCATGTCACAACTTCTGGCATCTCGTCTTTGCTGCTCCTAAAATTGACTCTTGCCTCGAATCCTTCCCCCCAGACTTTGCAAGGCTCTGCATTAACCATATTTATTTTTCATGTTTTTCTATTTATTTTTCTTGGCCTCTTAAACGCCCTGCGCACCAGCCTGCGGGTCATCATTGCTTCTAGTATTGTCTTTTGCATTCTTTTCTTTTTAATATTTCCACCAGCCAGTTCTGTTGCTCGATTTCTCCTTCTCTCCGTTGTTGTTTCTCTTTTGTTCTTTGTCTGGTGCGCAGCTCCGTGTGTGACATCATCCGCCATCTCTCTCTCTTCCCGCCATTTCCGCCTCTTGTACTTGCTTGTAAATGGACGCATCTTTCTAGCCCACAAGCCCCCGCAAGACTTAATTGCTGTATTTCTGCCTTTGCTTTCATCTGCCGGCCCCTCCGCCCCGCCGCAGAAATGGCCGACGCTTCCACCAAGCCTATCGCCTCGGGTGGTGGCATCACCGCTTCCCTCATGCTTGCCGAGCCCAATCTCTTCCTGACCGGCTTCGACCACCATGGCCGGCGCCGCGGCCGGCGCAGCGAGCCTGGCTCGGCATTTCTCCGCGGCACACTCAAGTTAGAGCTTTCGCGCTCTGTCAAGATTAAAGAAATCAACCTGCGACTCAACGGCAAGGGTCGCATTGACTGGCCCGGCGCTGCCGGCGTCCCAATCAAAGGCCGCCGCCGCGACCACGAGCTGCTCAATTCGCTGTCACAGGAGCTGAAGTACTTCGACGTTGCCTCCAAGTCGTGGGAGACTGAATTCGGCACGCTCTGCACTTTTACGCTGGCCGGCGACAGCCAACAAGCCTGCCTGCCCCGCCCGAGACAAAATTCATTCCTCAGCCCCGACTCGGCCTCCGCCATATCTGTTGGCTCATCAAGCCGCTCCTGCAAAGAGGGTCGCCGGCTCAGTCTAGTGCACCGCGCGCGATCGCGCAGCGTGGGAAAGTCGGACACGTCAACGGCCGACGTCCATGTACATAAGGACTATAAACGCTTCCCGGCCGGCGTGTACGAATACAGCTTCGAAATCCCAGTCGACTACCGCTACTGCGAGACCGTCAATCTGCCAGCCGGCTACCTCACATGGCGCCTCAGCGCTGAGATTGTGCGACCAGGCCCCTTCAAGCCCAATGTGCATGGCTTCCGCGACATCTCCATCATCCGCCTCCCTGACATGCTGTCGCTCGAAGTCACCGAGCCCGTCGCTATTCGCAAGTGCTGGGAAGACCAGCTCTACTATGAAATGGTGCTCTCGGGCCGCACGTTCCCCATTGGCGGGCGACTGCCTATTACATTGAAGCTGCAGCCCCTTGACAAGCGCGTACAACTGCTCAAGGTGCGCGTGTACATTTCCGAGTCCATCGAGTACATCTCCAAGTATCTCGACCCACATACCAACCTCATGGTCAGACGCAAAGACCCGAAGCGCATGTTCTGTATCTTTGAAAAGGTTGCCGGCCAGGACATTGACAACAGCCGCTTTCCGGGATCCTCGCTAACGTACCGTCGCGGCGGCGAGCTTGATGCCGAGACCCGCCAGGCTCACCGCACCGAGGCATCAGCGCGCGGCACCATGCCCGAGAACTACGATGCCATGCACTTCCGCAATCGCGTGTCCAACATGTTGGGCGAGCTGGACCTGGGACTGGAGCAACTGTGGGGGGATACCGAGCTGGATCTGAACGTGCAGATTCCGACATGTCAGATGATGGCGCGGAAATCAGAGCTGCATGTACATCCAGACGTGAGCTGGACACGCTTTGCAGTGCAGCATTGGGTTCGGGTAAGTCTTTCTTGCGCGGGGGGCGTTCGTCGTGTTGACTTTGCACTGCCATCTCTTACTAACTTGCGTATTCAAGGTCGTCCTCAGAGTTGCCAAGCGCGATGACGTCAAACCAGCCTCCTACAAGAACCAATACGAAATCACCATCGAGTCGCCCATAATGATCCTCAATTGCCGCAACAACGAAATGACGCTTCCTCAGTATTCGTCAGTTGACAACGCCATGGACACTGCATCACAGCCACATCGCCAGTGCGGCTGCCCCGATGCGCCGATCACTCCTTTCCCGCGCTCATCGTCGCCCTTGACACTACCCGGCATGTCACCCAAGACACTGGTAGTAACACAGATCGAGCCCATAGCCGGCGACAACCTCGACCTCAATTCCACATCTCCGCCACCGGCGCGTCAACCCACGCCACCGCTACGCGGCATCAACCGTGCGCCGACATACCAGCCGCGCGCATTCACAGACCTGACCATCGACACCACCATGGACCTACCGACCCCGTACGACGACGATATCAACGAGGAGAATGGGCTCCCGCGGCCACCGCAATACGACGTGGTTGTTGGCACGCCCAGTGTCGACGGACTGGCCGACTACTTCTCCCGGCTCCAGACATACAACAATACAGCCCATGGAGTTGGCGCCGGCGCTGGGCACACACGTAGTTCAGCTGACTACGACAGCGATGACAGCGGCGATGCGCCTGTGCGCCTGGTGAATCGCGGCGGGGGAGTCAATGTCCGCAATCCAATGTGTCCCGTGCTGCTACGCGCGCCAAGCCGCAGTATGGATATGCAGCGGCCGGCACTCGAGGCCATCATGGGCCGGCCAGGGCGAGTAGGCCGGGGGTGACGGTGAAGTCATTGTGGCATTTGCGTTGGCGTTGGCGTGGGATGTTTTGTTTGGACGAGGTTTATAGACGGAGGACTCTGGATTTTTATGCGAGCTGGAAACAGCAATGTGGGTTCATTGTATGCAACGTAGCAACCCTAATACAGGCTGGCACTTTGTGATGAACCTCAAGTGCCTGAAGCTAAAAAAAAAAAAAAAAAAAAAAAAACGGTGACTTGTTACCTGTGAAGCAGAACAAAGCTAGACCGTGAGCTGAGCCAACACTCGTGATGACTCAGCAGAAAAGACAGGGTCTCTGTAGCCACCTGCCCCAAACCGCACGTTTCAAGGGGCATGTCATGGAAGGTTCTACGGAGCGGGAGTTTTAGGAGTTGTGAAGACGCTGTTTTGATGTGAAATGGAAGACAACATGGTTGAATGCTTGGAAATAACCACCCTTGGAGATAACGGCCAATGATTTGTTGGGTATGGCCTGTACCGTGTCTGTGGGTGCAGCGTAGAGCGATAACGGGTGCGTTTTATAATTCTGGGATTGCAGTTTAGTCTTTTTGGGAGCAGCTGTTTAGGAATGCGAGCTGGATATTGGAAAAGACCCCAGAATTGGACGCTGCCAAGGATGAAACCTAGCAGCATCAGATGAAATTAAGAACCTTCAGGGATTCTCAATCGTGGTATCAGGTGGAATAGAGGATCTGCCAGGGATAGTTGGCCGAAGTATCAAGTCGCATCATACAAGGAAAAGAGAGTGTAATAAGGATAATAAGCAGTTGGTGTAAGGGGGACAGCGCTGCCAGAGCAATACTTTAACAGGGCTTCAGGTAGATACGGCGATGTCAGGGGGCCAGCAATAATGGAACCTGTCGGAAATACAGCACCCCAGAGAAGAATTACAGCTGGTCTTACTGCAGACTACAGCACTTGCAGCTCCAGTTACACCTTTGCTGGTGCCTGTAACACAGGCCACAACTGCACAGACTCAGGCACAGAGTCCTCGCCGTCTCACCGTCTCGCCGCCAGTACCCGACAGCCCGCCAGCGACCAGCCAAGCCCAATGTTGGTTTTAAGATGAGTGATTCTCCGTCCAATGTGTTTCACCATCACAGTGTCCCCCGTCCAAAATAGCAACACCAGGGGCAGTGGAACATGAAAGAACATGGGATGTGAGCGAGTCCCATGTTTCGCTTTGCGTCCTGCTGGGTGTTGGGATGAGAGGGTCTGAGAACTGCTGGCGACGAAGTCTGTAACTAGTTGCTAGGGCACTTGTGCAGGATTCCTGTTGTGTGGCAAAGGGCCATCTCGGACGTATAAAAAGCCTGTCAACTCCCACCTTTCACATTGTGAGAGTCCTCTTCTCTCTTCTTACGGTGCAATGGACTGGAACCATTTTCTCTAAGACTCTTCGTTTTGTTGGACATTTTCACATTCATTTTTTTCTACTGCTGTATTGACTGGCTCATTTACATTCTTTGATACATTCTTTTCCCACCCTTTTGCCTTCTCTTCACACATTCACTCATTCACTCCAACACTCAGGTTTCCTATCCTCGCCCATCATGCATTTCACCGCTTCCACCCTTCTTCTGGCCTCTACGGCCATGGCTGCCTCCAACCTGGTTGGTCTCAACGATCTGGCCAAGTCGGCTGGCAAGAAATACTTTGGTACCGCTACCGACAACAGCGAACTGACTGACACTGCCTTTGTCGACATGCTCAAGAACCCCTCCATGTGGGGTGCCCTGACCCCCGGCAACACCCAGAAGTGGCAGTTCACCGAGAAGAGCCAGGGTGTGTTCACCTTTGAGGACGGCGACGTCATCGCCGACCTGGCCGCCAGCCAAAACATGCTCCTGCGCTGCCACACTCTCGTCTGGTACTCTCAGCTGCCCTCGTGGGTCACCTCGGGCACCTGGACCAAGGACACTCTGACCAAGGTCATGGAGACTCACATCACCAACGAGGTCGAGCACTACAAGGGCAAGTGCTACTCCTGGGACGTCGTCAACGAGGCCCTCGAGGAGGACGGTACTTTCCGTGACAACGTCTTCCAAAAGGCTATTGGCGCCGACTACATCCCCCTGGCCTTCAAGTACACCGCTGCCGCCGACTCTGCCGCCAAGCTGTACTACAACGACTACAACATTGAGACCTCGGGTGCCAAGGCCAAGGCTGCTGTTGGCATTGTTGAGAGCGTCAAGGCTGCTGGTGCTCCCATTCACGGTGTTGGTCTCCAGGCCCATCTGGTTGTCGGCCAGGTTTCCTCCAAGGCCTCGTACGTCGACACCCTCAAGAGCTTCCTGGCTGCTGGTGTTGAAGAGGTTGCCTACACCGAGCTTGACATCCGTCACTCGAGCCTTCCTGCCTCGACCTCCGCCCTTGAGAAGCAGGGTGCCGACTACGCCACTGTCGTCGGTGCCTGCCTGGACGTCCCCGAGTGTGTCGGTGTGAGCATCTGGGGTTTCACTGACAAGCACTCCTGGATCCCCTCAACCTTCCCCGGAACTGGTGATGCCCTGCTGTTCGACAGCAACCTGGAGCCCAAGCCCGCCTACTACTCCGTCTCGGCGGTCCTAGCTCGCGGTGGTTTCACCACTGTCACTGTCGTTGCCTCTACCTCTGCCACTGCCACTGCCACTGCCGCCCCCATGGTCCTCGCTGCTGCTGCCTCCACTCCCGTGCCCGCCACTACTGAAGACGATACTTGCGAGCCCGATGAGGAAGACACCACTTCCTCTGCCAGCCCGTCCACTCCCTCGACCACCCCTCAGGAGGACGACACCTGCGAGCCCGATGAGGAAGACACCACTTCGTCTGCCAGCCCTTCGACCTCTACCAGCACCACCCAGGAGGATGACACCTGCGAGCCCGATGAGGAGGACCAGCCCAACCCTGCCGCCACGCCCGCCAGACAGTCTGCTGCCGCCTCGCGCACCTCGGCCTCCACCGGTGCTACGCAGACTGCTGCCTCAAACTCTGGCACCGCTTCCCAGTACCAGCAGTGCGGTGGTAACTCGTGGACCGGCCCTACTGCCTGTACCACCGGCTTCACCTGCACCAAGCAGAACGATTACTACTCCCAGTGCGTATAAAGCGATAATCAGAAGACATTGGAGGAGGGGAAGTTGGGAACGCCCGTTGTTTATACATACCAATTTAGTCTATAGCCTTAAATAACAACCCAGGGTTGTGAGCAAATTATCTCTGTGCAAATTTGCGGGTGTGATGATGTCTCAAGAGAGTTTTGGATGTCTTTTGTAAAACCCAGAAATAAGGTGAGACAAAGTGGAGCTTGTGTCTGAGGAAGGGGCGGGCGCAGCATTTTTAGGAATTTAGCGCACACGTGCCAGGGGCCATTTTATAACCCTACATCTGGTACAACCCTAATAGTGACAACAACCGACAATCACGATCTACAATTCAAGCAATTGCGAAGACTTGAAATGTTTGAAATCCAACTGGCCAGACGGTACACCAGGGCTGTCTAAATGAATCACGTGCACCCACAAAAATACAGCGTTTCGTTTGGCAAAGACTTTAATTTGCCTTTCGGGGATGTTAGTTATCACCAAGTAGAATCGGGCATCCGCCCAGCCATCCAGCTGAACCCCGCGCTTAATGACATTTCCTCGCCAATTGAACAATCACCTCACAGCCTCTGCCACGCGGCCAGGCGCTCTCGTCTCCAATGTTTTCTCTTCTCTCACCACTCCTCTTCTCCCCACCGAGCAGTTTATGAGCCCAGAAATCGAATGTGAAGCCCAGGCTAACTTTTAATTCCAGGTCTGGAGCCGGCTAGCTCTCAAGCCAACTGTTCGTGGCTTCGGCCTTCTCCTGTCTCTGTGAAGGATCAAGACCGCCCACTTCCGTCCTGGACCCAGGCTAGTCCCTATTGAGCTGCGTTTTTTCTCGCTTCGCTTGCATATCTCCTTTGGTGCAGCTAGACCGTCTGGTTGGCCGCTTTTCAGCCCGATTACATAGAGAGCAGGTTGGATCTCAGGTGTCTTTTTTTTTTTTCTGACGACAACGAAGACCCTGATCGATAGTGTGCTGGGTGGAGCTTTCTCAGCCAGAGGAACAGGAAAACAAAGCGGCCCTCCGTTCCTTCGCTTCTTCTCTGTATTTTCTGTCGTTCTAGCCTTCTTGGTGAGTTCGCTCCCTTGTATCCTTTTTTCCGCCCGTCAACTCGGCCATATAAACCTGTCAAAATGCTAGTGACAGGGGACTTTGAACGATGGGATCGCTGGATGGTCAATCCACAGGCTTGTTTCCATGTGGCCGGATCTTGGCGGGTGTTGCCATCATGAAGACTTATGCCTGACTGCATGTCCACTACAGCGAATGCTACATGTCAATGTATACTCATCATCATCGTACATTGTGTCTGCATATGCAGGTCAATGTCACCCGTCAGCACCCAATTCTTCTCTCGACTCTACCCTCGCCTCATTATGTGCCCATGTTCGGCCAGTCGCTCCTCAGCAGCAGCGCTTAAGGTAGTGAGTGGGTTTTGTAATTATTCACCTTGACAGAAATCCACTTGATCTCTCTCTTTTGTTCTTCCCTGCCCACCTCTCCCCCGTGCGCTCGACTTCATGACCACATCTCGCTTCTTCAGCCGCTTTGGATTTCTCCTTTCTTTTCTTGTCGTTAGAAAGAACAGCACAAGTCTCACTGGCGTTTATTCTTTTGTGCAAAAGTGGCATAGACTAGGTCGAGGGAGTTCGCCTTCTCACACGCTAAAACGTGGCCTACCTTTCCTTGCTGCAGTCTAATCTCTCTACAGGCTAGTTTTCTTTTTCTCTTTCTAGTGCCTCGATTCACTCTGCAAGGAGAATCACTTCATGAGCTTCTGCTGGCTCAGAGTGAAGGATCGATAGAGCGATGAATGCTGCCAATTTGGGATAGCACACCCTCACGAGGGGGAAGCATCCAGTCGCCAGGGTCTTGCTATGACAGGGTCTTATCTTGCTTCATCTTGTTAGTGAATACTATTATTTCCCTTTTGGGCATAACCCTCAAAAAAAGAAAACAAACGACTCACTATCAGAGACTGTTCTTGAGAAAACCACCATGGTGAGAGGAGGAGCTGATGAGCATGGCCTAGGCCATTGGGCCTGCCGTTGGGTAAATCCGGGCCCAGTCGAGAGATCTAGTAGCGGTGGGGTTACATCCGTGATCAGGACTTTCCCGAACGTATATCTAGCTGCCTCCCATCTTGCTCGTTGTTAGCCGGTCTCCTTCCCTCTTCAGCCCAGGCATCGTGTCCAAGGTCCTCTCTGCCCTTCTCCCCTCCCCCCCCCTCCCAGCCGTTTGGCCGGCTTCCTTTCTTGCATTTTTTCTTGTTCCTATTTTTGTTTGTTAATACCTGAAAGTCTTTCTTTTTTTACCCTCCCCCTCCAGAGATCACCGGCTTAATTCACCTCGACATAATGGTCCGCGCCTCTGCCCTTGCTTTGGCTTTGGGCCTCTCTGGCCTCATTGCTGATGTCCAGGCTGCTCCCCGCGGTGCTGAGACTATTTTGAACTCGCACACGGAACAACGTCGCGCGCTCCCATGTAAGGACAAGCCCTCGTCCCCTCCCGTTCATGATGGTATCCCCCGAAGCAGCAACAGCAACAGCAACAATCATGGCAACGTTGGTTACAATCACGGTGGCTTTAGCAACAAGGGCTATAATGGCCACAATGATAACAGCCGTGGTCATGTCAATGGCAACAGCCGGAACTATGGCAATGGTAGAGGCCCTGCCAGCAAAGGTCCTGGAAACAACAAGGGTCCTGGTAATGCTAGCAAAGGCCCTGGAACCCACGGCAATGGTTACGGCAATGACAATGGCAAAGGCCGTAACGATAGCAATAGAAATGGTAACCCCCGCGGTTCCAGCACCAGCACAACTAGTCGCAGCACCAGCACCAGCACTGGAAAGCTGAGCAGCAGTTCTGCTGCCCTGTCTTCTTCCTCAGCCCCTGCTTCAGCTTCAGTCTCTACTCAGACCGTGTCTTCAGCTCCTACTTCGGCTTCATTCTCCGCTCAGGCTGTCTCCTCAAGCTCAAGCTCGGGCTCACCTTTTGTTACGACCGTGACCTCACCTCCGGCCCAAGGTTCCTCTCAGGCTTTGACTTCCACTCCTTCTTTCTCTAACAGCACTGCTGGAACACCTTCGTTTTATTACAACTCCACTACTTCGACTTTCTCTTACAATTCAACCACTACGACGCTGTCATCGTCACTGACGCTCTCTTCTTCTGACTCTTTGTTTTCCTCTGCCTCTACTTCACTCACTACTTCTTTGGACGCTTCCGTCATTCCTTCAACCACGCTTTCTAGCACTTCAAGCTTGCCGTCTGTAGCTTATTTGCCTTTCGATACCCTCTCTTCTACTGCCTCTATTATTTCTTCTGTGGATACTTCCTCCTATGAGTCTTCCTCTCTGTCATACCCAACAGTGACAGTGTCAACCCCTTGGTACCTAACTGCCACTGGTTTGTTCATCTCGGGCCCAGCTTCTGTGTCTACCTACTCCGGAAATAGCACTGGCATCTACACCTCGGCTACTACTGATGTTTCCGTTCCCCTTGACACATCGGTTTCTGGAACTTCGACTGCTCTTGAAACTTCTACTGAGATTGAGACTACTCAAAGTAAAGCCACCACGGCCCCCACTTCGAATGACGTTGAGACTTCTACTGTGGAGTCCTCTGTTATTGAGACTGAGGCTTATACGAGCTATTCCGCTACTGAGACTGAGACTTCTATCACGGACTCTGTTATAGAAACTTCGGCTACTACATCTAGTGTTGGGCCTGAAACTTCCACTGACAGTGCTGCTCCTACCTACGGTTCAGTTATTGGAAATACCACCTCAGTTGAGACGACGAGCACTACTTCTGCCCTCACTGAAGATGTGACTGCTATTGTGAACGCTACCTTCACAACCAACTCTATTGCCGCTGATACTACTGTTTCAACCTCAACCCTCGTGGCTTCTGAGACATTCGTGGCCGTTGGGACAACTGTTGCCCCGTACACCTATTCCACTGCCAAGACTTCTGTTATTGCCAACACGCCGGTTGCTTCTGTTGCTGCCAATGTATCTGTTGCTACAAACACCTCTGTTGCTGCCCTGTCTAGTAAGAACTGGCAAATGACTGAAAATTTGAATTATAGTTTACTGACACTTTTGGTTCTCTTTAGCAACGGATGACGTCACTGCGACCACCTCAACCACCCTTTCCGTGACTGAGAGCAGTTCCACTTCAACGGTAGCTGCTACCACGACGAGCACCTCTCTCTCAACCACAACCACTTTTACGACCACGAGCTCGTCTAGTGTGTCTACCACCACTTCTAGCACCTCCACTTCGTCTACCGGCGCTGCTGTGACTGTGGCTCAAGATGGTTCCGCTCAGTTCACCGCTATCAACCAAGCTATTGCCTACGCTCAGGCCTCTGGCATCCCCACTGTATCTGTACTAGCTGGCACCTACACTGAAGCTGTGACTATCTCGAGTACTGCTTCGGTCACTATCGCTGGTCCTACCGCCGCCTCTTATGTGGATAACAAGGTTACCATCAACCAGCCTGGTCGGGTTATCACCTACTCTGCTGCTGCCCGTGTTGCTTGGCGTAATATCAACATTGCTAGTACCGATGCCACAGCTGCTAGCTCTGCTTCCGGAAGTGTGTACCTGCGTGGTGGAAAGAATGCCTTTTATGGCTGCTCCCTTGTTTCTGCCGGAGCTGGCTGCTTGTCTGGTAACTATGCTGCTGCTATTGTTGCTGATTCGTACATTGAAGCTTCCGACAAGCTTCTATATGCCTACCCTTCGGTGTACCTGTTCCGGACACGCGTTGTACCGACTGCGTCTAACGCTCTGATTGTTTACAACCAGGGAGCCACGATTAGCTCAGTCCTGTATAACTCCACTATTGTCTTGGACTCGTCTGAAATTGCACAGAAGAGTGGCGTGACCAACACCAACGTTTTCCTGGCAGCTGCCAACTCCCAAGGTGGCTCGGTTGCCCTGTTCCGTAACACGAGTATGGCTTCATTTATTGCCGGTACTGGTGTTCATATTGACAGCAAAACTCAGTACGCCGGTAACCTGTACACTGAGTTCTACACTTCTGGAGCTGGTGCCTACAAGGCTAACGCAGCCGCTCGTGCTGCCTATGTCAAGTCTGTCACTGATGGTAGCTCTCTCCAGAGCTATGAGCTGAAGGCTTTCTTTGCCACAGTGTACCCGTCTGTTGCTTCCACTGACGTGAACTGGATTGATGCCGATATTGTGTCTGCTATTGCTGCTAGCGGTTCTGCCCAGGCTATTGCGGCTACTGCTACCACTACCACTGTTCTGTCAACAACCACCACCACCACCTCTACGTCTACATCTACGCTTTTGACCACCACTTCTGCCGCACTCAATACCACTACTTCGGCCGTGACTACCGCCACCACCACCTCCACTTCTGTCCCGTCCACTTTCACGGTTGCCCCTACTCCTACCACTGGCCAATACGGAAGTGTGCAGTCTGCTGTTGCAGCTCTGCCCAATGATGGCGCTGCGTACACCATCTACATCCTGGCCGGTACCTACACTGAGCAACTGTCTATCAACCGCACTGGTCTGGTGACACTTCGTGGTGAGACCACATTTGCCAACGATTACACTCAGAATAAGGTCCGCGTTGAGTTCTCCCGTGGCTACTTGACTAGTCTTAGTCGCAATGAGGAGACCCCCGTCCTCTACTCGCGTAAGACTGATGGCTCGGGTCTGTCGCTGTACAACATTGACTTCGTCAACACGTACCCCCAGACTACCAACACTGCCGCCCTTGCCGCCGACTTCTACGGCAAGAAGATGGCCGCTTATGGTTGCTCCTTTGTTGGTTTCCAGGACACTCTGCTGGCGAACCAGGGTACTCAAGTTTTCAGCAACTGCTACATTGAGGGAAGTGTCGACTTCATTTGGGGTTACTCCAAGGCTTTCTTCCACCAGTGCTACATCGCTTCCAACACTGCCAAGGGTGCCAGTATCACTGCCCAAAACCGCCCCAGTGCCTCGTGGGCTGGTGGCTTCGTTTTTGACCGCTGCTATGTGACATACACCTCCGCTTATGGCACTACCATGGGCCAGACCTACCTGGGTCGTCCTTGGAGCAGCTATGCCATCTCAGTTTTCCGCAACTCTTTCCTGGATAAGCATATCAATGCTGCCGGTTGGAGTATCTGGTCTACTTCGGCGCCTCAGACTGACAATGTGCTGTTTGGCGAGTTTAACAACTCTGGTCCTGGTGCTTGGACTTCTACCACCCAGCGTGCTAGCTTTGCGACCAACCTCACCGCTGAGCAATCTTCCGCTTACGACATTGGTACTTGGCTTGGAGATATTTCGTGGGTTGATAACACTGCCTACGCTTACGTCCCCAGCTATCCTCTGCAAGCCAACACCACCGCTGCCATCACCGAGACTACTCAGAACTACACTTGGGCTGTTCCTACCAACGGTACCGAGCCTCCTGTTGGTGCCGTTCTGGTTTCCGTCGACGGTTCCGTTGAGGGCTCTTTCAGCAACCTCACTTCGGCTATTGCCTCGCTGCCCTCTGACTCCTCTCCCCAAGCTATCTTCATCTACCCTGGCACCTACACTGAGCAGGTTCCTTCCATCAAACGCTCCGGCCCTGTGATGCTCATCGGTTACACCACCGCCACCCCGGGTAGCGGCTACTCTTCCAACACCGTTACTCTTACCCAGGCTCGTGGCCTGTCTGTGTCTCCTGTTCCTGTTGGTCACAGCAACTCTGAGACTGCTACCATTGCTACTGGCAGCACACAGATTTCCCTGTACAACATTGCCATTATCAACACTGAGAACCTGGATGGTGCGCAGAAGAGCTATGTTACTCTCGCTGCTTCTCTCTACGGCACTCACATCAGCATGTACGGTTGCTCCATGATTGGCTGGCAGGACACTCTTCTGACTGGTCAGACTAACGGTTACATGTACTTCGAGAGCAGTTACATCAGCGGTGCTATTGATTTCATTTGGGGTTACAGCGCTGCCTATTTCAAGGGTTGCACTATCGCTGCCAAGCAGGCTAAGAGCTGCATCACTGCTCACAACCGCGCTTCTTCTAGCGCCATTGGTGCCTACGTTTTTGATCAGTGTCTGTTCACTGCTGCTAGCACTGAGGGCTTCTCTGTCTCTAGCCTTTCGCAAAGTGTCTACCTTGGTCGCCCGTACAATAGCTACGCCCGTGTTATTGTCAAGCAGTCCTACCTCAGTTCCATCATTGCCCCTGCTGGATGGAAGCAGTGGAGTACTACCAGCCCTAACCTGGACTATGTCACCTTTGCCGAGTTCAACAATACTGGTCCCGGTAACTGGGAGAACAATGCCGCCAGTCGTGTGGCTTTCGGCTCTGCCACACTGCTTGATAGCGATTCGTACCCGCTTTCTAGCGTCATGGACAGCGTCACTTGGATTGATCTGACCCGCTGGGATTCTATTCAGACCCCTCAGGAGACTGGCTCTACTACCACCGTCATTCCCACCAACTCCACTACTGTTTACGATGGTACTACTCCCCCGGCTGGTGCTTTCATTGTGTCCAAGACTCCCATCGAGAACACCACAACCTACACCACCATCCAGGATGCTCTGAACGCTCTTCCTTCCAGCTCCAAGACTACCGCCACCGTTTTCATCTATCCCGGCTCGTACTCCGAGCAACTGATCTTGAACAAGAGCGGCACCACCATTTTCATGGGTTACTCGGAGCGCCCCGAAGACTACTCGGCCAACACCGTCACTATCACTTTCGATCACGGTATTGACACACAGGCCGACCAGTCTAACTCTGATGGTGCCACCGTGTATGCCACTGGCAATTACTTCAAGGCACAGAACATCAACTTTGACAACAGCTACGGAACTGCTTCCAAGTAAGTTTTCTTCCCCTTACGCATGCTAAATGTTTTCCTCCTGCTAACTCCTTATAGCTATGCCGCTCTGGGCTTTGCTGTCCGCAGCAGCAAGTACGCCTCGCTCTACCAGTGCTCAGTTGTCGGTTCTCAGGATGCCCTGCTAATCAACGGTAACCTCTTTGCTGCCAACTCATACATTGAGGGTACCATTGACATGATCTGGGGTTCTGGCCGTGGTTACTTCCTCAACAGCACGATTGCTCCTGCCCGTGATGATATTTCGATCACTGCTGATAAGCGTGCCACGAGCACCACCGCTGGTGGTTTTGTTTTTGACAAGTGCACTGTAAAACCCGCCAATGGCGCGAGCTACTCTGAGATCTCTCTGGGTCGCCCGTGGAACAACCTGGCGCGTGTCGCCTACGTCGAGTCATACCTTGACTCTTGCGTCCAGGCATCTGGCTGGGAGCAGTGGTCCAAGAGCAGTCCCCAGACCGATGGCGTCCTCTTTGGTGAGTACGCCAACTCAGGCCCCGGCGCTGATACGAGTGCTCGTGCTTCCTTTGCTACGCAGCTGTCAGACTCTGAGGTTGCTCAATTCGAGCTGGCTACCTTCTTTGGTGATGTTTCGTGGATTGACACCACTCTCCTAACTTCTTCCCCCTTCGTGTCTGGCAACGCTACCATCACGCAGGTCATTACTGTTACTCAGACCGTCACTGTGTCTGGTGTTGCCACTGCCACTTCCACGATCAAGGCCACTCAGGCCGTGCAGGTGACTGTCACTTCGACTGTCTCTAGCAAAGTCACTGTAACTCCCACGCCTACCACTACTGTCACCAAGGTTGAAAAGGCCACCGTGACCAGTGTTGAGACCTCTACTGTTCCTGGAAAGACGACGACTATTATGTCCACTGTTACTTCTGACATTGGCACCACTGTGACTCCTGCTCCCAAGACTGTCACTTCGACTCTGAAGAGCACTGCCATTGTCACCATCACCTCTATCACCACACTCAAAGCCTCCACTGTCAAGTCCACGACCACCGTCTCTTCAGTTGTGACCTCTACCGCCAAGGCCCAGTCGACTACCGTGACGGCCTTCAGCACCATCTACATCACGTCCACGGCCAAGCAGTCTACTATCTCTACCACCAGCACTGTCTTTAAGACCGTTGGCAGCACCGATGCTACTACCACCTCTCTGAAGGCTAAGACTGTCTCAGCTACTGTGACTGCTACCAGCACCAAGACTACCAAGAAGACCACCACTCTGTCTTGCATTCCCACTCTGGCCCGCCGCTCTTTTGAGGAAGTTGCCGAGGAGGAGGAGGATCTGGCTAAGCGTGCGGTCACTCAGTTTAGAACCACCACTGTCACTGTTACCTCTACCGCCTTGGCCACGTCGACTGTGTTCAAGACTGGTGCTGCTAGCACCACTTCCGTCACGGTTACTGTGACTGCGTTCAGCACCGCCACGCTAAAGGCCGTCATTCCTACTGTTACTGAGACTTCCACTTCTACTAAGCTTTCGACTGTTAAGGTTACCGGAGCTGACATCACTGTGTCTTCCACGACCACCAAGACTACTGGCAAGACCACCACCCTGGCTGCTGCCACCTCGACGTCGACCGTCACTGCCCTGGAGACCTCGACTACCGTCGTCAAGTCAACCGTGACCAGCGCCGCTGTAACCAGTGTGGCTACCGTCTCCAAGGTCAGCACCGTCACCGTCCCGGCCAGCACCTCGACTGCGACTGTCACCAAGGCGACCACCATCTCGTCGACTGTCACGCCCACCCCTGTGACTAAGGTGACTGTCAAGACGGTTACCGTCAGCCTCGTCCCCATTACCACTGTGACTCTCCAGAGCACTGTGACCAAGACCAAGACGGTTGAGGTCAAGACCACCGTCACCCAGTGGGCCACCAAGACTGCCAAGAATGCCCCGACCTGCGCTTAAGCGGGTGTGGAGATGAATTGGAGGATGTTGGGCTGGGGACCAGGGGTGATGTTGGCCATTGGGCCGTATATAATTTTTTTTCTCTTCTACCTGTACTTCATATTTTTCAATACCCGTAATTTATTATTCTTTTTCTTCAACATTACTTGCAAAGGCAAATTTTCTGTGAGCATGACATTTGACAAGATATTTTTTTCTCGTGCCTTTGAAAACGAATCACTCGGGTAATCTAGGAGCCTTGGCGGCCTTTCATCCTGGAGAGAAGAGAAGACATGCTTTACAATGATCGTCGAGTACGGCGAAAATCGATGGCGAATGTGTGATACTCAATCAGTTTAGTTCTCAAACTATTTATTGGTGCCTGGCACGACTCTGTTGTCCGGTCGTTGTGACTTGCGTATGAGTATGCAAATACAAGTAAAAGCGGCCCAGGTTAGACGCCAAATGCCTCCGACTCTTATATTTCGTACCTGTCTCGGTATCGACAAAGGGCCCTCTCGGTCGACGGGGTGTTCACGATCCAGCGACGTCATTTACCCCTGAAGGACTTGTTCGTCCAGCCCTGCCGGGGACTTTGTACATCGAATGCAAGCATTTGCATTCCTCGGTACCCCTGGTGCCGATTGCTCCGTCCGCTCCGGCATTATTTAGTCGATGCGTAGGATGTCCAAGCACTGCATTCCATCCAAGTATGTACATACAATATTGACCAGCCGCTGGTGCTTGATGTAGTGTCGTATTGACAAGGCAGCAATTGGGGGCGATGGTTCCATCCTGACAGGTGCATGCTGTCCTTTGAGGTTTTAAGCTTTTTAAGCTCTTTCGGCTCTCTTAGTATTCGCATCGGCAGACATCCACGTGACTTCATTAGACGCTGCGATCTTGCCATCCACGCATGCGCAAACCTCGACCACTTACTTGAGCTATGTTCTTGTTGCCACGGGCTTTGTGTCTCCTGCTCTGCTGCAGCGACAACTTGGAGCTTGAGCAAGGGGGGAAATCTGAGCTAGTTCTACATGGATGCGAAACGGAGGCTTAAATACCTTACAAATGTGTAGATGAGATGGTAAGGGGCCGGTTTGAGATCTTGGTCAAGTAGGATGCCTCGGCAAATGGCTTGTTAGGATCTGCCCCCATGGTTTATCAACTATAGCACTAGGTAGGGCACTCCCGACACCCGGTGGCTCATGGCGAAGGATCGACCCAGCATCGAATAAGGATGGATACATGGAAATCAAAATTCGGATAACACATCAAGGCGGCGGACTACAGTGGACCGCGCAGAGAAGCCCGTTCGGTTTCCGGGAGAGCCACCACAAAAGACCAGTAAGCACTTATGTTTGCCACGGGGTCCTATCTCAGATTGTTCCTAGATGCTGCTGGGGAGACGATATCGTGGCGGGAGAACGATGATGAAAGGAGTGGAGGAGCTTAGCCAAAACGGTGGGCTGAGGACTGCGTCTTGACAAACATGTGCGGTCAGGTTCGTTCCAGCTGGGTGGCCACGGGGAATAGACCTGGGGCGACAATCGTGTTCGGCACTTTTGTGAGCATGCGTGTATATAGCAGGATTCAATGCTGCAGACACGTTGATATCAGGATGCATATATCTAGACCACTCCCGGCATGTTCCTACTCTGCCTGACTCCTCTTCTCCTTCATTCTGCAGTACAGGCATCTTGTTGACCTCTCTGCCTTCCTCGCCTCGCCAACTTTGACGGCTCTCTCCTTTTTGCTGGCCCTTTGGTTAATATCTGATGCCCTTTCACCTCTACCTCGCCTGAGACTATCGACATAATCCTACCCTTTGGCAAGATGGTTCGTTTTGCTACCTTTACTCTGGCCCTGGGCTTTATTTGGGATGCTCAGGCAGCTCCCCGTGTTGGTAAGTCTATCATGATCACGCACATGGGAAAGCATTTCCAAATTCACCGCAGCCCGACTTGTCGTCCCCCCCTCCCCCTGCTCTTTGTGGTGCTATTGAGAGCAGCAAGAACAAGGGCAGACTCCACAGCAAAAGCGCCCGTGGCCAAAGCTCCTCTAGACGTGGCAATTATGGGCCTCAGGGTGATTTGAGCGGTAAAGAGGAAAAGCAGGAGCCACTAGAGACCACTGCGGGTGTCACAACGGCAACATCCGGCGCTGTGACAGTTGCCGAAGCTCTGGGAACAGATGTAATCTGTGGCAATGGTCCTAACAGTGGCAATGGGAACTATCGTGGCTCTAGTGACGGAAATACAGCTGAGAAGCCTGCCAGGGGTCATACTGCCACCGCTTTGACAGCTTCTATTCGTCCAGCTCAACTCCTCCCTCGGGGTATGATCACAAGCATCGCTGTCTGATGCCTTGTATCCCGTTGTTTGCCAGTGGGATGCCGGCTTACCGCTCTTGAAACCAGCTTCTTTGTTCTCGAGTCGCACTTTACTAACGCATATCCTCATACAGCATATGATGTCGTGAAAAGATCCGGCTCAAATACGCTTCCCATGGACGCTTCAAAGACATCCAGCGCCAGCCCGCCTACCATCACTGTCGCTCCTACTCCTGCTGCCGGCCAGTACGGAACCGTACAATCTGCCATTGCAGCTCTCCCGGACGATGGTGCCCCTTACACCATCTACATCCTGGGCGGCACCTAAGTTGAGCAAGTATCCGTCAACCGCACTGGCCTAGTCACGATCCGTGGAGAGACGGATTTCCTCAATGACTACACCCAAAACAAGGTCCGCATTGAGTTCTCGCGGGGCTCTCGGACTGGTCTTGGCCGTAATGAGGACACTCCCGTGTTCTATTCAAACAAGACCGACGGCTCGGGACTCTCACTCTACAACATTGACTTCGTCAACACCTTCCCGCAGACGACCGACACCGCCGCCCTCGCTGCCGACTTTGTCGGCACAAACATGGCTGCGTACGGCTGCTCGTTCATTGGCTTCCAGGACACTCTCCTCGCCAACACGGGCAAGCAGCTCTTCAGTAACTCTTACGTTGAAGGCAGCGTCGACTTCATCTGGGGCTTTTCCAAGGCTTTCTTCCACCAGTGCTACATTGCCTCAAACACGGCTCGTGGTGCCAGTATCACGGCACACAACCGCCGCAATGCTTCAGTAGAGGGCGGTTTCGTCTTTGACAACTGCTACGTGACCTACACTTCGACCTACGGCACCACCATGGGCCAGACCTACCTGGGCCGCCCGTGGAGCAGCTTTGCCATCTCTGTTTTCCGCAACTCGTTCCTGGACGAGCACATCAACCCTGCCGGCTGGGACAAGTGGTCGACTTCGTCACCTCAAACTGAGAATGTTTTCTTCGGCGAGTTTGAAAACACCGGTCCTGGTGCCTGGTCCTCTACCACCCAGCGTGCCAGCTTTGCCACCAAAATGACTGCTGAGCAGGCCTCTGCTTATGAGATTGGAAACTGGCTTGGTGATCTTTCCTGGGTGGACAAGACTGCCTACGCCTACGTGCCGAGCTACCCTCTGAAGGGGAAGGCTTCTGCTTAGACTGTTTTAGTCAAGCACAGGCATTTCTCAACTTGACATAATCTGTTTAGCCACAGCAAATAATGGTACCACGGGGGTCGGGACGGAGATTGTTGGTCGAAACGCTCAGCGTCTTAGTGGTAACCCGTGTGTAATTCTCTTCTTTCTAGTGCATATTTTCACGATACTTTGAATTGGTTTAAATTTTTGATCAACTGTCTACTTGCGAGCGGCCTTTGGCGTGAGATACCTTGCCTCGTAGCAAAAAAAAAAAAAAAAGAAAACAAAAACAACTAATGACCAAGGTCATCGGCAACATGCAAAGAATAACTCCGATACGGGGAATCGAACCCCGGCCTTCTCGGTGAGAGCGAGATATCCTAGCCCCTAGACCATATCGGATTGACTTCTTGCTTGATGACAGGGATTCCCGAAACGGAAATTTGGAGTCTCATAAGTGGATTCCTAGGGTTAGTTGTCACAATCAGTAAAAAATAGGGTTCTTCGACGATCATTCAAAGCTAGCTAGCCAGCTAATTTCAACATCCATCTGTAAAAGATCGGGGTTGGCCGCAGTTGTTGAACTGGTGCCCTTACTGGTCCCCATTATAACGACCTCCTTTGCTGCGAGTCGAGACAAGAAAGGCAGAGCCGGCCGACGCGATCCTCCGATTCGAACTACCTTAGTAACCGTAGTCTTCCAGCTTTAAAGAAACGTCACCGCAGTTGATCAGTCCTCTCTCGCCCTCTTCAACCTCTCGAGCAACTGCTTGCACGCGTTGACCGAATGGAGAAGCTTCTCAACGAGTCTCTCCGCCGGCCGAAGCTTCCCTGGGATCGAGGCATGCATCCACGGGTGCCGCCTCTGGCTTGTCTATATGAGAAGGCCCATTCTGTGCCACCCACCACGTCTTGAACTCTCTGGCAGCTTGCTCCCGGCACACCCCTTTTGCCCCGGGGGGCGACATATCAAGTCCACCGACTTCGATCCAGCAACGCCTCTGGCTAACCGGCCGGCTCTTTCATTCCAGGGGATGTCCTGGTGGCCCGGTACCCATCTACAATTCTCCAACTACGGCACTACAAATTAGTCGATCTCTTAAATTCTTCAAATGCATCTAGCGCAAGGCAATTCTCCCATTCTTCTCAAGTTGACTCTATCAGAACTTGGCTCAAATAATGTTATTACAGAGCCGATGGAGTTTTGTCAGAATCGTCACAGGTGTTACACAAGCTGTGGAAAACACTGGAAATCTTGACCATCATCGCCGTGGTCGTAAAAGCTGACTTGGTATGTACATATGTATCCCCTCAAGCCGGTGACATATCACTCGACTTGCTTGCCAAATGTCTGAGTTGAACTTCTACTCATGATCAAAGAGTGGGCGAGGGGCCCTTTGATCAAAGATCCTTTCTGTCTCATTCGGTCTGCAGGAACTGGAAGATGTACCATCTCTTGAGCTACTTTTGAGCAGTTGGTGGATTCCAGCCGGCTTAATGCAAATATTCTCTTCAAAATAAGAGAGGCTGACCACGAGAGAACATCGAGATCCTTTACATTAATTGCAAATCAAATAACTCAAGTGCTTCCTCATAAAACAAGGCAGATTAAAACTGCCGTTAGTAGTAGCCAAGACATTGCGATGAGGGCGGCAAGCAAATGGTGTGATGCACTTGTCAAGGGATCACCAGACATAATTCTCCCAAGCTCTTGTAAAAGATCTTCGCTTCATGCACTAAGAATCACAACCTCAATCTGGAGTTGGAATTTCACGTCAACAGGAGGCCAGACCTATTTATTCGTCTCGACTTGAAATCTAGGGAGGGTATATTCTCTGGTCTCACACTGCATAAGATACCACCTGATATGATAATTGTCAATTTCCTGAAACACGAGTTGTCAAGAATCCAGATGAACTACTACAGCAGCGCGCCTAATACCTGGCAGCTACACCCCGATGGTTTGGCCTCGGAAAGCACTGAAATTTTGCTTTGACCTGCTATTACGTTTTTTCTTTGTGTTTTTTGCAGCTACAGCTTGCCTCTTCATCTTGAGCACTAATCCGCACTAGACTGCGAATTTTTCACTCGTTGTTCTCGTTCTAAAAATACGCTTCGTACTTCAAGAACTCATCTTCCAGAAAGGACCCTGGTACATCTTCATACACTTGGACCCTGTTTGGCAACACACTAGAAAAAAAGAAAAAGGGGCCGGCTGCTCCTTGGTCAAAAAAGACGTTCTGTTCATCCCACATTACGGGCACGTTCCCTTGGTGACTTGCATACCTTCTCCTTTACCCCGTATGTTTCGGTCATATCAGAGCGTCGGACAGAAGGTCACGGACGTCATTGGACATTGAAGTAACCATAATTGTGCGCATATTGTAACTATGTAGGCAATGAACGAGCCGGGTTATACTCGCATATTTTCTCAGTTGCCTATATCTAGGCGATTCATACGCGTGCCAACTCCATTCTGGCCTGACCTGTAATGCGTGTGTTTCAGTCTACGGCTCTTTCGTTGTTTGGCTTGGTAGATGCCGATGTAATCTCATCTCTCGCTTTAACTATTCCTCCCGCCCCCAACGTGCTGTAGTCTTGGTGCCAGCGGGCTCAGCCAGCATAACATGTGTATGTTCCGCTTGTTTTGCCGATCTTTGTTCTTTTGTGCCTTTTTCCATGAGCTAACTATGCACAAAGCATAGCTTGTAACTTCATTAGTAGTACTCAGCTACTACATGCAAAGACAAGACGATCGTCAAAGTATGGCAACTTTCACTCTACAGCAATACGACGTCTTTCAATCCTATTGGTATCACACATGTTGTCACCCCTTGTATTTCCGGTTGTTCCTATGATGCTTGGGGCCAAGACCGCATAAGGCCGGAGGCTTTTAAGGATGGCTGGCAAAACTCGGTTCCACCATTCAAACACCGTCCGTCCGGTATTACATACGCATTAAGTGCCGACGTCTGGTGGCCCAGGGCGAAGGATCAATACAGCGATGAATAGGGTGTGTGAAACGCCCAGTTCGGATAGCTACTTGGGTACAATCGTCGAAAGGACGGAGAGGATCAACAGGTATCCGATCGTCTATCCCCAGGTGCCCCTCCAGGAACTTATGTTACAATAAGCAACAAGGCACTGTCTCGCCTTATTATTGAGTTCTTTCTATACTCGCAAAGTGCGGGAGGCAATCTGTAAGAGATGAACTGCGACAGGAAGATCGTCGAGGCTTAGCCGAAGATTGTTAGGCCCTAAGATAGATGGGACATACACTCGAGTTTATCCTAGACAAGCATAGTCGATAGATCCAAGGTGGCACAGATTATCGCGGCTTTTACGGGTAGGGTAGTATGGTGTTGGTTGTAGATGTGTATGTGCGTACAATGTTTGCCCGTAGTTCCATATAGCTAGTTGCAAGGAACTGTCTAAACTGCTTTTACCTTCCTGGACACACTTCATCATCTTTCATTTCTCGATGCAGGCAACGTGTTGATCTTTCTGCCTTCTTTTTCCGGTTGTTTAGTTAGCTTCCTTTCTCGCTCTTTTTTTCTTCTCCTATTTTGTTTGTCAAAGTCTATAAGCCTTTCATTTCTAGCTCAACACAAGCCATAGACACTGCTCGGTTTTCTTTCTAGCAATATGGTCCGTTTCTCTACGCTGGCTCTCGCATTGGGCCTTCTTCGGGATGCTCAGGCAGCTCCCTATATTGGTAAGTTCAGCGCAAATACGAGTATAAGACAGCTTCGTGATCGTCTGTATAAGAGCAGCTGGTGACCCAAGTGGTGATACCAAGTCTCTTGGCTTATATTCCGGCACGAACACCCGAAAGCTTAGCAGACATCATATATTTTACTATTGACTCTTTGCCTTCCATTGACATCAACTACCTACTGTCAAAGCCACATTCATGTTCTATATAAATAGCTCTTTTCTTCCCCGAAATGCTGCCTTACTAATGCGAACATCTATCTAGCAAATGAAGGTGTGAAGGCATCTGGCTCAAACACTCTGGCTTTGCATGCTTCACCAACATCCAGCGCTATTCCGCCTACCATCACTGTCGCTCCTACCCCTGCTGCCGGCCAGTACGGAACCGTACAATCTGCCATTGCAGCTCTCCCGGACGATGGTGCCCCTTACACCATCTACATCCTGGGCGGCACCTACGTTGAGCAAGTATCCGTCAACCGCACTGGCCTAGTCACGATCCGTGGAGAGACGGATTTCCTCAATGACTACACCCAAAACAAGGTCCGCATTGAGTTCTCGCGGGGCTCTCGGACTGGCCTCCGCCGTAATGAGGACACTCCCGTGTTCTATTCAAACAAGACCGATGGCTCGGGACTCTCACTCTACAACATTGACTTCGTCAACACCTTCCCGCAGACGACCGACACCGCCGCCCTCGCTGCCGACTTTGTCGGCACAAACATGGCTGCGTACGGCTGCTCGTTCATTGGCTTCCAGGACACTCTCCTTGCCAACACGGGCAAGCAGCTCTTCAGTAATTCGTATATCGAAGGCAGCGTCGACTTCATCTGGGGCTTTTCCAAAGCCTTCTTCCACCAGTGCTACATTGCCTCCAACACCGGAAAAGGCTCTTGTATCACAGCACAGAACCGCCGCAATGCTTCGATGGCGGGAGGTTTCGTGTTTGACAGTTGCTACGTGACCTACACTTCGACCTATGGCACCACCATGGGTCAAACCTATCTAGGCCGTCCCTGGAGCAGCTACGCCATCTCGGTTTTCCGCAACTCATTCCTAGATAAACACATCAACCCCGCCGGCTGGAAAATCTGGTCTACCACGACCCCTCAGACTGACAACGTGCTCTTCGGCGAGTTCCAAAACACGGGCCCTGGTGCTTGGTCTTCTACCACCCAGCGCGCCAGCTTTGCGACCAACATGACTGCTGAGCAGGCCTCTGCTTATGATATTGGAAACTGGCTGGGTGATCTTTCCTGGGTGGACAAGACTGCCTACGCCTACGTGCCGAGCTACCCTCTGAAGGAGAAAGCTACCAAGACTGAGTCGCATTACATCCAGCGCCGTGAAGAAAAAACCACGCGCAAAGGTACTACTCCTCCGGCTGGCGCCTTCATCGTGTCCAAGAAGCCCATCAAGGACACCAGAACCTTTTCCACAATCCAGGATGCTGTGAATGCCCTGCCGGCCAACCCTCAGGCTACTGCTACCGTTTTCATCTACCCCGGCTCTTACAACGAGCAGCTGGTCCTCAAAAAAAATGGCACCACCATTTTCCTCGGCTACTCGGAGCGCCCCGAAGACTACTCGGCCAACACTGTCACTATCACTTTCTCTCGTGGCGCTGACACCCAGGGGAACGGGTCCAACTCAGATGGTGCTACGGTATACGCCACTGGCAACTATTTCAAGGCGCAAAACATCAACTTCCACAACACCTTTGGCACTGTCAAGAACTACGCAGTCCTGGGCTTCGGTGTCCGTAGCAGCAAGTACGCTTCGCTCTATCAGTGCTCGGTTGTCGGCACCCAGGATGCCCTGCTCATCAACGGCAACCTCTTCGCTTCCAACTCGTACATTGAGGGCACCGTCGACATGATCTGGGGCTCTGGTCGTGGCTACTTCCTCAACAGCACAATCAGACCCGTTCGCGACGATATTTCAATCACTGCTAATAAGCGTGCCAACAGCACTGCTCCTGGCGGTTTCGTCTTTGATCAGTGCAATGTGACGCCACCCAAGGGTGCCAACTACACAGAGATCTCCCTGGGTCGCCCGTGGAACAACCTGGCGCGTGTCGCCTTCATCAAGACGCACCTCGACTCCTGCGTCCAGCCATCCGGCTGGGAGCAGTGGTCCAAGACCAAAAACCAGACCGACGGCGTTCTCTTTGGCGAGTATGAGAACTCGGGCCCGGGCTCTGACACCAGCGCTCGCGCTTCTTTTTCTACGCAGCTGTCAGAATCTGAAGCCGCCAAGTTTGAGCTTTCTACCTTCTTTGGCAGCGATTCTTGGATTGACGAGTCTCTCTTGACTTCGTCACTCTTTGTTGCTGATGACTGATTCTAAAAGCATAGAATTCAGCAAAATCATTCAATAGCTGCAGTCATTCTCACAGCAACTCGAGCTGTATAAGAGTGACCATCACCCCCAACGACTCAAACGTCTTTCCAAGCATTTATCTTCCGACATGGGCCGTACATAGCTTTCGCATTTCTTGTATATAATTTCAATATCTATTTTTTAGCGCCAGACTAAAAAAAACTCTTCAAACTTTGCGTAGGGGCTTCAATTTCATGTGGGAAAAGATGATGATGAAAGTCTTTATTAACCTGTCTACTCGCGAGGGATTCTCGACATACGACAGGGGACTATTTCTAGTACCAAGAAAAATACATAACAGAAGCAAAAACCAAAACCTAAAACCATGCATACAGAAACCCCACAATCCAAAGTATAATGACAGGAGGTCTCCCACCTGCCCAGCGCAGAGGCTGTCCTTCGTCCGCGTGGCCCCAAACAAGACCTAGAGTCCTGGCCATGTGGGAAAAGAAAAAAAGAACAAACAAAAACTGCAAACCCTAAGTACTTGCAATAGACATCAAAAAGATCTCCGATACGGGGAATCGAACCCCGGCCTTCTCGGTGAGAGCGAGATATCCTAGCCCCTAGACCATATCGGATTGGTTTATTGGTACATAACCAGGACTCCCAAAACGGAAAATTTCAACTCTTTGTTGGGGTTAGGGTTGACATACTCGGCGTCCACAGTTTCTTCGGAGATGGGAGACTACGGTCACTAAGGCAGTCCAAATCAGAGGATTCCGGCAGCCGGTTCCGCCGCTGCCAGACTGCCAGAACCTGCCTGGTCATCTTGTGAGTGTTTGACGAACACTCCGAATGATGTAAAATAGTTGAAATGAAATGAAAAAAGGGTTGCTCCACACGCAGCAGTATATCAACAAACAATGGCATGATTGTTATGATGTTTCTAGACATAAACAGGGCCAAATCAAGGTCCCACATGTTCAACCGAAGCGAATCTTAAGCTCAAATCTCCTTTTTATCCATCTATACAACATCTAATCGGAGCAAGTCCTAAAGGTTGTGCCATGCCACTAGAATGGATGGCAGGGCTTCTTGGCCTCGACAAGGCCCCTCGCCAAGACGGAAGCAGCCGAAAGCCCATCACATCGCCAACCACCCAGTACAACAGCCTTGCCAATCACTTCTTCAAGTTGGCTACATCTGACAGTTGCGCCTTGGTACCAGACTTTGCTGAGCCCATGAGACAAGATCAAATTGGCTGCTCTAGACAAGTACAAGCAGAAAGCGAGGAGTTGATTGATCGCTTTACTTGTACTACTTCCAGTCGCCGTGGCTACTCATCTGGGAATGCTACCATCAGATATCAGACATTTTCAACTCTCGTATTGTCGAATATGCGTTGTCACGCTAAAAGCCCAAGTATTGGTCCCTGATCGGCGACGAACCGAGAAAACAAAGGGGGACCGTTCGCTCCTTAATATATTGCATTTTTTTCCCCTGTCTTGTGCTTGTCTAGCCTTTGGGGTCATCGAGCCACGACTTCCCTGGCTTCTTTACTACGTCCGTTTCAGCCATGGGAAAAATGGCAGAGGGAAATGCAATGGGCATGTTTTTACTTGTATGAAATCATGAGCGGGTCTAGTGCGGATGTCGTGGTCATGAACATTTCTCCCTGGCCAATAATATCCCACAACAATACGTGTAGTACTGCCAGGCTCTGCTATATTGCACCTGTCTCAGGCTGTTGCTTATAATCAAGTTCGGCAGACAACCACGTTATCAGCCTCTCTCCTAGTCTCTGCGGAATGCACCCCTTGATGAGTCTGTGTTTTTTCTCTATTCTTCAGGCGATTGGCATCATTGCTTGGTGGTTAGTACAACCCACAAGACCCTTCTTTATAACTGCATATATTCCGGAAGTTTCAGTGGTGTTTGCAAATACTTCTATTGTCCGGATACACGGACGAACTTCGTTGGCCAACAAAGTATTTGTAATACAAAGCGATCTTTGGCTGTCGGCACATCTACTCGGAATTAGATGTATTCTTGTGCTTGCATCGTCACTACTTCGTGAGTTTACAGGTGCTCGCAGTGGGGAATCAATGCGAGTATCCGTTCTAGACCACTTGAATATGGGTCATGTCAAAACGGCGATGCGCACAGGGCAAGGTACCCGCATGATACATACACCATCACAAAGAGGATCAACCCGCTCCTGATCAGATCATCTCCAGTACGTGGGTGCAAGCTGTATGTACAATTAAGTATGAAGCTGTGAGTGCCTTGACAGGGCCCTGTCTCACATATCAGTAAAAACTCAATGGGAAAGAGAGGTCATGAGGGAAGCCCTCGGAGCCGTGGTCCAAACGGTTGGGCATGATATTTGGTAGGCAATTGAGTTCATCTCAGTCCAAAATCCTAGCAGAGCCGGAGCTACAGCCGTGATCAGCACTCCTAAGATTATATATCTAGGTTACGCCCCCAACCCTCTCGCTGTTCTTGGGTAGAGGTATACAACAAGAGCACATAATACTTCACTTTACAGCGCAGGCGTTGAGTCGATCTCTCTGTCTTTCTTTTTGTTTGTTCTGACCATTTGGCAGGCTTCCATTCTTTTATTCTTATCTTTATTCGCTCTTTTATTCGTTCATAACTTGAACTTTCTTTCGTTTCTACCACTGTCTAAATCACCAGCCTGGATATCCTTTTGACAAGATGGTTCGTTTCTCTGTCTTCGCCCTGGCTATGGGTTTCTTCGGCCTCGTTCCTGTTCAGGCCGCTCCTCACAGTACTGAGACTGCCCCCAAGGGACCTGGTGGTTCAGGTAAGAGCTAGCCCTAATGCCATTCCACCTATGCCAATATCACGAAGCAGAATACGACAAAGTCAACAGTCAAGACTACGACAAGAGTAAACGTGTTGGTTAAGAAGGCAATCGTCACAACCGTGACGTTGGTAGCTGTTTTGACTGTGGTTGGTGCGCTTCAGTCTTCACACAAGCTTTGACGTTGAGCATCGCCAAGCCTTTTGTGATTGTCACTCTGGCTGCTTGTACTACAATCATTCATTTTGCCAAGACCGAGGCCCCTACATGCCCACTCGCAGCCAGGGTAGTTAGTACCTGCGCTCCAACTAAACATGAGACCTTTTTGGCTGTTGATACATTCGCTGCGACTGACACCTTCTGCGGCAGAAACACTCCATATCGTCATTCCCATTTCAGCCACCCCACACTATATAAATTATGTTTTACTAACCTCCGTCTCTATAGCGGCACGCACTTTCACTGTGGCTCCTACGCCTACTGCTGGCCAGTACGGGAGTGTGCAGTCTGCCGTTGCAGCTCTTCCGAATGATGGTGCTGCCTACACCATTTACATTCTGGCCGGTACCTACAACGAACAACTCACCATCAACCGCAATGGCTCTGTGATGCTTCGTGGAGAGACACCCTCTGCCCAGGACTACGCCAAGAACAAGGTCCGCATAGACTTTTCGAGGGGCTACCTGACGAGTGCCAACCGGGACGAAGACACTCCAGTAATCCATTCGCACAAGAGCGACGAGACAGTTCTGGCGCTGTACAATATTGACTTTGTCAACACTTACCCCCAGACGCAAAACACTGCTGCCCTTGCTGGCGACTTTTCGAACAAGAAGATGGCTGCCTATGGCTGCTCCTTTATTGGATTCCAGGATACTTTGCTGGCCAACAAGGGCAATCAGCTATTCAGCAACTGTTATATCGAAGGCAGTGTTGACTTCATCTGGGGCTACGCCAAGGCTTTCTTCCACCAGTGCTACATCGCTTCCAACACTGCCAAGGGTGCCAGTATCACTGCTCAGAACCGCCCCAGTGCCTCGTGGGCTGGTGGCTTCGTTTTTGACCGCTGCTATGTGACCTACACCTCGACCTACGGTACTACCATGGGTAAAACCTACCTGGGCCGCCCATGGAGCAGCTATGCCATCTCAGTTTTCCGCAACTCTTTCCTAGACAAGCACATCAACGCTACTGGCTGGAACAAGTGGTCGGCGTCGTCACCTCAGACTGACAACGTGATGTTTGGCGAGTTCAACAACTCGGGCCCGGGTGCTTGGACTTCCACCACTAAGCGCGCCAGCTTCGCAACCAAGCTGACCGCTGAGCAAGCCTCTGCTTACGACATTGGCACCTGGCTCGGCGATATTTCGTGGGTGGATAAAACCGCTTACGCCTTTACTCCTAGCTACCCTCTTCAGGCGAATTCTGCTCCTGCTACCGGCTATTAGATTGCCGACAGCAAAGTGCTCCAACTACTACAATCGTCAACGTTATGAAGGTCACGGCTGCTCTTCACTTGCGAGACCTAACTTTGCCCCCACGATAATACTGCATCTTGGCTCTATAGATCCTGAAAATTTCAGAAAACCACTGTTACACCACATTTGGGTTGATTTGGTCTGATGTGTTACACAACACCAAAGAATGAAGGAAATGTTGTCTTGACTTGACTATATCTATCGTTAAGGAAATGCTGTCATTGGCAATGGGCTGTATATATTTTTTTTCTTTTCTAGTTTATATTTTTTTGGATTGGTTGATTGATTGATTCTTTATTTACCTGTCTACTCGCGAGGGTCAATATATTTTTTTTTTCAATGTCTTCTTTTTCGCAACATCGAAAGCTTGCATTTGCGACTGTTAAAAAAAAAAAAAAAAAAAAAAAGAGAAAAACAAAATTATGAAAAAGAAACTCCGATACGGGGAATCGAACCCCGGCCTTCTCGGTGAGAGCGAGATATCCTAGCCACTAGACCATATCGGATGGTGGTAATCAATTTATGCATGTAGACCCTAGTAATTATGCTCTTATTTTATGAGTTGTGCAATGATGCATAATCATTTGACAAAAAGATGTGCTCTCACCAACCGGAGTCGATCCGGTGACCTTTCGATCGCAATTCTTTCAAGTTACAGTCGAACGTGATAACCAACTACACCATGGTGAGTGACGACAGTGGTTGACCACTGCGCATGGCTTGTTGGCGATCGTCTTTGTCAATTGGCCTTATAAGGGAGTCTTCACAAAAACTTCCCTCTTACCAACAACTTTCGCGAGCAACCTTCCCTCCTACAACCCTCGGGGGGTACCTTTGAGTTCAAGATGCCGCCCCCTCGCCCAAAGACGAACTTTCCCCTTCGTTGTGGGTTAGAAGAGCGACCAGCACATATTCCCAATGCTGCTGTCCTTTCTTTTCCGTCCTGTCTGATTTCGGTCATTCTCGATGAATCGAGTCGTGAGGCCCTGAGCCCGCCTTTTTCCCCTCTCGAGGGATGATCTTGCCGACGACCGCCCCTCTCGCAACACTTCTCGATCGCCGGTCTCTCGAGCTCCCATCACTCAACTCGGGGAGCCATACTCACACTCGATGGGCAGCCTCTTTTGAAGGTTCCGGATGTCCGACCCGCGGCGCGGGGATCTCGACGCTGTGCTCCATCCATAACACACGCCGCGATTACGTCCAACTTTTTCTTTCTTTCGGACACTCGATCGCCAGCCCTTTTGGAGGCTCGCTTGATCTCGGTTTGGCTTTTTAGGCCCCCCTGAACACGCCGGTTTTTCCCGGCGAACGAATGTTGGTGGGGATGGTAGCTCCACACAGGGCTTTGTTGTCGTGAGTCCACTTTTTGGGGTGCGTTTTTGTGGAAGTTTTCCTTTGTTCAACGGGGAGGTGGTATCTGGAGGACAAGGTGATGTCGAGGAGGATTCCAAGAGGAGGAGAGTTTGCGGAGTCCTGTTCCCTTGCGCCGGCTACAAGAGGAGGAAAATGACAAAAGTTGCAGCAACGGCCATGCCCGCAAAAGGACAAAACCACGCGTAATCCGCCGGGGACAAACCCCCGTGCCGAGAGCCGGTGGCCTTTTAGACTAGACTTCACGCGGTTTGTTGCAAACCAAAAATACCAGGTAACCAAACCCTGGAAAGGTAGGTGTGCCCTCGGGCCGCGCTGGACGGAAAGTCCTCCTGGCTTCTACGCCGGACCCTAAAAAGTCACAGGAGATGCTTAAAGTCTACGCGCACCTGCAATTGCTGACCGCCCGGGTGTAGTTTGGAAGATGACATTATCCGACTGCTTCCGTCCGGAATATGCCGTCGTATTGCTGCGAAATAACAGTAGGTAGACGTAAAAGAATAAAATCAAATCAAATCAAAATCAACTTTCGCGAGAACCACCATACTGGTAACAGTCAATCAGCGAAACGACCACAGACTTACAAGAATCAATCGAGAACAATCCCCTTATCCAGAAATGGAGTGCGACGATGCACCAGGAAGCGCCCAGGTGGCGCGACCCGCGAAAGACCAGCCCACGATCAGCGCAACGGACGCGCACACGGAGGTCGACATTGAGATGGTCAACACGAACGACGTCCAGCCAGAAACCGAGACCGACGACGCCCAGCAAGAGACTCCGACCAGCTCGTCAATGGAGCTGATGATTGTCGACAAGCCCGACGAACAAATCGAGAAGAATGAGGGCTCGACACCGTCCAACACCCCCAAGGAGAACGAGAAGCGTGGGGCGGCCACCGAGAAAGACCGCAATCTCGCCATGGCCAGAAAGCACATCGCAGGAGAGATGAAGAAGATAGAACTGCGCGCTGAGGCGTACCTCTGGCTCGCAGAAAAGATCCCCGAAATGTGCAACGAAGCCGTCGCCATGGCTAAAGGCGACGCGAACGTGAGGAAGCTGGCAGGACACGTGTCCCAGGAGTTCAGAGCTATGCTCCAGAAGCTCCAAGGTGGCACTACCCCTGCCCCTTCAGGCAACCCTAAGAACGACAAGCAAGGGTCTGCCAAAGCCCCGAAGCCCACACCGGGTTACACGAACAACAACAACAACAACAGGAGCTACGCAAGCACCGCGGCAGAGGCCGACGGTGGCAAGGGACAAGCAGTCACCCTGAAAAAAAAGACTGCCCCCAAGCCCAAGACAAAGACAACGACAACAGAGGAAGAGAAAAAAGTGCGAGTTTTTGTCCGAGGACCAGCGGCCGCAAATGAAGCGGACGCCAGCAACGAGATCGCCAAGGTCCTTGGCGGCAAGCCCGCCGAGATCCAGATCAAGAAGGTGAACTCGGGCTGGGCGTTCTACACGACCAAGGGTGCGGTGTCAGCCGAGAAGCTGAACTGCGTCAAGGAAGCGTGTGGGGCGAAAGCGTGCGAAATTGACAAAAGATGGACGCATGCACGCATCACTGGCCTATCAGACTTTTATGTCGTAGGCGAGAACGGACCGGTGATTAAGAAGAACGAAGAATGGTTCATCGGACAGATAACGGAGCAAACCGGTGGAGAAGTGAAATCCATCAAGTGGCAATTTGAAACCGAGAAGTACATGGACGCCACACTCCGTATTGCAGTGGACCTACCCGAGGGCCAGACCCTCCCCAACAGTGTGAAATTCGAGGGGAGCTCAAACCCGGCCACGGTCAAGAAGTGCCGGACCCCCTCACTGCCGCTGTGCCGTACCTGCTGGGCGACACACCCGACAGCGGGGTGCAAAGAAAAGCCACGGTGCCGCCTGTGCGGGAGCGCAGACCACAGAGAGGGGCAACACGCTGGATCCCGCGCCGCATGCATCGTGTGCAAGGCTCCGGACCATTCGGCAGGGGACCCCGCTTGCAAGCGAGGCACTCGCCCGAATCGCACGACCCCAAAGCCAACGGAAAACACGCCAGCCAACCCCCAGGACGACAACCAGGCTCGTAAGAGAAAGAGACTTTCCCCGGCGGAGCAGCCGACTCCGCGGCCCGAGGTCATCCGAGAACGCTCCCAGCGAGATGAATGTTAGGACACCTAACAGTATGGAGCGTCAACGTGGGAAGAGGGGGACCTAACCATGAACTGACTCTACGCGAAGCCGTCAGGCAACGGGTAGACGTCGTGTTTGTGCAGGAGCCCTGGATTGGACCGCGTAAGGACAAAACGAAGTTCCACCCAGAATTCACTCTGCATAGCCCGAGAGAAGGATGGTTGGATCGACCACGGAGCATCGCCTACGTGCGGAAAGACATCGAGACACTTGAAACAAATCAGGCCCACCCGGACCTGTGTCCAATCCGCATCAAGACGACAAAGGGCGTGCTTCGGCTTTTGGGAGTGTACAATGCGCCGGAGAGGTGCTTGCGAGCCGGTGAGGGATTGCAAGAACTGATGTGTACAGAAAAAGAACACGCATGGGTTGCATTGGGAGACTTCAACGCCCACCACGGTACATGGGACGCCAACGACAAAGAAAACAACGACGGGATGACCCTGGAAAATTGGCTGACTGACCAAGGGCTGACTGTGCTGAACCAGAGAGACGAACCAACGCACAGAGCCGGGAGGGTGATAGATCTGGTCGTGGTGCCGCACGCGGCGGTAGTGAAATGGGAGACCCGCATGAAAGTTGTTCCCGGAAGCACAAGCGACCACGAGATACTCGAGCTAGAGATAGAAGCGAGAGCGTCTCGAAAACGACCAGAGGCAAGGTGGAGACTAGGGAAGATGGATATAGAACGTTTCGTGGCGGAGTGCGCAAGAGAGAACAGCGGCCTGGAGTGGCTGCTCACCGGTAGCGGAAGCGGAGCAGACAGAGCGGACGATCTTGCCGGGAGACTAGTCGCAGCAGTGGGAAGGGCACTGGATGTGTCGACACCGAAAACACCACCCAACACCGACCTCAAACCATGGTGGAACGAAAATTGCAAACGGTGCAACGCCAGGATGAGGGAGGCACGCGACAAAACTCGAGAAAGACTGGGAGACCTCACATTGCGAGCGGCATACGTCAAGGAGCAAAAGGCAATGCAATGGGCGGTCGTCCAGGCCAAGAGGGCCCTCATGAGTAAGATCATCAACGGATTCAACGAAACGAGAGATGTATTCCGCGCGATCAAATGGGCCAACGACAAGACCGACAGACGTATTCCACTGTTGCAGAGACCAGACGGTACGAAGACGACCTGCACAGCAGAATCCGTGGCTCTCCTTCTGGAAACCCATACTAAGCCACACACAGGCTCAGAATGGCGGTTTCAGGAGCCCAACCCCGACGCAATTGAGTGGCCCCCTCTGTCTTCGGACGAGGTGAAGGCTGCCATCTGGAAACCTGCGAACACTGCGCCGGGAGCGGACCGCATCCCCAACGAGGTATGGAAAAGGGCGTGGAAACCTCTAGGTAATCTGATAACGGGACTATATAACCTATGCCTAGACAGCGGACACCACCCGAGCACATTCAAGAAAGCCGACCTCGTGGCAATACCGAAGCCAGGACGCCCACGCCAAGCACCACGCTCGTATCGCCTAATCTCACTTCTCCCCACTCTGGGCAAAGGCCTCGAGAGAGCAGTGGCTAGGCGGCTCGCGGAAGAGTCGATAGAGAGAGAAACCATCCCGAGAAACTACATCTGCGCCGTGCCAAAAAGGGCCGTTACCGACATGCTCATTGAGCTCCGTGGAAGAATCGAGGACGCCCAGGATTGGAAAAAGGTCACCTCAATTTTCACATTCGACATCAAGGGAGCTTTTGATGCAGTTGACCCAGCGAGAATGGAGCACCGCCTGATTGAGAACCGCTGGCCAACGAAGCTATGCCGATGGGTCAGAAGCTTCATGGAAGATAGGGCTGCAAGCATGCGCACCGAAGGAGGCGTCACCACAACCCTTGTAGGAGGTTCCCTCCCGCAAGGCTCGCCGGTCTCGCCAGTGCTGTACATGCTCTTCATGGCCCCATTGTACAAGAGAAACCCCGCACTTCTCGGATACGCAGACGATGGGTCTCTGGTGGTTAGTGGTCCTGCTTTTAGCAAGAACTGCGAAGTCATCCAAATTCTCATGAGGGAAGTGTTGAGGTGGACGGCCAACAATGGACTGGAGATCGACCCCGGAAAGTCAACACTGCTGCACGTCAAGGGCAGAAGAAAGGTCGCAGGAAATCCGTCCGTCACAGTGGAGGGTCTAGGCACGATTGAACCCACCCCGGCTAATGCCTCGATGCGATGGCTGGGGCTGCATCTAGACGCCAAACTTCTCTTCGACAAGCACATCGCGCACGTGACCGCGGGTATCAACCGAGTGGCGAACGGCCTGAGGTATCTGGCCGGTTGCTATAAGGGAGCAGATACGGAAAGCATGCTCCATGCGGTACGCGCGTGCGCTCTGAGCAAAGCACTCTTTGCGGCCAGCTCTTGGACTGGGACGGAAACGACAAAAACGGCCTCAGACAAGATAAATGTTGCCCTTAGAAAATGCTTACGGGCGGCTCTCCCTATGTATCGCACCACGCCAAGAGAATGCATACACCATGCGGCAAGCTTTCCACCTTTCGAGCTCCTCCTGGAAGATGAAAAGAGACGAGAGGCGGTACGATGGCACAGACTCGACGACAAGCATCTACTTCGAGGGCCGCAGTACAATCCAGTGGTGGTGAGGCTGCGAAAACTGCTACCTGCCGAAATGGAGAAGCACACCAGGCTCAGGCCAAACGCAGCTGGGCCAGACATGCCGTCTCGAACGTGGCTAGACAAGGAAAAAGAGGCAGAGGCACACAGAGCGGAAGTTGAGATGGCCACCCCGGGAACGATCATTGCCTACTCCGACGGATCGAAGCACGAGAATGGAAACGCGGGCGCGGGTTGGGTGATTACGGAAGATGGGGCTACGCTAGAGGAAGGGCACGTAGCTCTGGGAAAATGGATGGAAGTGGCCGACGCTGAGGCGATTGGCGCTCTCGAAGCAGCGAGGCGGGCCACGGCGCGCGAAGGTACCGAGGAAATCTGGCTTTGTCTGGACAACCAAGGAATAGTGAACCGCCTCCGCAACCCATCCACCAGAAACAGCACATCTCAGGACGTTATTGATGAGACAAAGACAACCCTTCGCCGCTGGGCGAGCGAGAGTCCTGGGAGGAGAGTCCATGTGCTGTGGGTCCCAGGCCACATGGGCTTGGAAGGCAACGAACTGGCAGACGCGCAAGCAAAACTGGGGTGCCAACAGACGACAACGGAACCCCGCGTCAGCCTGGCCGGAGCACGGAGATGGAGGCGAGACCGTCTAAGTCTCGAATACGGGGAATGGTGGCAGAAGCAAAAAGGATACCGCCCACTGGGAACTGGTGTCCCCGCCGAACCCCCCTTCCGTGTCTCCCGCTACGACGGCCTCACCAGGATTGAGCTAGGCCACATCCTGGCCGCCAGAACCGGAGATGGTGACTTTGACGAGTACCATGACCGATGGGAACACAACTGTCCACGCGGGTGCCGAGCTTGCAACCAGCCAAAGGAACGAGGACACTGGTGGACATGCAGGGCACTGCCGAGGCCGTGGAGCCAGAGATTTGCTGACAAGCTTCTGAAAACAACAAAAGCAACAAGTCACGTTGCCAGCGTTTTACGCCGCAATCTCAAGTTCCTTGAAGAAAGACAACAGCCCGAGCGCCCCGAGACTACCCAGCCACTACCCACTGCCAGCACCGAGACATGAAGGTGGGATTTTGAAGGAGAGATGAGAGTGGAAGAGAGATGGGAGAGGAAGGTTAGATTGGGAGGAGACGAGGTAGTAGGATCGGAAGGAGATGTCGAGAAGGATTCCATGAGGAGGTTTTGGGGGGTCCTTTTCCCGTCCACCAACTACAGAGGAGGGAAAACTCTCAAAAAAATGCAGCAACGGCCATGCCCGCAAGAGGACAAAACCACGCGTAATCCGCCGGGGACAAACCCCCGTGCCGAGAGCCGGTGGCCTTTTAGACTAGACTACACGCGGTTTGTTGCAAACCAAAAACACCAGGTAACCAACCCTGGAACCCCGCAGGTTCGCCCCCGGGCTGCGCTGGACAGAGAGTCCTCCTGGCTTCAATGCCGGACCCTAAAAAGTCACAGGAGATGCTTGAAGTCTATGCGCACCTGCAATCGCTGACCGCCCGGGAGTAGTTTGGAAGATGACATCATCCGACTGCTTCCGTCCGGAATATGCCGTCGTATTGCTGCGAAATAACAGTAGGTAGACGTAAAAGAATAAAATCAAATCAAATCAAACTTCCCTCTTACACCTACAGGAATAGGGGTCAACCCTAAGCAACCCTTATTATTCACTACATCATCAACACGACTTTTCTCTCTCAACAACCTCAAAAAACGATTTCAGACGCCTCTTTCCGTTAAGAAAGACTGAAGAAGTACTACTAGAATGACGGAGCCGAGCAGCACTGCAAGCGCGCAGGCGCAGCCATCACGCCCGGAGGCGCCGCCCAAGAACAACATGGCGGACACCCTGGCCAACTGGCACGCGAAAAAGATCCAGGAAGCTACCGCGTTGGCCGAAATCGCGGGTGAAATCGCGGCCAAAATGGACGAAGGGGCTACTAAAGCCTTCAAAGACGCCTCGATCAAGAATGGGGCCGAGAAGAGAAAGAAGTTGGAGAAGGCGCTGGCAGACACCCTGAAGTGGTGGTGCGAGTCAGGCGGAGGAGTGGACACCGCGACTGCGGGTCCAGCCCCTCTACATTCGACGACCAACAACGCCCGCGGCAACAGCACAGCGCCAGCCGCAAAGGAGACACCGAGCAAGTCGGGAAAAGACACGCCCGCCAATAACGGGACTACGAAGGCGTCCCCCAGCGAGGGACGGGACAAGGCCACGGGACCGACCAGCGGTCCGAAGACGAACAACTCGACATGGTCGCAAGTTGCCAAGAAGGGGGCAAAAGAACCGGCGCCTCAGCCAGAGCCCAAGACCAAGAAGCGCACGAGCGCGGAGAAGAAGGTATTCGTGGAGCTCCCGGAAGGATCCCAGTTTAGGGAACTTAGCCCGAGCGCCATCACTAGACGCCTCAACGAGGGAGTCCCCAAAGGGAAGGGAGTGCTGGAGGCGGGCTTCAGCAAGAAGGGACTGATACTTGTCGCCGAAGGAAAGGCGAAAGACCTAATGGATCGCGCAGAGCACATCAAGAAGGCTCTAGGCGCAGTTACAGTCGAAGAACCCTGCACGTGGCAATTCGTGCGTGTATACCGGGTTGAGCGAACCATCCGGGAGCTCGGAAGCGACGGGAAAATTGCCGCCCGCGCCGTGACTGAAGAGGACATCCGAACGGCGGCCACGGAAGCCTTCGGATGTGCACCCCTGGCCCTATCGTGGTGGATCCAGGAGGGCATGCACGAGGGAACAGTGTCGATTGCGCTGGATCCCAAAAAGATGAAGGGAAGACCCAACCACGTGGCGTTCATGGGAACGACACGACCGGTCTCGTACCCGTCCAGACGTCCCCGGGCCCGCGGTCACTCCCAAGAAACCACCGCGGAGGAGCCAACCGGGCGCAACACCGGCGATGAAGCTTCAAGAAAGAGAAGAAGGGTTGTCTCCCCCCACGGTATACGAGACAATGGTGACCATGAAATGGACGCCACAGAGCCCCCCGCCAATAACGACGACGCGACGAAGATTGCTTCCGCAAAAGACGCAGAGAAGCCCGGGCCCCCCCAAGCCAAGAACAAGGATGATGTCGCCACTTCCCCGGCCGACGCGATGGAGACCCGGGAAGAAGAACTATGATGGAGGGCCCTACAGAGCCAACAAGGAAGCAGAGTGTCAGAATAGCGCAGGTTAACGTGCAGAAGGCAGCGCCATCACACGCAACCGCATTGCAACAGGCATATACTCTGGGAGCAGATATCATTGCCATCCAGGAACCCTGGGTGGGCAAAGATAAAAAAGCCAATAAAACACAGACGCACCATCAATACGACCTGGTGGCACCAATGACGACATGGGACCCAAGACCAAGGGCCTTAATGTACGTGAGGAAGGGACTACGATTTGAGTGCAGGTCACTTGGAGAGGAGCACCCTGACATCACGACAGTGACGATCCGATCTGGAAACACGACAATCCAGATAATAAACATATACAACGCAGGCAGAGGGTCTGTAAGAACAAACGAGGCGGTCCTACGACTTTTAGAGACTCGCATATCCAGCCCTAGTCTGATAGTTGGAGACTTCAACCTCCACCATCGGGCATGGGACGAGAAATGCGAGAGGACGTCTCCCGAAGCGGAAAAACTTTTGGAGTGGGTAGAGGAGCATGAGGCAGTCGTACTCAACGCCCGGTTAAGCCCGACCCACGACAGGGGACACACCATTGATTTGGTCATTGCGACCAGAGGACTCTTAGCGCAACGGACGGTGAGGACGGAAATCATTCCAGACTTATCACCTAGCGACCATGAAGGCCTCATGACGACCATAGAGGGAGCACCAGCAGACAGCGACGCCACGGAAAAGCGACGAGACCTGAAGAAGTTGGACGAGGAGCGATTCGCCAAGGAATGCAAGCGACTCAAAGACGATCTGGAGGGACTGACAGCCGACGACCCCGAGACGATTGAAGGGGGCCCGCAGGGCTATGCTGACAAGCTTGCTGAAGCCCTCACTGTGGGACTACAACGAGCAGTGGAGGTCTGTGCCCCGGAGGTACGGCCGAACAAACGAGGAGTGCCCTGGTGGGATGACAGGTGCAAGGAAGCCGCGAAAGTACACCGGAGAGCCAGACGAAGGTGGAAACAAGCCATGAGAAGCGGCGGAGCTAGGCCCGAGATCGCAGAGCAGAGGAACCTGGCAAAGAAGAAGTTGTGCAAAGAGGCTCGCAGAGCGAAGAAAAACTACTACGCGAAGGAGATCAGGGAGATCAACGACACGAGAAAGATTTTCGAAGCAGCCAACTGGGCCCATAAACAGGCCAAGCAACGCACCCCTCCTCTCAAGAAGCCCAACGGGGAGATGCTGTCAGACACCAGGGACAAGTGCGAACTCCTTTTGGACGTGCATGCACCGACAAGACGAGAAGACGACGAAGCACTGGGTCCACTAGACGAAGACGGGAGAAGGGTCTGGGACCCCCCAACCGAGGCAGAAGTGCTGCGGGCCATCAAAAAGCCAGCAAACACAGCCCCGGGAATGGACGGACTCCGAAACGATCTGTGGAAAAAGGCCTGGCCGCACCTGAAAGAAGCCATTGTTCGCCTCTACCAAGTGGCCCTGACCCACGGAGTACACCCTGACATTTTCAAGAAGACTCGTATGTGTCCGGTCCCCAAGCCAGGGAGAGACCGTCGAGAGCCAAGGGCATACAGACTCATCTCGCTACTACCGACCCTAGGCAAAGGCCTGGAGCGACTGGTGGCAAGGCGGCTGGCCTATGAAGCCGTGGAAAGAGACGTCATTCCCAAGAAGTACGCTTGTGCGATTCCAAAGCGCGCGTGTTCAGACCTGTTGCTCAGTCTGGTAGACGAGATCGAACGGGGCTGGGAAATGAAGAACGCAGTGTCGATAGCTACATTTGATGTCAAAGGAGCTTTCGATACTGTCACGCCGAACCGCATGGTCAACCGACTCCAGGAGGAAGGGTGGCCAATAGCACTGTGCAAATGGACAAGGTCGTTCCTACAAGGACGAAGCGCAGCGCTAGCGATGGACGGTCATGTCACGGACACGAGACAGCTGGGAGGCTCACTACCCCAAGGGTCACCGGTCTCCCCGATTCTCTACATGCTGTTCATGGCCCCTCTATACAGCTCTCTACCGGGAGCCAGGGGTTACGCAGACGACGGATGTGTCCTGTGGGCTTCGCCAGATTTGAAGACCAATGCACAGGGGTTGGCTCTCCTTTTGGAACGGGCTGATAACTGGTGCAGAGGAAATGGCCTACAGTTGGACCAGGGAAAGACGGGGATCCTGCACCTCACCAAGAAAAAGCAGGCAGGGAACCCTCCCGTGAAGTTACCGGACGGGAACGTTATGGAGGCCACGCCACAGGGCAGCACTCTCCGCTGGCTCGGACTAGAGCTGGACAGGAAGCTAGCGTTCACTCAGCACCGCGACAAGACGATCAGGAAGATTGAGACCACAGCCAGCGGGCTGAGACTCCTCGCAGGATGCCACAAGGGAGCTCCCCCGGGCCTTTTACTACATGTAGTGAGAGCCTGTGCAGTCTCCAAACTGACGTACGCTGCGGCCGCCTGGTGGCCGATGCACAAGGAACGGAAGATCGCCACGACAGCCAAGCTATTTGATATAGCCCTCAGGAAAGCGATCCGAGCAGCCTTGCCAATGTACAGAACGACGCCAATCGGACTGTTACACCGCGCAGCGATGATTCCGCCAGCAGAGATCCTCCTCGATAGCAACGCTCGAAGAGAGGCAACCCGGCTGCACAACCTTGACGACGCCCACCTGTGTAAGGACTGGGACACTGGCAACAGAATTCAGACTCTCTCTAGGCTCCTGCCCAGGACGATACCTAGCCCTGGCGGGGTGAGACCTGCAAAGGAGAGACCAGACGACCCCATCGAGGCAAAGGGCGACAAAGATGAGGAGGTAGCCAGACATCTAGAGGACCTGCGCATGGCGTGGCCTGATACGGTGTGGGCCTACTCAGACGGGGCGAAAGTCAAAGACGGCGGCGCAGGGGCCGGGTGGACCCTGGTGGTAGACAATACGACCTGCGCCGAAGGTAGCAAACCATTGGGCACCTGGCAAGAAGTGGCTGACGCTGAGGCAATCGCAGCCCTACACGCCGTGCAAGCGGCCCACGAGCTACCGCAAGAGACGACCGGCGACCTTTACCTATGTCTTGATAACAGGGGCATTGTGAACCGTCTGAATGCAGAAGAGGGCGACCTGGGGACATCCCAAACAGTCATCGACGAGACAAGACGACTCCTGGCAAGCTGGAAGCTGAGACAGGGTGGGCTCTTTGCGCCAAAGGCAAGAGTCAGATGGGTACCGGGCCACAAGAACATCCCCGGCAATGAAAGAGCCGACCGGTTAGCCAGAGGGGTTGCTGGGACTGAAGTTGGCGGGCTCGAGATGTCGCTCTCCAGGGCAAAACGTTGGTGCCGGGAGCAAGCGGCCACAGAGTTCAAGACGTGGTGGGGGGCACAGAACGGGCCTTCCCATATAGACAAGCCAGAGCCCGTCGAACCCTGGAAGTTCAAGGACTACAGGGAACACGACCGACTCGATATTGGCACATTGATGGCAGCAATTTCTGGACACGGCGACTTTGTCACGTACCACCAGAGGTTCGAGCACACCGGGGCCGCTCACGATTGTCCGAGATGTGGACAGGAGAAGACCCCGTGGCACCCGTGGACGTGTGACTCGATCCCACAGAGGCTACGGCTGACGGAGAGACTCGTTAAAAAGCTTCTCCCTACAGTCAAAGGAAGCAAGCAGCTCCTCAAGAAGTTGAAGAGGGCGAGAGAGGAATGACCAGCTGCGATGGCGTTTGGCGTGGTGTGTTTTTGTTTTTGTATTTCTGTTTTGTCTTTGGGTGCTTTCTTTCGTGTATTACTTGTTTCTTTTTCTTTCTTTTTTTCCTGTTCTTTTCCTTTTTCATTATCACAGTCTTCATGTATCCCCCCTGATGTATCCTGCGCCAGGAGGTGCTTATCACCACAGGGAAATCCCGAGTCGGCGTCTACAGTTTCTTCGGAGCTGGGAGACTACGGTCACCAAGGCAGTCTGAATCGGAGGATCCCGGCAGCCGGTTATGCCGCTGCCAGGTTGCCAGGACCTGCCTGGTCATCTTATGAGTGTTTGACGAACACTCCGATTGATGTAAAATAGATGAAATGAAATGAAAAAAAAAAAAAAAAAAAGGGAGTCTTCCTGTACTGGGAACTGGTGTCAACCTTCCCTCCTACAACCCTCGGGGGGGTACCTTTGAGTTCAAGATGCCGCCCCCTCGCCCAAAGACGAACTTTTCCCCTTCGTTGTGGGTTAGAAGAGCGACCAGCACATATTCCCAATGCTGCTGTCCTTTCTTTTCCGTCCTGTCTGATTTCGGTCATTCTCGATGAATCGAGTCGTGAGGCCCTGAGCCCGCCTTTTTCCCCTCTCGAGGGATGATCTTGCCGACGACCGCTCCCTCTCGCAACACTTCTCGATCGCCGGTCTCTCGAGCTCCCATCACTCAACTCGGGGAGCCATACTCACACTCGAAGGGCAGCCTCTTTTGAAGGTTCCGGATGTCCGACCCGCGGCGCGGGGATCTCGACGCTGTGCTCCATCCATAGCACACGCCGCGATTACGTCCAACTTTTTCTTTCTTTCGGACACTCGATCGCCAGCCCTTTTGGAGGCTCGCTTGATCTCGGTTTGGCTTTTTGGGCCCCCTGAACACGCCGGTTTTTACCCGACGAACGAATGTTGGTGGGGATGGTAGCTCCACACAGGGCTTTGTTGTCGTGGGTCCACTTTTTGGGGTGCGTTTTTGTGGAAGTTTTCCTTTGTTCAACGGGGAGGTGGTATCTGGAGGACAAGGTGATGTCGAGGAGGATTCCAAGAGGAGGAGAGTTTGCGGAGTCCTGTTCCCTTGCGCCGGCTACAAGAGGAGGAAAATGACAAAAGTTGCAGCAACGGCCATGCCCGCAAAAGGACAAAACCACGCGTAATCCGCCGGGGACAAACCCCCGTGCCGAGAGCCGGTGGCCTTTTAGACTAGACTTCACGCGGTTTGTTGCAAACCAAAAATACCAGGTAACCAAACCCTGGAAAGGTAGGTGTGCCCTCGGGCCGCGCTGGACGGAGAGTCCTCCTGGCTTTTACGCCGGACCCTAAAAAGTCACAGGAGATGCTTGAAGTCTGCGAACCTGCAATTGCTGACCGCCCGGGAGTTGCTCGGAAGATGACATCATCCGACTGCTTCCGTCCGGAATATGCCGTCGTATTGCTGCGAAATAACAGTAGGTAGACGTAAAAGAATAAAATCAAATCAAATCAAATCGGAGTCTTCCTGTGCAACCTTCGCTCCAACCTTCCCTTCTACAACCCTCGGGGGGGTACCTTTGAGGTCGGCCTCCCCCCCCCCCTCGAGCCTATACTGAGGGTCTCATGAGGACAGCAACACGATCCCAATGCTGCTGCCATTCTCGTCTCTTCAACATGACAACGAGCTGCGAAGCCAGAGTCCGCTTTCTCCCAACTTTGAGGGATTTCCTCGCCGTCGACTCGCCCCCTTTTCACGACACCCTCCTCGCGATCGCCGGCCCTTCATCGCCGCCACACCCAACAACTCGTGGATCCATCTTCGCAACTCGGGACTGTCCCTTTGAAGGTTCAGACAGTCCACCTTCGTCTTTTCCTTTTCCTTTGTCTTTCCTTTGTCCTGCTGTGGCACTCGGGGACTGTATCGGGCCTCAGCCATGGTTCGGTGCGGCGGCCACTTCGAAAAGCGGAAGGATACGCTCCTAGCCTCCGGAGGCTCACCTGGTATGGTTTTTCACCCGCTCAACGACTCGGGTTTTTCCATGCCACGCTGGTTGTGATGGTCGACCTTGTGTCTGGCCACGTTTCTCAGTCGAACGAATGTCGGTGGGGATGGTTAACTCTTTGTGGGGGTTAGGGTTTATCTGGGGAAAATGTTTTTTTTTTCTTTTCTTTTTTTCTTTTGTACTTGTGTTTCTTGCTGCTCATTGCGAAGTGTGGACCACTGGTTCTTCGGGGCTTGGGGATGGTGCGCCATCCCGAACACACAGAAACTATGCGGCGTGTCGAGCGGAGGACTTTAAACTTCCGTCCGGTAACCAATCCGGCGTCGTTTGATCTTAGTGATTTTGGTAGACGTTAAATATAGTCAAGTCAAGTCAAGGTTGGACAAAAAATCGCAAGGATAGTACTGGGCTGATGTAATCTTTTCTGAAGGTGGGGGCAAATGATAGAGACGCCAGAGCAAGCATAGCGGGCCAGAGATATAAACGGAAAAAAGGGAGAAACAAAAAAGAAGTGAGAGCGAGGGAATTTACGGGACAACACAAAAGCAGGGAAAAAAAAAAGAGGGAGAGAGGAAAAAATGGTTGTCTCGTTCTACTTCCATGATCAGGTAGCGGCACTTCTCACTCCCACCGGAAAACTCTCATGTGACGGCGGCGGGCGACGACAAATTTTGAGCTGGAACGTGAGCGAGTGAGTTGCGATTTTGAGTGCCAAGAACAAGAAGGCGTCAGGGCTTTTCGGGTCTGGGTCAGATCAGATCAGAGCCGTCAGACGCTTTGTTCATATTTGGGCGAGTGGTGGGAGGAGGGAGGGGGGACAGAAGGTTGGCGAGAAGGAGGAGAGGAGGCAACGAACTAAGTGTCCAGGTCTGGGAGAAACACCAACAGAGACACACTAGACAGGAAGCGAGTGGAAGAAGGACCACGGAGTTGTTCTGGAAGAAGCAGAGCAAGCGGAGTAAAAGTCTACATTCCAGTCTCAATCCAGAGCGACGGACTGGGCGAGCCAGGGACAGAAAAAGCAACAAGGCCGGACGGACAGAAACAAACGCACCAAGACGAGCAGAGTACATGGTTAAAGAGTTAAAGGGAGCGCAAGGCAGAGGCCGGTGGCGGCCTGTCACCCAATAGAGTTTAGCCTGACAAGTGTGTTGTAGGCGGATTCTGGTTGCAGGTTCAGAGGCCGGTATGCAGCTGCAAGTGTGTATGTTCTTCAGATACTGACTACTACCTGCAGCTGCAGCTGCAGCCGTGCATGCATCGATGTAAGGATGATGCAACGAGAGCATGGGCACGTGTGGGAAGGGAGACAGAAACGCAAGCCACCGGGATTTTGAGAGTGACGGTGGGTAGTTGGCGAGAGACAGATGCATGTGAGCTTGAGCTTGTGAGTAACTAACTAGTTAATTAGTTGATAGTTATGTATGGATGTATGTACATACATACATTTCACTTGCATAACTACCTAGAGTGGCGTGTCTTCTGCAGGCTTATGGCTTGACACTTCCGCTCCAAAAATCTACATCATGTGCGGTGTGAGGTTGTATGGACTTTGGTCTGGTCTTCAGCGGGCGGTATGACCCGGGATGCTACATTGATACAATGGACGTGTTATAGATAACCCTGGCATCCGGAGTATAACCCTATCTGGAAGGACTTGTCTGTGACGATTACTGGGTCCTTTGCGGCTCGAGCTGTTCACCAAGCCTGCAGGAGAAGTCAAGTGGCTGGGCTTTGCGTGTAGTTTTTTTTTTCTTTTTCTTGGCTCACATGTTGGAGAACAGGCCGCAGATATTGGGGAAGCCAAAGCAATAAAAAGGGCGTTATTGCTGTTGGGAATGTATCCTCTGTATGTACTTTTGTGGTAGCTATATGTGCTTGTGTGCCTGTATAGAGGTTGTCTCCTTTATTCCCTGCCGGGCGCGTGCGCGCGCTGCCCTGGAGAAACGAGCTTGGTCGCTCTTTTTTCCCTGTTTCTTTTCTTTGACGTCTCCTTCATCGAATGGTCTGTGTTGTGGGCTCGAGCCATGATTTGTCTTTACTGTTCTCGTCCCGTGTTTCGCTGGTTTGCTGCGGGGGGCGGAGAGGGGGGAGGGCTCGCATTCACACACATCACATGCACAGCGCAACGGCAAAGGCAAACCAAAAGGAGTGGACAAAGGCATGTCTTGTGGCCAAACCAAGGCGATCAATACCAGCAGGAGGAAATCGGCGAAGGAATATAGACGAGGAGGAAGAAGAGGGGAAAGCCGCCGTCACAAAGTCACGAGAGCCAGGCAGCGGAGCCAAGACCAAGGCCATCGCCAGAGCCGCGACAAGGTTGGTGGAAGGTCCCCTTTTCTGGCTTTGGCTCGTTTCAGTGCGGGTCTATGGGCAGAGCCAAGACTGCCGCTGGCTTGGGGCTGGGGCTAGAAGACGGGCTAACGAAGACTAAGAAGGGACATGTCCGGACTGGATATGGAGTCAGTAGTTGAGAGAGGGTTGTGCAGTGTGTGTTTTTGTAGTAGTAGTAGTTATCTTTAGGGGTGTTTTTGGATGAATAACTAGCTACTGCAAGTGTAGCCACGGTGATTTGCTTGCTTGGGTCTCTGAGACGCGGTTGGTTGCTGGTGGCTTGGGCCTCTGTGGCAGCTAAATCAAGTTGTAGAGCGAGAGGACTGGTGTCTAATTAGCTAGTTGTTTATATGTGTACACATGTACTTGTGCTCTAGTTCTCCCCGTCTTTGCTGGAATCGGACTAGACTGCTTTGGGACATTGCTGGTGTGAGAAAATAGGAATCAAATGATAAAACGACATGCGTGGTTTCTGACGGCCGGGCTTGGCTTGGTCGACTGAAGACGGGGGACGACAAAGTAGGCCAGGCCAGGCTAGCGAACCAGTGAATGATATCAGATGCGTCCAGCTGGTGGCAGATTACTTAATTCTGCCATTTTATTTAGTCTTCCTGACCACCCGCTTAAAAGTCTCCCGCTTCTGCTACTGCTCTGGGCTTGCGCAGGCCTTTTTTTTATTTCTTCATCTTTTCCTATCTGCTGAACGAGACTCGAGTAACCCCAAGTGTTTTTTTTCTGCTTCTGGGCTCTACTCTGTTTTGCCCTTTTGTCTCAATATTGGTCCGTCTATCGACCCAGTTGCCGCTTCCCCCACGCCTCCGTGTCGTTGCGCCGTGTGATGTGTGCTTGATTTGCCCGCACAGCTATAGTTATATCCACGAGCCCCCTCCCCTCCTACGTAATATCCTCGCGCAGACGCATAATTTGCTTGTCGCACATTTCGCCGCCGCCGAGCACTGCAGTGTCGCCGAGAAAACGAACAGAACCACCCACGCAACCGAATCCGCACTACCTATTGCACATCGCACAAGCAGGACGCCTCTCCTCGACGTCTTGGTTACTCAGCGAGCAGCATCTAAAAACGGCAGCCACGACAACCGAATCCTCAAACCCGGCATTGCAGGTGCAACTGCCCCGTCGGCTATCCCAAACAAGCAGGAGACAGCCGAGCAAGAGAGTTGTTGCTTTGCCCCATTTGAAGCAATTGCCTCTGTGTTTTGTCTTTACTCCTAGAAGACCGACCGCACCTGCCTCTGCTTGCCTCTGCTTGCCTCTGCTTGCCTGCGCCTGCCTCTGCTTGCCTCTGCTTGCCTGCGCCTGCCTCTGTTTGCCCTGGCTCTTTCTTGTCTGGAATCTTGCCTCGCGCCTGCCTTTTGCGTCCTTGGCTCTTGCCCTACTCATTTGACAGCCCAGCCTTTACTGGTACATTGTACTTGTACTCTACCTAGACAGAAGCCTCACTTCACTTGGCTTCACTTGGCTTCGCTGTATTGGCCACCTGCGTACGGTACTGTGTGCATCTGCGCCTCTGTTACTCTCGCCGTCCCCAATCGATATTCGCTCTGTTTCGCTTTGTTTCCATCCCTTGCATATACCTTTTTTTGGCACCCCTTCCTTTTGGCTTGTTCTTTTTTCTTCCTTCCCCTCCCTTTTCTTCTCGCCATGTTCAGTCCTCCTGTGGTCAGCGGGCATGTTTTAAGTCCCACCCGATCTTCTCCCGCCACCTCGCCCGCCGCCTTGCCCGCCGCCTCATCCACCAGCCGCGGTTCTCGCCTGCGCAGCCTGTCGTATTTGAAAAACTACGCCCATCACCTGACCGGCCGTGATAGCAGCCACAGCCAGAGCCAGAGCCATACCCACAACCATAGCAACAGCAATAACCACAGCCAGAGCACCAGCAACGGCAACAGCAACAGCCACAGCCACAACAACACCGCCGCCACATCTGCCGCCACACCGACCGCCGCCACTTCTAGCGCTGCTGCAACCGGCCCAGCGTTATCGTCACACTCTTCTCCCCTAGAACCGTCGCCGTCGCTGTCGCCTTCGCCGTCGTCGTCTTCGCATCAAATTTCGCGGACCCTGAGCAACCCTCTGCACTCTGCTCCTGCGTCTGCTGTACAACAGCCTGATCTCATAGCCCGTGCTACGTCAACAGCCGCCGCTATCTCCGCCCCAGGCACCACTGCCAACACCCTCACCCGCACCGTTTCCGTGCCAACATCCTCTGGATCTCCCCTGCAAAGCGTCGTCGAGTCCGACGGTGAAAGCCCCGTTTTTGTCTCAGCAAGCCAGTCGCCCAACGCCTCGGTCGCTACCGCCCCCACCATGGACGCTATCACCGAGCCGGCTGCTGCCGCCGCCGCTGCCTCGACTCCTGATCCCGCCAACACAACCGCTGACAGCGTCACCACTGCACCCCCTGCAGCTCCCGCTTCCGAGGCCAACCCCGCTTCGCACTACTCCATCCGCCTCACTGCCTACACCGACCCCCGCTCCGTGCGCCAGTCCCTCGAGTTCTCCACCGTGCTTCGCAAGCTGCCCACCGGCAAGGAAATACTCAAGGTGGGCCGCCACAGCGAGCGCGAAAACGGCCGCGCCGTGCCCAGCAACGTGCCCAGCGCTGCACCCATTGGCTTCAAGAGCAAGGTTGTCAGCCGTCGCCACTGCGAGTTCTCGTGTGACGAGGGCAAGTGGTACATCAAGGATGTCAAGAGTTCGTCGGGTACATTTCTCAACCACGTCCGTCTCAGCTCGCCCGGCCAGGAGTCCAAGCCGTGGCGCATCAAGGATGGCGACATCATCCAGTTGGGTATTGACTTCCGCGGTGGCGAGGAGACCATGTTCCGCTGTGTCAAGATGCGCGTCGAGGTCAACCGGGGCTGGCAGAACTCTGCAAACCCCTTCAAGTGAGTCTGGTATTCTCCATGTCCGTCTGCCATCTACTAACACCGTCTTCCTGCAGCACTTCTGCCCATGAGCGCATTCGCAATCTGGCAAAGACCAACACTTCCTCCGCCAGCTCTCAAGATTGCACCATTTGCTTGAGCCGCATCGCCGTAAGAACAACCATTTCTACCCATCCACGTTTCCTTTTCCTCTGCTAACCTGGCCGTTTTTTCTTCAGCCCTGCCAAACTCTTTTCGTTGCTCCTTGCTCTCACACGTGGCATTACAAGTGCATCAAGGCCCTTATCAACGGACCATCATACCCGCTTTTTCATTGCCCCAACTGCAGAGCCACTACTGATCTCGAAGCTGAGCCTGAAGAACCAGAAGGCTGGGACGTGGCCGATGACACCCCGCCCGCTGTTGACGAAACCAATGTGGCTGACGCCACTACCGGCCCGGAACCGGTAGCACTGGGTGACCGGATAGACGGCGCCGATGATACTACTGGTCTTACATCGGAGGCTGCCACTTCTACCGACGGCGCATCTGTAGATCCTTCTGCTGCTGCTCATGCTAACGGCGATGCTACAATGGTGGTGCCTGCAGGTGCTCTACATTCGTTACATTCTCTCACCCTTGACGAGCGCCGGTTCAGAGGAGTTCAAGTAGAGGATCCCCAGCGCACAGCCGTGCCTCCCCTTACTCCGTCTGCTATACCCCCCTCTCCTTCTGCCGTGCCTCCTACTCCCTCTGCTTTCCCTCCCACCCCTGGCCCGAGAACACCATCACCCGGTAGTCAGGTTGGCCATGAGCAGCATATCCTGACGCCGCGCAACCACGCTGGTCCGTGGGTGTTTGACGGCCAGGTCTTGGATTCGCCTCAGGGCCTGACGCCGCTGACATCGGCCCTGTCAGACCCTGGCGTTGAAACAGAGATGGTGTAAGCAGAACATGGAGCCTGGCTTGCGTTGTCCATATAACATTTCCATCTCTGCTCTTATTCTGGCTTGAGCCATACGCGGTCTCGGCATTAGTCTCGGTGATGTGCTTGTATCCCGAATTGCGCCTTTGTTCTGCCACATAACCTGATATTTTCCCTTTGTCCTACGGTATCCCGTGCGGGAGCATTACATTACACTCATTCCCCCATTTTTCTGTGTCTTTATGTCTCATTTTGTATGATTTTATTTGCAGTTTTGCTTCGCCGTTCTTGTCAGCCCTTGCCAGGTGCGCAGGAGAACAACCGACGCCTGCTCTTGTCTCGACGGCGCTGGATCTAGAGTTTTGTTTGCGTGTGCTTTGTATCTTGTTTTTCTGGCGTTCGGCCAGCTCTGTCTTTTTGCTGCATTTATTCATACAATGGTTTCCGCCTCCCCCTCTGACATTTCCTCCATTTATTCTGTAGCTTTTCCTCGAGCCTCTAGCCGCTGCAAATCCTGCCGCCTTTGGTTCCGGCAGACAGGACGGATCGAGTCGCGGCTGTCAGGCCTTTATCCTGCCGATATCTTGTGCGTTGGTGTACAAAGCTGCGGCAGGCGAGGAACGCGAGACAGATTGTTTCTAGCATCCACATGTGAATATATTAATTTATGACCAAAGAAGAAAATGTCTCTCTCGGCTGCATGCAAACCAGCCGAAGCACAAGCCATAGTGACGTGAACTTGGACCTGGACGAACCGAACTGGGAGTGTCGAAAGTTTACGTGGTACAGGGGTCTGCTGGTTCTGGCTGGCTTATCACTGCATGCGGTGATTGGTGCGATAAGCCGCCTTTCTGCCCCACTATTTCCACAAGGCCCGTTTTGCCTTGGATGACCTTGGCCGCTTTGCTTCTGCGAGAATCTCGAGCCGGAGGGGCTTTCCGTTGTGATCTTGGATTTTGCTCTACCCACTCAGCGAGCTTCGTCTTGTTTTTTTTCTTTTTTGATACCTCCCCCCCTGTCTTCTTCGTTTCTTTGCCAGAGTGAGGTGGTTTTTTGTCCTGTTTCTGGTCTCTTTCCCTCGCTAAGAGTCCTGCGCACACTTTGTGTATCAACCAAGTCCTGGCTGCTTCGACGACACCGACTTTGATACACGTCCTCCGCCTGTCGCTCCCGCTCCCGGCCTCCGTTTGCGCCGGTCCGCTGCCACTGTGATCCTATCTCTGCTGCCGGTTATGCTTCGGTCTTCGCTCCGCTCGGGCCTACGCCCGTCAGCGGCTAGTCGTCTCGGCTCTACATCACCCGTCTCGACCTTGCGACGCGGCCTGGCAACGCCTTCGCCGTCTGTACGTTCCCCATTTTCCCTGCCGGATCCGTCCCTGCCCGTGCATGTCTCGCCGCTGCTAACCGCTTGCTGTTCGTCCAGGCTGCTCCGCCGTCGCTCATCACCCGCCTCCCCAACGGCCTGCGTGTTACTTCGGAGCCGGTTCCAGGACCCTTCTCAGGCATCGGCGTGTACATCGATGCCGGCTCGCGCTACGAGACGCCGGCGCTGCGCGGCGTGAGTCATATCATGGACCGCCTGGCCTTCAAGTCGACTGCGGCGCGCAGTGCCGACGAGATGCTGGCCCAGGTCGAGACGCTGGGTGGCAACATCCACTGCGCCTCGTCGCGCGAGGCCATGATGTACCAGGCCATGACCTTCAACAACGCCGTCGACGATGCTACTGCTCTGCTGGCCGAGACGGTGCGCTCACCACAGATCTCGGTCCAGGAAGTGTCTGAGCAGCTGGAGACGGCCCGCTATGAATTGCAGGAGATTTGGGCGAAGCCCGAGATGATCCTGCCCGAGCTTGTGCATACCGCTGCCTTTAAGGACAACACGCTTGGAAATCCGCTTCTGTGCCCGCGCGAGCGCCTCGACGCCATCACCCCGGCCACTATTCGGGAGTACCGCCGCCGCTTCTACACGCCCGACAGAGTTGTGCTGGCCTTTGCCGGCGTCGAGCACGACGAGGCCCTGCGTCTAGCCGAAAAGCACTTTGGCTCCATGAATGCCAACGACGTCGAGGCCGAGGCCGAGGCTACCATTCAGCAAGAATCTCAGACTGCTAGCGAGTCACAAGGCTCGTCCAACATCCTGTCAAAGCTGCCCTTCCTCAAGACCCTCTCTACCAACGCCGACTTGCCCACACCCCCACCGAGCCCCGAGCTGTTCAAGTCTGAGCTCCCGCCGCCCAAGCACGCTAACTACACCGGCGGCTTCCTCAGTCTGCCGCCGCAGCCGCCGCCGCCCAACCCCAACATGCCGACCTTTACCCACATCCACCTCGCCTTTGAGGGCCTGCCTGTGTCGTCGCCCGACATCTACGCCCTGGCCACGCTACAGTTCCTGCTCGGCGGCGGCGGGTCCTTCTCCGCCGGCGGGCCCGGCAAAGGCATGTACTCGCGGCTGTACACCCACGTGCTCAACCAGCACGCGTGGGTTGAATCGTGCGTCGCCTTCAACCACACCTACACCGACACGGGCCTGTTCGGCATCAGCGCCAGCTGCGTGCCCAACCGCACCATGCACATGCTGCAGGTCATGTGCCGCGAGCTGCGCGGCCTGACCTCGGCCACCGGCTACTCGGCCCTGACTGCGCCCGAGGTCAACCGCGCCAAGAACCAGCTGCGCAGCAGCCTGCTGATGAACCTCGAGAGCCGCATGGTCGAGCTCGAGGACCTAGGCCGCCAGGTGCAGATCCACGGTCGCAAGATCCCCGTTGCCGAAATGTGCGCCGCCATCGACCGGCTGACTGTCGACGACCTGCGCCGCGTCGCTGCCACCGTCTTCAGCGGCATGGTCAGAAACGCTGGCACGAGCTCGGGCGCGCCAACTGTCGTGCTGCAGGAGGCAGGCGAGTTCCGCTTTGGCGGCAGCAAGACTCCAACCTGGGACGAGATCCAAGACGAGATTTCGCGCTGGCAGTTGGGCAGAAGATGAGCGCGGAATCCGTGCAAGATGGTGGGAAGTGTGGGGAGGAGAGCGCGGAGATGAAGAGGATATTTCATGCATCTATCACTTGTATTGTAGAACCTCGGGCCTTGGCGCCCGCTGTACACTAGCCGTAATGACAACATTAACAGAGCCCCATATTTCCAGCCACAGCTCTGGCCACAAGACATTCAGACGAGCCAGCTGACCCAGACACCGGGGTAAGACGATAAGAGTGAGTACACCGATTAAACAGAAGAAAAAAACAAAGTTAAGATTGAAAGAAAAACGCCTCTGTCGATGCTACTCTTAATGCTATGCTGTCCAATCTAGAACCAAAAAAACCCAAGCCACACCATGCGCCAACCCACCATCACAAAACACACTGCCCCCTTTGAGTCCTAGTCTACAGCCGCGACCGCACCGCCTCCAGCCGATACTTGACGTCCTTGAGCGCCTTAGTCGTCGGCTTCCACGCATCGAACTGACGCAGGAGTACCTGCGCCTCGTCTGCCAAGCGAGTCTTGACCAGCTGCTCCTCGAGCAAGCCGCGCATGACCCACGGGAGCGTGTAAGGGTTGATCGTAGCTAGCTCGCCGCGCGGGCCGATGCGGCACGGCGTGCTAGGCGGGACGGCCGTGGTTTCTAGCGCGTTGGCTAGGGCTAGGTCGTAGACGCGCGCGTCCCAATACAGGCGCGAGTGGCCCTCGCCGCTGTACAGGCTGCCGGCGAGCGGGACGCTGAGTTCGCGGATCAGGCCGTGGTCGGAGGCGCCCAGGTTGCGCAGCTTGAGCGCGAAGCCGACCAGGTGCGCAATGAAATCGGGCGCGTGGAGGCGGCCGTCGATGAAGACTGCGCGGTAGATGTGCGGGTGCTGTGCGGGTGAGTACACGGCGCTTTCTAGTGGGACGACTTGGTCGTCAATGCTGCCGACAAATGTGATGCGCGTGCCAAATTTCAGCACAGTGTGCAATGCTTCTTCGAGCCGTTGTGAGATATCGCTCTGCGCGTTGGAGAACTCCCATAGCTCGGCACCCGAGCTCATGAGAATGCCCATGCTGGATTTGTAGTCGGGGAACGGCCCTAAGCAAACGCCGGCTACCACAAAGGTTAGTCAAAATACAAACCACTATCGGCTAATTGATCAGGGAAGCTTACCCATGGCGCAAACCCCAATGTGTGCGTTTGGCGCAATTACACCAAGATCCAGCAGTTTAGCCAGCAACATGACACCCACCGGAACGCCCTGCGAATGGCAGGAGACCAGAATCAAGTCAGCCTCCTTGAGCTGATCCAGCCAGTTCAACAACAACTTCCACAAGTTATCGACGCGTTCGCCAATCTTGCCTTCGCCTTCCAGTGCTACCTTTTCGATTGCGCAGTCGCTAAAACCATGTGAAGCTGTCCACCGCGCGATAGCTTCGGCGCCCAGGGTGGCAAAGCGCAGCGATGTGCCTGTCGGCTGGCCCACCATGGGCCGCAGATAAGCTGCGGGGAACAGTCCATGCACGCCAATGGAAATAGCATTGCGAATAGGGCGGGCCGGTGGGTCTGTCGACCTGAAGACGTGGTCGGTTGGGGCAGGCTCGTTAGAGCGCAGGATCAAATTCGTAAGCTGTGACATGATCGAGGGCTGTTCCTTTACTGTATATGTGCTTGAAAAGGCCGGCAAGAGGAGGTTTGGCGGGTCGCTCGTGGATACAGGGGCTGTGGCAGGGACAGCTGCTATATCTCCCATGGTTGAGTCTACATTAGATCCTGACGTGTTATGTCGGCGGAGGTGAGACTCTGACTGGCTCTTGAGCCCGCGGGTTGCTTCAGAGGTTGTTGTTGATTTCAATGGCGATGATGATAGAGATGCCGACACGCTCTCCGAAGCATCATGGCTACGCTTCTTGCTCTTGTTTCTCAACATCGGTAGAGGCAGAGCCTCGGCAGCAGCCTCCAGTATCAAAGCCTGACGGCTTGTCTTGGGCTTTGGATTTTTTGGCGTGTCTATTGTCAAGGCTGGCGTTGGGCTTTCTTCGGTTGTTTCGCCCAGTACAGCCAACTCGCCCTTCTGGGGCGATTCAATCTCTTTGTTAGTGTGGGTTTCGCGTGGCTGGCGAGACCAAAAGGCCCAGGTTGAACTTGTGAGCGGTTTCGAGGCGTCTTGGAGTGCTTCCGATGGCTCTAGTTCGGTGCTCTTGCACTCGGACACATCTGGCATGGGGATATCTTGCGATCTAGGTTCTGGCTGAGTTTCCTCCGGCGCTGAGCTAGGTTCTTCCTGGGCATCGATTGATGGTGCACTTTTGAACCCGCCATACCAGTATCCTAGCCATGAACTGCTGCTATACGAGTTGGATACCTCTTTTTGGACTTCTAGCGATGGTGGGGATGCATTTTCTGGCTGTTGAATCTTTGGTTGTTGGTCCTCCGGCGTGTTGTTTGCTACCACGTAGTTCTGTGGCGCAACTTCTACAGCCACATCCTGGGCTGCTGTGTTGAGACTTTCAGTTGGGGCTGGCCGTAAAAGCCAACTCAGCCAGCCCGATGGCGGTTCGGGAAACTGAGCTATGGGATCGTCCGGTGACACGTCCGTTGTCGGCTTGAACGATTCGGATATTGAGTCCTTATCTCGGTGTTGCTGCTTGGTGGTTGTGTCTGGTGGAGCGGGAGCTGTGGTTTGTGCTGGAGTTGTAGATCCCAAAGGTACAAGCTTCGGTCTGATATCCGGTGAAGCGGGCTGTGTTGCAGTTGGCGACTGGGAAGCCTTTGGGGCTGTTTTTGATGTCTCTGCCATCTGGCTGCCGGGTTTCATGGCAGAAGTATTCTGAGCAGAGCCTGACTGCGCTCGCGACGATGCGGGACTGCCACTTTGTTGAACCTCGGTATTTCTTGCAGTCTGTGTTGTCTCGGCGTAGGGCGTCTCGGCATGGGACTCGCTGGCGTTGATACTCTGAATGCTTGCCACACGCTTTATGACAGCATCTAGTCTGGTCCGGTTGGACGTGGATGAAGACGCCGGAGACTGAAAAGTGTCGCCGTGGATGGTTTCGCAGGCCACCTGGGTTGAGGCTGCCGATTTGCGCGGCCACGAGCCGTACCAGCTGGGGCGCTTAGCCACCTGCAAGGAAAAGTCAGAGTCAGCAGTTATTGATTACACGATGCACAACGCTGCGATGCGCCGGTATAAGCGCTACAGTGTCTGCGTTCTTTTGGCCATGTTTACACCCCTCCACGGCCGTGCAATGGAAGCACCTACTCGCCGCGACAGCGTATCGGCCGGCCCCGGGGCCGTCATAGAGCTGATGCTGCTGGTCTCAGCCCCATCACCGCCCGCTTCTTTTTTGTCGCGATGTCTTTGTGAGCGGCTAGGTTGCGGTTTTGCCTGGGGCCGATCGGCCTTGGATGGCGATCCTTTGGCCATGATTGTGGATAGCGACAATGACGCAACAGGGTTTGATACAGCAGCAGGGTTAGAATGCAATGGCGACGACAACGATGATGACGATTTTCTAGGACACCTGCGCTTTCTTGGAGGCGTCATAACAACAGAATGATGGAGCAAAACGAGAGAGAGAGAGTAAGAAAGGGCTGCTAGAAAACGAAGAGCTCAAAAAGGGTTTCAAGGTCCGAGTCAATAAAGTTGTCGTTCATGACATTCCAGATAGCGCGGTCGCCTATATTCTAGGGGCTACACGCCCTGTTAGTGTCTCAAAGGGCAGTGAAGATAGTTCTGCCAATAGCACGTCTTTGTTGAGCACGCACGATATGGGTGGTAGGGTTATCAGGGTCCAAGGCGGCTAATCACCGGCAAATGCACTCTTATCTTATCGCCCGGCCCCAGAAAAAAAAGTTTTGGATTCTTGCCTTTGCGAGCATCTCCAGAAGCCTCTCGGCAGCATCTCGAAGCCACACGTTAACCTCAACACCGCCTCGTCCTTTTTTCTCCCCTTCGATAATCCCACAAAACCTGCTTTGTAGTGTCGGGTCGAATGCCGGTTGTTCAAAGCGCTTGCTGGTCTTCTGAATCGACACTGCTTTTCTTTATAATCTAATCCTCTCGCTCGCCATGAGCGCCCTCAAGCGCAAAGAGGCGCCTGGTGCTGGTGCCAACCCTCCGGCCAAGTCTGCAAAGACGTCCAAATCCCCTCAGAACAAGAAGCGCACCAATGCTGCTGCTGCCTCAGCAGTGGCGTCAACGGCTGCCGGCAAGAAGGCCAACGCCTTCAAGAACAAGGCCAACGAGGTCGCTGCCGCCCCGGCCAAGTCTATCCTCAGCTCCCTGCGCGAGGAAGAGCCGCTGTTTCCCCGTGGTGGCGGCAGTGTCCTGACGCCGCTGGAGCAAAAGAGAATCGGTCTCGAGGCCAAGGCTGATGCGCTGGCAGAAGACGAGCTGCTCGAGACTGGGTCTAAGAAGGCTGCGCCGAAGAAGACCCGCGGCTCCAAAAAGACCAAGGGTGACTTCAAACTGCAAAAGGATGAGAACGCCGTCAAGGTCGAAGCCCTGAACTTCAAGGTATGTAAAGAGAAAAGAGGGAGGCATGGGCGTGGCTCGGGAGCAACCGCGCCGCTGTCAATGTCTAGCTCAAGCCCTGAATCGCCGCTAGTTGCAATGCTAACAGTCCTTGTCCCCCTCCATAGAAAGTCGTCAAGGGCAGTCTCATTCTCGGCCAAATCACCGAGGTCAAGCCTCTGTCACTCACCATTGATCTGCCCAACAACCTCACAGGAAGCGTTTCCATCACATACGTGTCCGACTCCCTAACACAGAGACTACAAGCTGCCGCCGATGCATCTGACGACGAAAACGACGGTGAAGACCAAGAAAACGACGACGCCTCGGCTGCCAACGTGGACCTGCAGCAGCTGTTCACCATTGGTCAGTATGTCCGCGCCGCTGTTCTCTCCACCAATGACGGCGCTGGCAAGGCGCGCCGCCACATCGACCTCTCCCTCAGACCGTCCGACTGCAACGCTGGCTTGACCAAGGACGATCTGGTCGCCAACTCCATGGTCATGGCGTCCATAATCAGTCTCGAAGAGAAGGGTTGCGTCATGGATCTCGGCATTGATGGCCAGGACGTCCGTGGCTTCCTTCCTCGCAAAGAGCTGGACAAGACCATCCCTGAAGAACGCCTGCAGCCTGGCGCGGTATTCTTCTGCCAAGTCGCTGGCAAGAGCGGCAAGGTCGCCCAGCTGACCACTCAGATCGCCAAGATTTCCTCAATCAAGAACATGCCCCACGAAGCTACCACCATCAACACTTTCATTCCCGGTACTGTTGTCGATCTACTGGTGGGTGGCATCACATGGGGTGGTTTGTACGGAAAGATTCTTGGATCACTGGATGCTACTGCCGACCTCATCCACTCGGGCGTCGGACCGCTGTCAGCTAGCTTAGAGGACAAGTACAAAATCGGATCCAAGGTCAAGGCGCGAGTTATCTGCAGCTTTGCCTCGGCCACCGCGCAAAAGGTCGGTGTTTCGCTGCTGCCGCACATTCTGTCGCTCGAGTGCAAGAAGATTGGCGGCGCCGTGCCTACCAAGACACTGCCGATATCTTCCTTTGTAAACGAGGCTACTGTTAAGCATGTTGAGACCGAGATGGGTCTGTTCATGGACGTCGGCCGGGCTGGTTTCCGTGGCTTTTCCCACATCTCTGCCATTTCAGACGAAAAGATTGACGCGCTCTTTGAGAGCAGCGGCGCCTACCAGAAGGATTCCAAGCACAAGGCCCGTATTACTGGATACAACGCTGTCGACGGCATGTTCCAGCTGTCGCTACAGCCTAGTGTTCTGTCTCGCCAATACTTGCGTATGGAGGATGTTCCCATTGGCGCTATTGTTAACTGCACTGTTGAGAGCGTACCTATTGGTCCTGACGGCGTTACTGGTGTTGTGGCCAAGGTTGGCCCCGGTATTGTTGGTTTCATCACTGTCAAGCACCTGGCTGATGTCGAGCTGCAGAACCCCGAGAAGAAGTTCCGCACCGGCGTGTCGCTCAAGGCCCGTGTGTTGTCGCTGGATCTCGAAACCCGCAAGCTCAAGCTGACCCTCAAGAAGACCCTCGTCAACTCCGATGCCCCCGTCGTGTCTACCTTTGAGCAGGCCTCTGTCGGCATGCGCATCCCTGGAACTATCACTAAGCTCTTGCCCCGCGGTGCCTTCATCCACTTCTATGGCAACCTGCGTGGCTTCCTGCCCGTGTCGCAAATGTCTGAGGCGCTGATCAAGGACCCTAGCGAGCACTTCCGTGTTGGCCAGGTTGTCAGCGTGCACATTTTGGACGTCGATCCGGAGAAGCGCCGCCTCGTTGTTTCCTGCCGTGATCCGTCAGCCTTTGGCGTTGAGAAGCAGACCGCGCTCAAGAACCTCAAGATTGGCGACAGCGTCAGTGGTAAGGTCATGGAAAAGGCCGAGGACATGGTTGTTTTGGAGCTGGCTGAGTCTGGCCTCAAGGCTTTCCTGCCCATGGGCCACCTGACTGACAAGAGTGGTTCCAAGAACCGCGCGCTGCTGAAGAAGCTGCATGTCGGCCAGTCCATCTCGAACTTGACTGTGCTGGAGAAGCACGAGCACCGCCGCGCCATTACCCTTACCCAGAAGCCTAGCCTCGTCAAGGCTGCCCAGGAGGGCAAGCTGGTTCACGATGTGGCTGATATCAAGGTTGGCAACACCCTGGCTGGCTTCGTTGGCCACATTACGGCTACGGCTGTCTTTGTGCACTTTGCCGGCAAGGCCTCTGCCCTGCTGCCCAAGTCTCGCATGCCAGCTGACATCCGTGAGGAGCCCAACTTTGGCTTCGAGTCACTGCAGTCGGTGGCTGTTGAGGTGGTTGCTGCCAACATCGAGCAAGGCCGCCCCGTCGTCATCATTGCCGGTACCAAGACCGAGCAGAAGTCCAAGACCGATGCTAACCTCCAGATGCCCACCTTTGACGGCATCAAGGGCGAGTTTGGCTTCGGCACTGTGTTGACCGCCAAGATCACTGCTGTCAAGGCCACCCAGGCTAATGTCCAGATTGTCGAGTCTCCCGAACTCCAGGGCCGTATTGACGTTTCACAGCTTTATGATGCCGTTTCCGATATTGCCAATGTCAAGGCCCCGCTTGCCCACCTCAAGAAGGGCGATACCATCCCCGTGCGTGTGCTCGGTGTGCATGATGCCCGCAACCACAGCTACCTCCCCATCTCGCACCGCTATAAGGCCCACCAGGTCCTAGAGCTGACTGCCCGGCCCTCGGACATGGCTGCCGAGAAGCCGCAGCCGCTCACCTTCAGCCAAGTCAAGCCTGGCACCAAGCACCTGGCCTTCATCAACAACTGCGACAAGCACGGCGTCTGGGTCAGTCTGGCGCCCAATGTTGGTGGCCGTATTGCTGCCATCGACCTCAGTGACGACATGACGCTGCTGTGCAACATCCGCGCCAACTTCCCCGTCGGTATGGCGCTGATGGTCAATGTGGCTGGCATTGATGCCGAGCGCAAGCTATTGACGCTCTCTGTTCGCTCTGAAGCCGAGCGCAAGCAAATCACTTGGAAGTCGCTGCAGATTGGCGCTGTGCTGCCTGGCCGTGTGACCAAGGTCACTGATCGCCAGGTGCTAGTCAAGCTGAGCGAGGAAGTCTCTGGCCCCATCCACCTACCTGATTTGCACGACGATTTCGACCAGGCACGCCCGCATAGCTTCAAGAAGAACGACCTTATCCGCGTGTGTGTGGCCGATGTTGACGTGTCCAACAAGCGTGTGCGCCTGTCCGCGCGTGCGTCGCGCATCATCAGCTCGACTGCTACTGTTGTCGACCGTGAAATCAGCAAGTTTGATCAGCTTATCACCAGCGACATTGTGCGTGGTTTCATCAAGACTGTGGCTGACGGTGGTCTCTTTGTTCTGCTGGGCGGCAACGTCACCGCGCGCGTCAAGATCAGCAACCTGTCAGACAAGTACGTCAAGGACTGGAAGGCGGCCTACCAGGTAGACCAGCTGATACGCGGCCGTGTTGTTTCAGTCGATGCTGCAGCCCAGCGCATTGAGCTGAGTCTGAAGGAGACAGTGCTGTCGTCCAACTATGTCCCGGCCAAGTCGTGGCATGACCTGAAGAAGGGCATGGTGATGGCTGGCCATGTGCGCAAGGTCGAGGAGTACGGTGCTTTTGTTGAGCTGGAGAATGCCGATCGCGTTCGTGGTCTGTGCCATCGCAGCGAGATGGCCGAACAGGCTGTGGCTGATGCCCGAAAGCTGTACAACGAGGGTGACCGTGTCAAGGTCAAGATTTTGAGCTTGGATTTGGACAAAAAGCGCATCAACTTCGGCATGAAGGCTTCGTACTTTGAGGATGACGAGTCTGATGTTGAGATGGGCGGTGTCTCCTTGGAGACTGAGGACCAGGACGAGGAGGACGATGATGAGATGGAGGAGGGTGATGAAGATGAGGAGGAGGATGAGGAGGAGGAAGAAGACGAGGGAGATGATAGCGAGGATGAGAATTATGCCATCCAGGCACAAGGCGCCAAGAAGTACGACTGGGCTGCCGACCCCTTTGCGCAGTCCGACTCCGACTCCGATTCTGATGCCGGTGTCCCCACCACAAAGGCCGCCAAGAAGAAGAAGAACGGCATCCAGGTTGACAAGACTGCATCCCTCGACGTTAACGGCCCCAAGTCTACTGCCGACTACGAGAAACTTCTTCTGGAGAGCCCCGACGATGCCGATCTCTGGCTCGAGTACATGGCGCTGCCGCTGCAGCTTGGCGACGTGAGCAAGGCGCGCGAAATCGCCGAGCGCGCCATCAAGACCGTCAACGTGCGCGAGGAGACAGCCAAGATGAACATCTGGCTGGGCTACATCAACTTGGAGGCCGAATTCGGCACCAAGGACCGTCTCGACGCCGTCTTCCAGCGCGCCTGCCAGTACAACGACGAGCAGGAGATGCACGCGCGCGTGGCCTCGGTCTACATCCAGACGCAGCGCTACGACCAGGCCGAGAGCGTGTTCGAGGCCATGGCCAAGAAGTTTGGCTCCGTGTCGCCCGACATGTGGACCAACTACGCGCACTTCCTGCACGCGACGCTCGGCCGGCCCGACAAGGCGCGTGCGCTGCTCAGCCGTGCGCTGCAGGCGCTCAAGGACACCCGCGCCCACCTGCCGCTGACCGT